>NC_056003.1:79868835-80184129 GCF_018446385.1 Zingiber officinale | reverse complement strand
TGAGCTAAGTGAATCCATCTCGCCGGTAGCATTTCCTTCAATAATTTCTCTCATAAATTTCATCACATAAAACCCACATTGTTTAGCATCAGGTTGTCGAGGACCCTATGTTAACAAAAAGTTATCAACGAATAATGTACAATTAAATAGTTTTAAATTAATCACAAGTAAACATATGTGTGTATATAAAATATACAAACCTTTACGACTTCCCACATAGGCTTCTTTTTCCCTTTCCTTTGCTTGTTCGAATTGAACAATTTCAAGCTCCTTTGTACAACAAGAGTTGACAAATTCCTCAAAATTAAATTAAATGCTTAATTAAAAAACAAATATGTACTCACATATCCACTACATATTTCCAGTTCTCATAACGATTGCGATGATTAAGTGAATCGAACAAATAAACCATCTCCACATAAGGATCGATGACAGTCAAAATCCAATGACAACTATGCAAAAAACAGATAGTCAATGCATAAATTCAACAGAATTGTTGAAATAAATCTATTAAAAATGAAATTGCAATATTTATTTACCCAACATTGTGAGGTGCCAAAACTAGCTGATTTTTTGTTGCACCACTCAGCCTATCAGCCAACAACACACTTGCCCAGTTATTCAAGTATTCAGTCTTTTCATTTTTGTCAAGTTTAGATACATATGGCATTACTGGAAGTGTTTGTGGATCCACAAATCTGAACTTATCGACCTTGTTTTCTTTTTTCATCTTTTTGAAGAGAAACCTTCCATTCAAGCAAAAAAATGTTAGCCTGTTAATACAAATAAAATGAAAAAAATGAGTGATGTGAAAACTTACCACATGTAAGCAACCAGACAATTAGCAGATATTGGCTCCAACTCATAAATAGGTGTGATGTCTTCAATGTTCACTAGCAGTTCATACTCATGGTCAAAGAAATCATGATCAAAAACAATTGATATAGTTTTTTCGGGGCTGTCCAAAACACGCATAGAGTAACAGTACAATAAATGTAAGGACCGTGGCACATTTGATGGCAAGACAGGATTACTTCTTTTTGCAACACTTTTCTTCCTTTGAGGCTTCTACAAATTGCAAATGTAAATATGTTAGTAGAAAGTTTTATCTCTTATGTTCAGCATCTTTCTGAACAACCCTTTAATTGGGTTTCAAAAACCATCAATGTTCTTGTTCATGCATGTAACCTCAATGTACAGATTACATGTGTGTGCTAGCTCTTATATATCTTGTATTACTAAATAGTATCCAACAAATACGTATAACCTTCAATCAAAATCTAAGAAGGTTTGGTTGGAAAAATCCAGCTAAACAACTATGCCAAGCAAATGAGTAAAAAATCAGAAAACCATACATGTAACCAAATCAGAAGCTGGAAATTTGTGGTTGCTGAAACGATTCCTCAAAAATTCCCACTGAAGAATTAAATTTGTACTCACAATGTGGTGGCCGAATGAGTCAGAAAGTTACCTCATTTTTCATCACTACCCAACGTGCAGGCCAAGCAACATGGGTCCCAATTGCACCACCAATGGTGTCACATTCATTTGGAATGGGAAAGGGCAACCTTGCTGAATTCTCCACAACCTCATCAATCGAGACGCGCATGCAATTCATGGGTAACGGGACACCATGAAGTAATTTTCCATCCCCATTGGCATGAATAACTGTACCATAGGCCACAATATTGGACTTTGATTCCAGTGACAGTGCAACTGGCATACCCTAGAAGACAATCAATCATGTCACACATTGATGGACTCATTATTGAAAATAATATTAAGTATCCACAATTAAATACATATATACCTGCAAAAACTCAGTCTTGCTTAAAACTTGCATGTCCTCATCATTCAAAATTTTACTCTTCTCTGGTTTGATCTTATCCTCACTCGTGGTAGGCAACTTCACCGAGCAACTACCTTTCTCCTCAAACTCAAAGTCGCATCCACCCTTTTTGAACATTTCTTCAAGTTTCTGTATGCGTGTATCTTGTTCTACTATCCGTGCACTTTGTTCTGAGATTAGCTTCTTTGCATCTAACAACTCCTTTTGATGATGAAGGATTAAGTCACCATCCTGCAGAGTAGTATTCCAGATTTTGGAAACATTAAAATAGATTGTTGGAGTAATATGACCTCCAATCCCCCTAACACGCCCAGCATATTCTTCAGAATCTAGTGCGTTTGTGAGGATATCTTTCCTAGCCCCTTCAAACCGCAGCTTCCCCTCCTTTTTTTGTTGAACATAATCATCCTAACATGCCCAGACAAACAAAATAGTTACTAACAACAAAATTAATCAATAAAAAATAGTTATTTTTCATGTATCACATATAATTTTTTTTTGCTGTAATTTTGAGATCATCGCCTTCAAATTCACCCTCCTTATTGGCTCGTCCTCTCTTCCAAACAATAGCTCGATTTATATCATCATCATTACATAAATCAGATGCCTACAAAAAAATGAATCATGCCCTGTTCCTACAAAATCAGATTCAAAAATAAACCACCAGCTTCAACATACTCATAATTTCGTCAGCGAAACGTGCATATCCTTTACGAGACAGCCGATGAGGGTATACGTTCTGCCTTCTTCTATTCTTTTGTTCATCACTTACTCTCTACTTAAAAATTAAAATCAATTAAGTTCACTATCAACATTCAAAATATATATATGTGAACTTTAATGCAAATTGTCTGTGGTGTAGAGAAAAAATAGCAATCTATGGAAGGTTCAAGGAAACAAACAGTTAGAGAACCCTTACCCTTAGAATTACACAAGGAAACAATTAATGTTATCTGTTAGAAGTATTGTTATAACAATACTTCTCTCTTGTATTAAGAAACAAAGCAAATAAAAGAGAGATAATGTTATCTAAGCCATTATCAAAAACATATTGCTTGTTTCTTCGACTTTATGTTATCACAAAAGTAAAGATTTCAGAAAGGAGTAAAAGTATGAACCCTAGCATCGAGTAGATTTGCATAAGATAAAAACCCCCTAGTATGAGTTTTTTCAGAAGGTGGAGAACTAGAAATTTTAAAACTGACAGCGAATAAATGAATCACACTATGTTAAATAAAGATCCTATTGTAGAACATCAGTTAAGGACCATTAGGACTATCTTCTAAAAATTAAAATCAATTATGAATCTTACCCTGAAGTCGGGAGACATGCGAGTTATTACAAAGGAACTCCAATCCTCTTGTGAAATACCATAGCCAATCGGGGGATCTTTCAACTCATCAGGTTTATCTAGCTTGCTGAAAACAAACTTTTGAGTGAGAAAAGCTTTATATTGACGCCATTTATTATTTGCTGAATTTAAACATCCTTTCCTCCAAGTTGGGTCAATATTGTACGCCAACTGTAAAAACACATAAAAAATTTAACAAGAACGTTAAATATAGCATAACCACAGCCTACTGCTCATTTAAGTTCTCAAAGCATTCTAACTTACATTCACCGATTCCCATATTAACTCTTTAACATCATTTGGCACCTGCTTCCATGATTTGTAAGTTATTGAGATCTTTTCTTGCACGAGAACGCCAATGTAGCTTTGCATTTCACCCGCAAATTCTCCAACTGGCTGTCCAATTTTATTGAAGCTAACATCCTTTTTAATTCCTTGGACCCTTAGCCTAACAAGCCTATCCAAACGTGTACGCCCCCTCGATGTTCTAGTTGACTCCGTTTCTGTAGATTTCATTGAAGATTGACCCTCGCAACTATTGTTAGTGGCAGAATAAGAAGAACTTTCTTTAGCCTTCTGAATCCTCAGTAATCTCTTTGCATTAGCGGCCATATTGTCCACATCCAAATTCTGATGAGAACCCTATTTCCTGCAAAAGGCAGCAACCTGTTAGGCATTTAAATTATAGAGAAAATAAAGCGAGAATGAAGACAAATGATAGTTATATTACAATAAGAATAAATATGTTAACAAAATAGATCAACAAATAAAATTTACACACAGGTTAAATAATAGATTACACTTAATTATTGTCAATCCATGTCCCATCACAGTCTTCACGAATGCATGATGGTTCATTTTCATCTATGGCGTCAACGTCCATTGATTCCATTGATATAAACCCTCCTGTGAAACTTGGATAGTGGATTGTAGCATTTTCCAACTCATCACCATTTATGTATTCCATGTGATCCCTAGTAGGAGTGGCAAGTACAACATGCCAGGCAGGATCTTGAGGATCTTCAATGTAGAATATCTGCTTTGCTTGACTCCCTAAGATAAAAGAGTCAGATTTAAATCCAATTCTGTTGAGGTTTACCAACGTGAAACCAAGGTCATCAACTTTAATACCAGTATTATTCTCAACTCAATTACATTTAAACATCGGAACTTGAAAATTGTGATAATCGAGTTCCCAAATTTCTTGAATAACTCCATAGAAAGTCATGTCTGACACAATTGGATTTTTGTCCTTCGCACTAGCAACTTGCATTGTCTGTGCAACTAAGCTTACTCCGGAGTTTTGAACAGCTCGTGTATCATCGCGCTCTTTTGTATGATACGTAACTCCATCAATCAAATAACTAGCGTAGTTCAACACTTGATTGCTAGGTCCACGCGCTATCCACTTCAATCTTTCTGATATTTGAGAGCTGGAATTGCCAACTGCTCTCACACGATCACGTAACCACCCAATAAACGTCCGGTTATGCTCATCTTGTAGCCACTTTTTGGATTTGGCTTTATGAGGAAAGCTTGAGTTCAAAAATTCCATGTGCTCCCTAATGAACAGATTAGGGATAAGTTAACTAATGGAATACTAATAAGTTAATTAGTAGAACGTTAGAACAGTGCAATAAATATAAATAAGTAAGAGAATTACTCGATATAAGGATCAACGTCAACATCATTTTCCAAGACATAACGATGTGCTTGATGCAACTCATCATGACAAGTTGAGTGTAATATTGAGCTAGATAGAGGCCTAGTAAGTTGTACTTGCTGATACCTTGATGGGATCCCAATTGTATGCACACTAGACATGTAATCCGAGCAAAATTCCACAGCCTCTTCAGCAATATAACATTCGGCTATACACCCTTCAGGACGATTGTGATTTCGCACATACCCTTTCAAGATCTTCATGAATCTTTCAAATGGGTACATTTGCCTATACCAAACCGGTCCACACAATTTGACCTCCCGTACAAGATGAACGGTTAAATGAATCATTATATCAAAAAAAGATGGGGGAAAATATTTTTCAAGCAAACACAACACTGTCACAATCTCTCTTTGCAAATCATTCAACTTTGAGACATCTATCACTTTATTACATAGCACGTTGAAGAAGCCACAAAATCGAGTGATAGTATCTCTAACATGTTTAGGCAAGACATCACGGATGGCGACTGAAAGTAATTGTTGCATCAAAGTGTGATAGTCATGTGACTTAAGGCCAATAAGTTTCAAGTCTTTCATCGACACCAGATTTTTAACATTGGATGAATATCCTGTGGGGACCTTTATTCCAAACAAAGATTTGCAAAGTTTTCTTTTCTCATCCTTACTTAGTGTATAACAAGCCGCTGGCAAAAAGGTTCTCTTCTCCCCCATCTTTGGTGCCAAATCAATCCTCAAATTCATCTCCACAAGGTCTAGTCTTGCAGCTACTCCATCCTTTGATTTTCCAGGAATGTCAAGCAAAGTACCGATCAGACTTTCACATACATTTTTTTCAATATGCATTACATCAAGAACATGCCGAACATGTAGATGTTTCCAATAATCAAGTTCAAAGAATATAGATTTCTTTTTCCAGCATGATACAGTTTCACCTTGCTTTAACTGAAACTTCCCATTTGCTTTTCCCGAACGATAATTAATTCTTTCAACTCGATCCAAAATTTCATGCCCAGTTAATGGTTTCGGTGCAGGGTTAAGCTCTGGGTTCCCATTAAATGCTTTTTTTTGCCTTCGATAAGGATGATTTGTAGGAAGAAATCTTCTATGGCCTGTATAACTCATTTTTCTACTATGCTTCAACCTTGTCGAATATGTTTCTTCACCACAAATAGGACATGCACAATATCCTTTCACAACACAACCTGACATGTTCCCATATGCAGGAAAATCATTGATTGTCCATAGTAAGACAACCCTAAGTAAGAAATTCTCTTCTCGACATCCATCATATGCATCAACACCTATATCCCATAATCTTTTTAAGTCATCGATCAAAGGTGCTAAGTAAATGTCAATATCATTTCCCGGTTGTTTGGGACCTGAAATCAACAAAGTCAGCATCATAAATTTTCTCTTCATACACAACCATGGAGGAAGGTTGTAAGTGATCATCACAACTGGCCAACAACTATATACAGAACTCATCAAACTATGGGGATTGATCCCGTCTGCTGATAAGGCCAATCTAAGATTTCTAGGTTCAGCAGCAAAATCTGGCCACTTGTGATCCACTACTTTCCAAGCGGGCGCATCAGCCGGATGACGCAAGTAACCGTCAAGTACTCTTTTATCAGCATGCCAAGTTAAATCCTTACATATCTCCTTGTTCCGAAATAATCTTTGAAATCTTGGAATAGGCGGGAAGTACCAGAGGACCTTTGCCGGAACTCCATTTATCATACCTTTTTTACCCAACTTCCACCTAGACATCCCACATACAGGACAATTAGTCAAATTCTCATGCTCCTTCTGGTATAAGATACAATCATTAGGGCAAGCATGAATTTTCATATAATGCATCCCTAATGCACATAAGCTTTTCTTTGCATCATATAATGATGAAGGCAATTCATTATCATCAGGAAGCATTTCTCCAAACAAACTTAGTAAATCTGTGAAACTTTTGTCACTCCAACTATATTTTGCCTTCAAGTTATACAATTTCACAAGTGCAGATAACTTTGTAAATTTGGCACACCCCGGATATAAAGGTTTATCAGCATCTTCAAGTAGCTTATGAAATTGGTTTGGATTCTCTGCATAACTATCAAATGCAGCATGTACCATATCAATAGGTTCATCGCCAAAAGATTTCTGTTCATCTTTCATTGAGTTATTGTATTCAGTCTTTTCACCATGCCAAATCCATTTATGGTATGTTAAATCTATACCATTACAACACAAATGTGCCCTTATAATGTCAACATTTCTCTTCTGCAGATTACCACATCTTGAACATGGGCAAGGTATTTCATTCGGATCAGTAGCATTTTGTAATGCAAATTGCAAGAAAGACTCTACCCCAACCTCATATTCATGTGATAACCTATTCTTTGACATCCAATCTTTGTCCATTTTTTATAACTATCAGCCCGAAATGCGTCAAAATCTACCTTCAAAAAAGTATACATCATACAACAAGTTCAAAACACAATCTCAAGTACCAAATACTATAATAAAACATTCAAGGTAATAGAGTAATACACGACATAAACCAACCGGACAGAAATGTGTTGTGTGATTTTGTGAGAACTAATTAATAAATAAATGATGATATTAACAAATCTTGGGTGTACATATATACAAGAGGATCAATTGGTAAGATTATTGGCTAACAAACCCTCACCCTAGTTGTTACAATGCCTCTCAACTTATCTTGTCATGTTATTATCTCAACTCTTGATCTAATCTAATGTTTGCGTTTATGTTAAAAAATACATGTGTCTTGATCTAATCTATTTTTTAAAAAAAAAAATATTCCGGCAGAAAATTAAATGAGCATAAATAATAAAGATGACATTAATTAATTATTAAAATAATGAGGAAAAAATAATGAACTTCAGATTATGAAATTCAATAAGAGAACAAGCTATAATTCAATGTGCAGTTGTAAAGGATGTAAAAAACATAAACTTGCAGTAGATAAGAAAAAAAACCTAAAAATGAGCATGAACATACAAAAGTGTCAACATATGTCTAAAGAGTCAAAGGAAACAAAATTAAAAGTGCATTGAGCAATTACCACAAGAAACCAACTCCGTTCACATGGAACAGAACAAAAAGCCAAGAAGCTCATGGAAATGGGAAGAACAATCAAACGGGCAATGTGCGAAACAACTATAAACTTCAATCAGTAATCAAAACAAAAAGGAAGGACTTTCTTCATTTCCCTTCTACCAATTTTCTGTTCCCCCAAATTCCATCTCCGTCCATCAAGTGGCAAGTCGTGCAAGACCTAGAAAACCTATCCGAACACACTATTTCGACCAATACAAGTGAATAACAAACAGAAATCGATGCTTAAAACCAACACCTTCAGAGATCAAACACCACAAACTTTGACATATGAGCAGCCAAATGGCATGATGAAACAAATCAAAAGGCTAAAAATAAGAAGAAAAGAGAATGTTGAGCTTACAGATACAAGCTTAGTGGAATCAAAAGTAGGTTTTAATTTTGAGACAACATTTATGAACGAAGACAAGACCTAGGTTATGAATCTACCTTGACTATGACTCTAGCACAAATCCAAAGAAGACAAGACCTAAGTTATGAATCGACGGACTAGGAGTGCAACCTTTGCCGAAAAAATACACCTCGTCCGATAAAAAGGTTCCATGAGCGAAAGAAGCAGCAATGGAAGGTCAAAGGGCCTCGTCGAACTCAGAAACCCGCTCACCAGGGAACGAGAGGAGCGCACCGTCGTGGAGGAAGATCTAGGGGAGGCGTGAAGAGATTGGATGAGGAGAGGGAAAGAAAATTGCCTTAGGGTCGGGAGCGCGAAGGAAAACACGACGCCGAAAAGAAAACAGCGAGGGAAAGGAAAACAGTGAGGGGGAAAATTACCAAATTAAATTACAACGGTTTTTTTCAAAACTGTTGTCGTAGCCGCTAAAAACGCGGATAAAGACAACGGTTTATAAAACCGTTGTAAAAAGTGTTGTCATTTTAAAAAAAAAAATTCTCAATGACAACAGTTTTGCCAAAACCGTTGTCTTTTATATTCAATGGGGAGTTCAAAGACAACGGTTTTGGCCAAAACCGTTGTCTTTGAGCAAATATGCAACGCTTTCTCTTAAAACCGTTGTCGTAGGGGTGTTGTCGTTTGTTTTGTTGTAGTGCACTGATTCCACAGAGTGTAACAATCCTCCATATTTTTAGTGGTTGTCCGATGATAAGTGCACCAATTTCGTGGAGTTTCTCGAGGAACCTCCACATGTTGTACAATTTGGGGTCACGATTCTTAATGATGATATTGATGATCTGCCCGAGGTCCTTTAGGTGGAGGGGCAGGTAATGTCGGGCGCTCGGTGGCTGGAGTAGGAACGGGTGTGGTACCCTCCTTCTTTCGGGTAGCTTGGACTTCTTCAACATATAATAAATTTCGTTACCTGCTCGATCAGTAGATCAAAGTTGGTTGGAGATTTTCTAACTAAATCTCGAAAGAGTGAGTCCTTGAGAAAAGACACTTACTAAAATCTTTATAGTAGTCGTGGGAACATCCATGACCATATGATTGAATCTCTTGATATAGTTTTGGATAGTTTCTTTGGGCCCCTATTTAAGTGAGAAAATGCTCTAAAGGGTTTTATGATACCGCCTATTGCTGGAGAAGTGGTGAAAAAAATATCCTGCGAAAGTCCTTGAAACGACGAATAGAGTAATCTGGCAGTCGTTTGAACCATCATTGGGCTGCTCTTCAGAAGTTAAACTTGGATTGCAAATGATGCTTAACATTATTAATCCAAATTGCTCTTCAGAAGTTAAACTTGGATTGGAAATGATACTTAATATTTTTACTCCAAGTTCAACCTATGTGTTCTTCAGATGTTAAACCATATTACAGAAGTTAATTAAATATCTATTTCAAAGATGGGCTTCCAGGTTAAACATGGCGAGGCTCTTGGCCTTCTTGGGTATGAGATCATCCACCACTTCCTAAACAAAGCCTTTCAAAGAAAATGGATATTTAATTTCTTACAGTAACCCTAGGTTTAACTAAAGAGACCTCAATAGAAGCACAAGATCGAAACACGAAATTGAAAACCTAAAAATGATAGCATCTTGTGTTGGTATTTCAGGATTCATACAAAGAACACAAATTAATTAATTTGAAATGGAAACAATTAATTAGTTATACATTTCTTTGTAAACAAAGACCTCTTGATCTTCTATTGTATTCCTCTCCTCTTCTTGGACGTCGTGTGGGCGACGATCTACCAAGACAACTCCACCCGAACCACTTCTTCGCCTCCAAGAAAATCGAGCCACCAAGGGATGCCAAAATAGGAAATTTTCTTCTCTTCTTCTTCTCTTCCAAGTAACCGGCCACCTTCTTCTTCCTTTCCTCTATACCTCCTGCCACAATGGGATCTAAGATGAGCTCCAAGTAAGGCCGCCGACCCTAGGTTATAGAAGCAAACCCGCCGGCCCTAGCTTGGATGGAATCCTTTTGTGCCGCCGATTGTATAAGGAAGATGAGTATTGTAGCCGGTCTTTAAGGAAGGAGATAAGGGAAGGGCCAGCCACCAAGGGATTAGGAAGAGAGGGAACTTAGGTTGTATCTTTCATGAGGCACCCTCTCCTTCTCTTTTATAATCCTTGGTCATGGAAAAAAGGAAAGTTTTAAACATAATTAAAACTTCCTTATTTGTGGCCTCCCATTAAAAAGGAAATTTTAACAACAATTAAAATCTCTCTTTTCTAAATTTCCTATTGTACATGACAATAAAAGAAAGTTTTAAAATTAATCTCTCGCTTTTAAAACATGTAGACAACTACAAAAAGGAAAGATTAATTAAAACTTCTCTTTTTAAATCATGGTTACAAAAAAGGAAAGTTTTATAAAAAAATTAAAATCTCTCTTTTAAACATTATAGATAACTACAAAAAAGGAAAGATTTTAACAAAATTAAAATCTCTCTTTAATCTTTTGTAGATAGCTATAAAAGGAAAGATTTTAAAATTTTAAAACTCTCTTTTAAAACCATGAGGATGGCTATAAAAGGAAATTTTAAAATTAAAATTTCTCTTTTAAATCCCTTCATGAATGGATACAAAAAAAAAAAAGATTTTAACAAAAAATAAAATCTCCCTTTAGTTCTAATGGTGTGGCTGGCCCCATGCTTAGACACCAAGCATGGCTTGGCCGGCCACCTCTTGGGCTCCAAGCTAATGCTTGGTCGACCCCCTTTGCTCCAAGCAAGGATGTGGCCAACCCATCACTTGGGTAAGAAGTGGACTTGGTGGATACAAGGTTTTATAGAGGCTACAACAGGGGCCGAGAGGAGAAATTAGTTTTGGTCTCCCGATGACATTGAGCTTCCTGTGTTCGCCTTGAACACCCAACTCAAGTTCATCAATAATAACTCATACCACTAAAGAGTTATTATTGAACTACCACACCAATCCCAAATTATATTATGGGCTCCTTCTTATCATGAGTGTGTTAATCTCCCTGTGTTTAAGATATCGAATGTCCACTAATTAAATGAGTTACTAGCAGCTCACTTAATTAATATCTAGCTCCAAGAGCAGTACCACTCAACTTTATTGTCATGCTGGACTAAGTCCACCTGCAAGGTTTACATGATAATCCTTATGAGCTCCTCAAGGGGACATCATCAACTTAGATTACTAGGATACAGTTTCCTTCTATAATCAACAACACACCATATAAATAATATCATTTCCCAACTTATCGGGCCTATCTATTTAATGAACTAAATCTCACTCATTGATAAATTAAAGAAATAAATACTAAATATATGTGTTTGTCATTATATCGGGATTAAGAGTACGCACTTCCATAATAACAGAGGTCCTGTTCTTTTATGTAATCAGTATAAAAAGAACAACCTCAAATGATCCTGCTTAATACACTCAGAGTGTACTAGTGTAATTTTATAGTCAAGATAAACTAATACTAAATCACACTATAACCGTTCCAATGGTTTGTCCATATCCATTTTGGTCGTGAGCTACTATTTATAATTTATAAGGAACTGATAACATGATCTTCTGTGTGATACCACACACCATGTTATCTACAATATAAATTAAATGAACAACTATATTTAACATAAATGAAGATATTTGACCAACGCGATTCTTATTTCAAAATAAATATTTATACAAAAAGTTAGGCTTTTAGTATACATTCTAACATTACTAAGTAAGAAATCTTAGTGGTGGAATGAGAAAGTGTTCCTGTCAGGAAGCTGAGAAGACGGACCTGCCAGCATGATGTGTCTGGAAGGTTGACCGCATCCCCATGACCCGGCTGATGAGCTGTCTCATGTGTTGACCAAGTCGTCCGATATCTTCTGGTCAACAACACCTGCAACTAGTGATCGGGTTGCCCCGATCCCTGGTACCTCGATGCTCGAGGTGGGTCCTGCGAACATATAAGCATCCATATAATAACAGGACAATAAATGCACGAATAAGAAGTACTAGAACGTACTCTGGCCCCGGGGGGCACCCTCGGATGGATGGGTGAATTGATCACGGTGTTGATCGAGTCGCCGCGACAAAGGTCCACCAGATGAGTAGCTGGCTCTGGCGGCTCGAGCCCGAACGCAATATGGACCCGCAAGACGACGCGCGATCCAACTGAGCACTCGGACGGTGGCCGGAATACAACATTGGCATGAAGGTCGGACACTCTATTGGCTCACAGGCCGAAATATAATAGCGGCTCAAAGGTCGAACATCATATCGGCTCGCAGGCCGGAATAGACAAATAGTACGATACTTGAGCACTCGAACGACAGCTGCCCGGAGGGCGATGGAGGAGGATGTCCGGAGGCATTGGCAGTGGCACTCGTAGCTACTATAGGCTGCGGTGGGTGCCGAAAGGAGTGGCGGCAGTCGCTGTGGACTGCAGCGAGCGCCGAAGGGAGCGGTGGCAGGCGCCGGAAGAGGTGATGGCAATCGCTAGCAGCGGAGGCCCGCTGGAGACGGAGACCCGCCGGCGGCGATGCCGTAGGAGGATGCCATGATGCACACTCGGGGAAGCAACTGCGACAGTGGTAGTGGCCGCCGGAGGCGGCTGCGCCGGTGGCGACGCCGCGGGAGGCTACCACGATGCACACTCGGAGGCTGCTGCGACAGTGGTAGTGGCCGCCGGAGGCGGCTGCGACAACGGCTGGAGGCGACGGGATGCTCCTCGGCGGTGTCTGCGCCGGAGGGAGGAGAAGGATACGGTTGTGCCGTGCATCGGGTGAGGGAGGAGGACGCGGCGCGCCTACCCAGCGACGGCGACGAGCCTCAGCCGACGGCGCCGGCCTGGATCGAAGAGGAAGAGAAGGGCGAGAAAAGCAGGGATACTCTCTGCTAGCCGGAGGTGATCGGTATCGGAGAGGATGGGGAGAAGCGTGCGCTGGTGGCGGCGGCAGAAACCTCAAAACTAGTCCCCTCTACTTGGCAGCGGCTCTAGCTCGAAAAAACCTTCCTCCTTCCTTTGATTGTGAACAGTGTCCCCCTTTATAACCAAAAACCCTATTAATGCCAAATGACAACAATGCCCCTCCCTTCTTCACTAATTACTCCTATGTCCTAATGTTACATCCGGATCACGAGCCTCCCCTTCAAGTCTAGTTATAGAAGGCGCGAGTCCGACTGACTGGACAGTCTATCACAAGGGCTGAATCAAACTCCATAATCAAGTCAACTCACAGAACTCATCGTACATGCCACGCGAACGGTTGCTATAATAATGGTGTCGCATGAGATGGCAACGGTGCCGACCGAATCAAGTCATCAACCGGCCCAATGCCAAGCAAACAACAAAACATCAAACGAGCGCCAAAACAACAGGCGAGCGACGAGTGCAATGATAGTAGACCGAGCGCCATGCTGGACAACGAGTAGACCGAGCGGGCGAGTGATGCCGAGCGCGCGACCACGAAGATGCCGAACGGGCGATCGGAAGGATGTCGATTAGACGACGGATAGACACCGAGCGGATGATACCGAGCGTGCAACGCAGACAGGAGCCTTCGGACGCACGAGAACTATGATGCGAAAGCGAAGGAAGGGGGGATGGTCTTATAAAGGTTGGGCTCGACTGACCGGAGCCGTTCGATCCAGGTCACGAGATCCGAGGAGCGGATCTAACCGTTGAATTCGAAAGGCCAAAGGTCACATTAGCCCTGGCAGTGCGAGCAGGCATGACGCCGCATGGGCACGTGGCATCAACTCATAGGAAGCATTTAATGACCTCCATTACGCAGGTGTGGTCACGTGCTCAGGATTAATGGCAAGGATTTGCATGAATTCCGAGGAGATCCTACGGACGTCAGCATTGATCGACATTGGGTCGGCGAGGCAATCAACGACAAGCAAAACTTCCGAAGTCCTAGCGGGCATTCTGCCGAGCGGCCATTGCACCTGCGTAGTGCCCGATCAGATAAACATTCACATTAGCGACAGAGCGGCCGCTGTGCCATCTGGCTAATAGTCCAGTCAGTCGGACTTGCCGCCTCTTTCGACTAGACTTGAGGGGGAGGCACGTGATCCGGTAGTAAGAGTGGAGTCCCGTGCTGGATAGAGGCCAATGAGACGTGTAGGTCAAAGCCAAGATAGTCAACCCAAAGGTGTGGCCGATTGGAAGGCCACCTGGCTGATCGGCCACGACCGCGCCCGGTGTGGCGCAGAAATAGCTCTGCCGCGGGTCGAGTTTCCGACGCTCACGAGTCCGCCTAGGAAAGTTGAGGCGCCGGGCGGCCTGTTCGCTCGGACGAGTTGCGAATCAACGAAGGCATTCCCATCCGAGTATGTGGCCGAGCGGCCTTCCCGCTCGGACCAATACATGTCCCCTCCCGGAGGGCAGTGGGTCCATGCATCTCTCCTGGTTGGGCTAGTAATAGACAAAAGGAGCAGAAGAGGACGAAGGGGACAGCTGGTGATATCCTTCTCGAGACATGTGTCGCCGACGAACAGCATGGTCGGCGGCCGGATCAGACAGAGAATCGTACGGTGGAAGTTTCCACTGTCATGTCAGAGATATACTCGAACGGTTGCGGTATGGCGCCAGACCTATTCTTCTGACACATTCATTTTGAGGTATGTCTTGGGAAGCATGCACGCTTCGAGAAGTGTGCGCTCCCTCCCCAGGGATCCTATATAAGTACCCCAGACTTTGACGGAGGTATGCATTCTCATCTACTGTAGCTCTTGGCCTCGTTACTCTGCTTCGATTTCTTCTCGCCTGACTTGAGCGTCGGAGGGTCATCGTCGGGATCCCCCTCCCGGCTCGGTTTTGCTGCAGGTTCACTGGAGTCCACGTCAGCCCAGAGTCTACGCGGAGTCAGCGGAGAGTACCATGTCCCCAGCGTCCGTCGACTCAACTCTCGGACAAGAACAGAAAGTATAAGAGAATGTGAAGGAAAAAGATGAATAACTTATAAGTAATTATATATATGTAAGAATGAGAAAATTTTAAAAAATATATATAGTAGCCAAGAAAGAGGCTAAGAAAGTAGTGAATGAAGTAAAAAATAAAATTTTTGAATGATTATATCAAAAATTAGATACAAAAGAAGGGGAAAGAGATATTTATAGAATAGCTAAAGTGATGGAAAAGAAGCCAAGAGATCTTATCCAAATAAAATGTATTAAAGATAAATATAATAAGGTACTAGTAAATGATAGAGAAATAAAAGAATGGTGGAAGAGGTATTTTTATCAACTTTTTAATGAAGATTTATGTGACCAACTTAACTTAGGTAATTTAAGTAGGTCAAATGAGTATAGAAATTTAAATTGTTATCGTAAAGTTTAAACTTTAGAAGTAGAACAAACTTTAAATAAGATGCACAATAGAAAAGTCATTGGACCAGATGATATTCTGATAGACATATGGAAGTGACTAGGAAAACAAGGTATTGAATGACTTATAAAATTATTTAACATGATAGTAAAAATAAAAAGTATACCTTATCAATGGAGGGTAAGTACTCAGCTCCCTTATATAAGAACAAGGGAGGCGTATAAAATTGTGTAAACTATAAAAGTATTAAACTAATAAGTCATACCATGAAATTTTAAGAAAAAATAATAGAAAAAAAATTAAGAAAGGAGACCACGGTGATCAAAAATCAATTTGGGTTCATGCTTAGAAGGTTGACAATAGTAGCTATACATCTTCTTAGATAACTAATTGAAAAATATCTAGAGCAAAAACTGTAAACACCCTGGGTTAGTTTTGATATAGTTAATTATGTTAAGTTAGATCTTGCGATTTTAATACGTTATGTTTGAGTGTACAGGGACTTAGGAATACAAGAAGTCAAGCGGAGAACGAGAAGGAAGTGAGCGAACGAGAAGGAAGTGAGCTGCACATTCAAGAGACGAGAAGCTCGCTCGAGAAGAAGACCGGAGTTGAATTTGGGTGAGCTCGATCTCGGATGACCAGAGCATCACCCACGTAAAGAAAGTCAACTTTGAAGTTGACTTAGATTTGAGTGCCTCTAAAGGAGTTAGAAGTGTCTCGAGTGTCGGTAGAGAAGCTACTGCTTTCTTGACCCAAGGTGCCTCAAAGGAACATGAAGGCACCCTCACGCATGCCTGAAGAAGGTGCCCTGCAATTGCTTGGACGCACCCTCACGCCTCCCTTGGAGGCACCCTCACGCCTCCCTTAGAGGTGCCTCTAGTAGTTGTTAAGCTACCATTGAGAGAGAATAAAACTCTATCATGTACAGGATAAACACTATCCTCTTAGATACACTCTAGACATCTTTGGAGGTGTCTCTAATCGACAAAAACTAATGGTAATTTCCGTCCAGGAGGATATAAAAATCCCCCTAGAGTTAGGACTTAAATAATAATTCTTGTATTCAATTTCTAACTATTTTTGAGCATTAATGACTGTAAAGGTTTTCTCCGCCTTTGACGAAGGAGATTTTTACTGAGCTTTTTCATTATCTTGGATTAATAACCACCTATGTTGTAACCAAGTAACTGTTATGCTTCTTAGGCTCTTACCTCTATTTTTGTTTATTTTTATAACTTTTTTTCAAGATATTCAACCCCCCTCTAGCCAGCCTAACATAGACCTACAAAAATACGATCTATATGTTGATACAGTCTGACCTGGCTGTTGTTTTGATGTTGACACTGATTTAAGTTTGTATCAGATATTGATTAAACTAAGAATGACTACTAATCGAGGTTGATCAGTTGGGAGGGAAAGTCCTGGTGAGTAAAGCCAGGCAAGGGAAATCCAGATGGGTCAAGACATCTGGTGAAAAGTCCAAGCAGGGAGCTTGGCACGGGAAAAGTCCAAGTATGGTGACTTGGCACGGAATGGTCAGAGAGGGCTCGGTAGCTCGTTCTCTGGACCGGACGAAGTCGGAGAGGGCTCGGTAGCTCGTTCTCCGGACTAGGTCAGAGAGGGCTCGGTAGCTCGTTCTCTCGACCGGACGAAGTCGGAGAGGGCTTGGTAGCTCGTTCTTCGGATTAAGTCAGAGAGAGACTTAAGTGGACTTTCAATGGCACATTGGATCGGTCGGTAGACCGATCCAGTGACACAAGAATCAGTGGATCGATCGGCAGACCGATCCAGTGAAACTAAGTTCCACGGATCGGTCTGATGACCGATCAGATGACACTCAGTAGCACACTGAGTGAAATCTGATCGGTCTGCAGACCGATCAGAAAACACTCAGTAGCACACTGAGTGCAATCTGATCGGTCAGGGAGACCGATCAGGAGAAGAGACTGCAAAGAAAGAAAAGAGGTGGATCGGTCTGTGGACCGATCCACACTCAATCTGATCGGTCACTGCGACCGATCAGGCTGTTGCCTGATCGGTCCAAGGCACTGTGATCGGTCTGGTGACCGATCCACACATTCTGATTTGTTCGCCTTATCAACGATTCCTTCACTGCTTTTGATATATCTCATTCATTTATGTGATGTAATCCTCTGTGCTGTTAGCTTTTGAGTTTGCAGATTAACAGGTATCATTCCAAGCCTAATTTCAAATTAAGTTCGTAAGAGGAATGCGACAAATGGTCTTTCTGTTGGTTTCAGCGGCGCATGGTGCATTTCAGGCATCAACGGATACTGCTGTGATCTGGCTGCGATCTGCTTGACTCCTGGGGATTGGTTCGAGCTCAGAAGACACCAGTGTTGACTGTGATATCATTGGTGTGAGTTCAGAGAATCAGAGAAGGAGGAAAAGGGATTGGCTGCAGCGCTGATTTGCGTAGTTTGGACCAGATCTGTGACAGCAGAGATCAGGTTTTGAGAAGCAATAAAAACAACGAGAGGGGAACAAGAACAGAAGAAGAAAGCTTGAAAGAAAAGTCTGTGCGGTTGTGCGAAGTTCTTGAGCTCTCGGGTGAACTGCGATCTCTGTTTTCTGCTACTGATTCTCGCGTGGTTGTAAGCATTTCTATTCTCCTTTGCCACCGAGTTTCTGTAAGTCTCGTGCTCTAACTTAGATATTTCTTGAGACTTTGTGGGAAGGTTACTCCACCTAGAAGGAGGATCTTTAGCCGGAATTCTTCCGGGGTGCGATCTACCGAAGATCAAGGAGTCGTCCACCTTACGGACACGCCGAGGAGTAGGGGCAAGTTATCCCCGAACCTCGTAAATCTGTGTATCAGTGTTTGTGTGTTGTTTTTCGTTTTGTTTTAGTTTGCTTATTCCGCTGCGCTAACTAGTTTCTGTGTAGAACTCTCTGCTTAAGTTTTTAAAGAGGCTATTCACCCCCCCCCCCTCTAGCCATCTAAGATCCCAACACTATATATGGTATTAATTGACTTAGAAAAAGTTTATGATAGAGTCCTAAGAGAAATTATATGGAGAATTCTAGAAAAGAGAGGTGTTGGCATAACATATATTAAACTAATTAAAGATATGTACGAGAATGTAATGACCAGAGAAAAGACTTCAGGTAAAGTAACTGAAATATTTCTAATAAAGATAGGATTACATCAAGGATCAACTCTAAGTTTCTATCTTTTTACACTAATTATGGACGAACTCACTGTACACATTCAAGACACAATACCGTGGTGCATGTTGTTTGCAGATGATATTATTTTGGTAGATGAAACATGTGAAAGAGTAAATACTAAACTAGAATTTTAGCAGAAAACACTAGAAGGTAAAGGTTTTAGGTTTAGTAGAATAAAGACAGAATATATGAAATTTAAGTTTAGCAATATTATACGTAATGAAATAATTGTTAAGATAGGAAATGACGAATTGTCCGAAACGAAGAGGTTTAAATATTTAGGATCATTTTTATAAAATAATGGAGGGATTGAGAGAGATGTCTTACATAGAATATAAACGGAATGGTTGAAACGGAGGAGAGCATCAGGTGTTTTATATGACCGTAAAATATCTCAAAAATTCAAAGGAAAGTTTTACAAAATTATAGTTAAACCTGTTATGTTGTATCGAGCTAAATGTTAGGTTTTGACTCGAGCACATGAGCAGAAAATGCGAGTTGTAGAGATGAGAATCTTAAGGTAGATGTATGAGCATACTAGGATGGACAGAATAAGAAATGAAAGTATTAGAGAGAAAGTCAGAGTTACATCTATTGAGACAAAACTTTGAGAGACATTTAAAATGGTATGGGTACGTACTTAGACGACCAATAAATGCTTCAGTTAGACAATATGAACTTATAACAAACACACATATTAAACGAGGAAAAGGAAGACCAAAAAAGACTTGGTTAGTAACAATAAAATAAGATAAAATTTATTTAAGTATAGATAATGATATATTAGAAGATAGAGCTCAATGACGTAAATAGATCTACATAGTCGAGTCCACCTAGTGGAATAAAACTTAGTTGTTATTGTCATTGTGTACTATTTCAAATTAGTAAAAGCCAATATTTTTATTAAAATTATCCAATTTTGTTAGTTTAAAAACATCACATATCATTACAAGAGAATTTGTAATGTTTTTTTTTACTTTAATCATGTAAAAGTAAACAAGTCTATTAAACACTTTACCTTTAAAATTTTTGTCAGAGTTTTAGATTTAAATCTCATTTTCACCCAAATGTATGTTCTTAAGGTACCTCATGTTCTTGAGGTGATAGAGGAGGAAGTGAAAAGCAGAGCGGGAGAAGAAATCTATCAACTACGTTTGCCTAGCCAAAGGAAAGAAAAAGATGAAAATTGAGTAGGCAAATTAAAAAATAAAGACCATATATATCCTCCTCCTTTAATCTGGTCTTCAATCATATTATTGCTCTTTGCCCTTGTGGCTCCCACATGTATCTCAACCTAATCTGTTGATCGAGCTCCCTCAACCACACTCATTCAATGGTTTACCATTCTCATACCATTTATCAATAAATTTGTTCCATGGTCTAACGTAGTTGGTTTAAATAAGGATATTACTGTCAATAGACTTAGGATTAATTTCCAGTAGGTGCGAAATAATCTGTTAATTGTCTTAACCTCTCCTTGCATGAGTTATTGTTGTTGGATGAAGCCCTCATAATTTTTTCCCTTTCAAACAGTGGGAGGTCACCTTAGAGAGACTACCAATTAATGTAACAATTTCACTTTTGTTGTTAATTAATTTTAACTATTGCATCCACGGATTGAAATAGTTGACAAATAGTTGACACCATCATGGATGTTTGTTGTAATAATGGATTTTCGAGTCAATTCTGAGCGGGTGTAAAAATATCTTGTTGAGTATTTGATCTCTCTTATGCAAAGGGTCACTGCGCTAAGATAAAATATCTCCCGTGATTTTACTACCTCTATAGTATTTGGGATGAACACCTATTGCTCTAGTGATTCTATTGTTTAGTCCAATTATGACTCGTAATTGGTGACCACTAAGATCTCATCGACATCAAATTCACAATTGAGCTGCAAAATTAATCTGTGAGGAATATTGGAGGAACTCCTTCATCGCAATTGTTTACCTGAGTGAATAAAAGAAAAAGATCAGCAACTATTTTGTTTCTCTACTTCTCTCAATTCTTCTTTCTTCCATTGGGATAAACAAGCCCTAAAGAAGATAGAGCTCCTCGTTGACGATAATCAAATAGAACATCACTTTGATCCGTAAGTAAAAATAAAGAAATTCTTTTGATTTTTACGTTCATTTTTCTTTTTTATGTATCTACCCTAATTAAGTAGACTGCCAACTCACATAAAAAGTGCTATATAAATTCCAAAATCTTATAACAAGGTCAACAATCTCTTAATTCACTCAAACTTCAATGTGTATATCAACCCGGCCTTATACATTTAATTTCTTCTCATTTTCCATTTCACAAGTCGCCAAACCATTATGATTATTATATCTTTAGTTCTCTTAAGCGAAGTGCTTCGATTAATACATAGTACCATGATGTATTGTTTGTACTTTAAGCTCAGCGATATGGTATTTGTATTCGAGTCATTTAACCTCTTGGATATCTTTTCTTAGGCCCTTACCTCTATTTTTGTTTATTTTTATAACATTTTTTTCAAGATATTCAACCCCCTCTAGCCAGCCTAATGCAAACCTACAAAAATAAGATCTATATATGATATTAATTGACTTAGAAAAAGTTTATGATAGAATTCCAAAAGAAAATATATGGAGAATTCTAGAAAAAAGATGTGTTAACATAACATATATTAAACTAATTAAGGATATGTACGAGAATGTATCGACTAAAGTAAAGACTTCAGGTATAGTAACTGAAATATTTTCAATAAAGATAAGGTTACATCAATGATCAGCTGTAAGTTCCTATCTTTTTACACTAATTATAGATGAACTCACTGCATGCATTCAAAACATAATACCGTGGTGCATGTTGTTGCAGATGATATTATTTTGGTAGATGAAACATATGAAAAAGTAAATACTAAACTAGAATTTTGGTGGAAAAACACTAGAAGATAAATGTTTTAGGTTTAGTAGAATAAATACATAATATATGAAATTTAAGTTTAGCAATATTAGATGTAATGAAATAATTGTTAAGATAGGAGATGATGAGTTGTCTGAAACCGAGAGGTTTAGATATTTATGATCATTTTTACAAAACAATTGAGGGATTGAGAGATGTCTTACATAGAATATAAACAGAATGGTTGAAACGGAGGAGAGCATCAGGTGTTTTATGTGACCGTAAAGTATCTCAAATACTTAAAGAAAAGTTATACAAAATTACAGTTAAACTTGTTATGTTGCATGGAGCTGAATGTCGGGTTTTGACTCGAGCACATGAGCAAAAGATGCGAGTTGTAGAGATGAGAATGTTAAGGTGGATGTATGAACATACTACGATGAACAGAATAAGAAATAAGAGTATTAGAGAGAAAGTCAGAGTTACATCTATTGAGACAAAACTCCGAAAGACACATTTAAAATGGTACAAGTATGTACTTAGACGACCAATAAATATTTCAATTAGGGGATGTAAACTATGATAAACACGCATATTAAACGAGGAAGAGAAAGACCAAAAAAGACTTGGTTAACAATAATAAAATAAGATAAAAATTTATTTAAGTATAGATAATGATATAGTAGGAGATAGAGTTCAATGACGTAAGTAGATCTATATAACTAAGCCTATTTAGTGGAATAAAGCTTAGTTGTTGTCATCATTGTGTACTATTTCAAATTAGTAAAAGTCAATATTTTTATTAAAACTATCCAATTTTCTTAGTTTTAAAACATCACATATAATTAGAAGAGAATTTGTAATGTTTTTTTTTTTTTTTAAACTTTAAGCAATAAAAGTAAACAAGTCTATTAAACACTTACCTTTAAAATTATTGTCAAAGTTTTAGATTTAAATTTCATTTTTACCCAAATGTATGTTCTTAATGTACCTCATATTGTTCTCGGGGTCATGGTATCATGGTAGAATATTCAGGTTAATTATTATCCAGGTACTCGCGGTTCGAACCCCAACTATGGTGTATTTGTAGAAATTTTTTCTCCAAATGGGGGGTGTAATTAAAGGATGCTGGACTTCTGAGTTGACCGCCGCGTGCACTTTCTGATTTATCCTGTTGATCGATGAAAAATTTTCATGGGACCAAATTGATCATCCTCAGAAATAATCAATGAAATTAACTGAAATTATCAAATTTTTTTTTTTTTTTTTTTTTTTTTTAAGATACCTTATGTTCTTGAGATGAGAGAGGAGGAAGTGAAAAAGCAGAGCGGGAGAAGAAATCTATCAACTACGTTTGCCTAACCAAAGGAAAGAAAAAGATGAAAATTGAGTAGGCAAATAAAAAATGAAGACCATATATATTCTCCTCCTTTAATCTGGTCTTCAACCGTATTATTGCTCTTTGCCCTTGTGGCACCCACATGCATCTCAACCTGATCTGTTCATCGAGCTCCCTCAACCACACTCATTCAATGGTTTATCATTCTCATACCATTTATCAATAAATTTGTTCCACTGTCTACGTTAGTTTATATAAAGATATTACTGTCAATAAACTTGGGATTAATTTTCAATAGGTGCGAAATAATCTGTTAATTATTTTAACCCCTCCTTATATGAGTTATTGTTGTTAGATGAAGCCCTCATAATTTTTTCTTTTTCAGACAGTGAGAGACCATCTTATAGGGGCTACCAATTAAGGTGACAATTTCATTTTTGTTATTAATTAATTTTAACTATTGCATCCACGAATTGAAATAGTTGACACTGTCATGGATATTTGTTGTAATGGATTTTCGAGTCAATTTTGAGCGGGTGTTAAAATACCTTGTTGAGTATTTGATCTCTCTCATGCAAAAGTTTAC
Organism: Zingiber officinale; assembly: GCF_018446385.1. Classification (NCBI taxonomy): domain Eukaryota; kingdom Viridiplantae; phylum Streptophyta; class Magnoliopsida; order Zingiberales; family Zingiberaceae; genus Zingiber; species Zingiber officinale. The sequence goes on along the minus strand of NC_056003.1, from coordinate 80,160,418 downwards.
TACGATAGGGCAAAATATCTCCTATGATTTTACTACCTCTATACTATTTGGGATGAACGATATCACCTATTGCTTTATTAATTCTATTGTTTAGCCCAATTATGACTCGTAATTGATGACCACTAAGATCTCATCGACAGCAAATTCACAATTGAGCTGCAAAATTAATCTGTGAGGAATATTGGAGGAACTCCTTCATCACAATTGTTTACCTGAGTGAATAAAAGAAAAAGATCAGTAACTATTTTGTTTCTCTACTTCTCTCAATTCTTCTTTCTTCCATTGGGATAAACAAGCCCTAAAGAAGATAGAGCTCCTCTTTGACGAAATCAAATAGAACATCACTTTGATCCGTAAGTAAAAATAAAGAAATTCTTTTGATTTTTATGTTCATTTTTCTTTTTTTTTATGTATCTACCCTAATTAAGTAGACTACCAACTCACATAAAAAGTGCTATATATAATTCCAATATCTTAAAACAACAACAACAATCCTTATCCTCTTTGTTACTCCCAAACCAAGCTTGGATGGGTCAACAATCTCTTAATTCACTCAAACTTCAATGTATATATCAACCCCGGCCTTCTACATTTAATTTCTTCTCATTTTCCATTTCACAAGTCGCCAAGCCATTATGATTATTATACCTTTAGTTCTCTTAAGCGAAGTGCTTCGATTAATACATAGTACCATGATGTTATTGTTTGTTCTTTAAGCTCAGCGACATGGTATTTGTATTCGAATCATTTAACCTCTTGGATATCCTTCGTTTGGACGAAGGATGACTAAATTGGCTGCAATTGCATTAATTAGTTCCGTCATTATCTATACATTTAATTTTTTTAATCAACAGTGGCAGACCCCTTCATGACTATGAGCCATCTCATTTTTAAATATTGATCTCCAGTTCCAGTTTTTATGCATCTTCTTTCTGATGGTCCCAAATTGTTCCCATAATTAATTTTTGCCCATGTCTGAATTTAATTCAGTGTACAATATCATTAGTTTCTAATTTTCTCAATAATAATAATAATAATAAATCAGTAAACAACATGGAAGAGCATTTGAAGCAGGGGGCTTGTTTCTCTGGATCGGATTAATGCATATTTACAACACATTATTAGGAAATAATTATTATTAAAAAATCTTTATTTATTTTAGGAATAATTATTATTAAAAAATATTTATTTATTTCTTAATTATTAAGAAAATAGATAAAATACAAAAAAAATTAATTAGGAAAACACATAAAATATAAAGAAAAAAAATCTTTATTTATTTTAGGAATAATTATTATTAAAAAATATTTATTTCTTTCTTAATTATTAAGAAAATAGATAAAATACAAAAAAAATTAATTAGGAAAACACATAAAATATAAAGAAACAAATAAATATTTCCTAATAATAATTATTACCTAATAATTAATAATATTATTTAATAATAATTATTATCTAATAATTAATAATATTCCTTAATAATAATTATTCCCTAATACATATACTTCTTTCCTTCTCTGTCTCTCCTCGCCCAAATCACCTAACAGCGACCCACTCGTTAAAACAAATCAACAACTAGTTTACTTCCCTAAAAAGACAATTTTAATTTGTTCTATAAGAAAGAAGGAAAGAAAGTGAAAAAAACAATTCATTGCTTAAATTGGTTTGTTCCTCATGCTTGAAGCATCTGCTCCTTCTATATATTGGATTTCCTCCTTGTCCCAGTTCCAATATCTCATCCTTCCTATCCCTTAACAACAAGACATGGATTCCCTTTCTTCTTCTTCCGAGGAAAGAGAGAGTTTAATTAGTTACAGAAGGGTGGCCTCCGAGGTGTTTGCAAGAGCGATTGGTATCACTCTCACTTTTGTCGTCGTACTCGGTCGGTATCTCCTCTTATTCTCCTCCTCTGTAATCACTATTTGGTATTGAATTCTTAATCAAAATTAGTGTGTTTTGGTGCAGTTGGATCAATTGCAGGGGCCATCACCGGAGCTCTGACAGGCTTTGCCGGCTCTGAGAGTGGTCTTGTGCGAAGCTCTGCAATTGGAGCCATTTCAGGTGCTGTCTTCTCCATTGAAGTGGTCCAATCCTCTCTTGACTTGTGGAACTCCAGGGAATCAGGCATTTGGACCCTTCTCTATCTGGTATTCATTTCCTTCTTAAACTTAAAGCGACAAGAACAATTAAAATCCTACAGAATATTAATTCTGATTAGTTTTGTGCATGATTTACAGCTCGACATAGTCTCTAGCCTCGCGAGAGGAAGACTAGTTACGGAAAAGGTTGGACCAGCAGTGCGGAGTGCAATCCAGCGTCATGTATGTGTTTTTCATACTAAGTTAATTTCTTTCGATCGGAAAAACACGAACTGAAATACGGACTGTGGTATTTATTTCAGACGAGAGCTCTGAGTTTTGAGAGTCTCGATTTGTTTGAGTCTGGTGCCACAATAATGGGCATGCCCCTCGAGGAGGTTGAGAAGCTGCCCAAGTGTAAAACTAGTGCCAAAGACAGTGTCGATGCATCAGGGGAGAAGATTGGTTGCTCAGTGTGTCTGCAGGTATTAAAATTTTCAAGGAATTTTCTTAAGCCTTCCACTGTCAATTGTAATATAATTAAGCAAAAGATTTAAAATTGATCTTACTTTTTTAATTTTTAGGAACTGGAAGTGGGAGAATTGGCTAGGAGACTGCCAAGATGTCAACACATGTTTCATCTGCCATGCATCGACAGTTGGCTCATAAGGCATGCCTCTTGTCCCTTGTGCAGAAGGGATATTTGAAGGTTTTGGTGTCGCTGAACTATTGAGTATCTTGTTTTTTTCTTGAAAAAATTGGAAAATAAGGTAGGTTCAGTTTTTTGTTTTATCTAGATTCTTGTGTTCTTGATAGAAAGAAAGAAAGAAAGAAAAATTGAAGCTCGAGCAACAGCGGCACCAGCCCTGAATTGTTAAATAGAATGCTTGAGTGCCAATTTGATCTAAATGTTTGCTATTCTGATAAGTTACTTCAAGTTTTAGTTATATAGTATAGGATTAATATTTTTTAATATAGTTAGTTAATTTGCAAAAGTTACGAATCGATGATGCTTTTTTATAGAATTGTGCATCACAATTGATTATAGGTGCAAGAAGAAATTTATCAAAGGATTGAGTTATAGGAAGAAATTGGTTATCATATGAAGATCGATAATAAAAAATATTATCGATCTAAAAAATATTCAACTTTAAAAGGAACTAATAAAATGTTTTAAATTGAGACTAATATTTTGTGATACAATAAAAAACTGACATTCGATTCAAAACAAAACGAATCAAATTAGAGGGACAGAATGACACCGCAAACGTGTATTCTTCTCTCTTTGGAAACCATTCCTTCGTCTTTCCGGAACTAGGGTTGGGGCCTCCGATTCTTCCTTCTCGTCCCCGTCGTTGCTTCTGACGGAGAAGGACGACGGCCGATGAGCCTCTTCTTGATTTCTCTCACCATGGCCGCTCAATCGCCGGCGCCGGACCCCGACTTCCCATTCTCCGCATGGTACGGCAACATCCAGTACCTCCTCAACATCTCCGCCGCCGGAGCCGCCTCCTGCGTCCTCCTATTCCTACTCGTTAAGCTCCGCTACGACCACCGCCGCTTCCCTGGCCCCTCCGCGCTCGGTGCCAGGCTGCTCGCCGTCTACCACGCCACCCCCGCCCAAATCGCCCTCCACTGCGGCGCCGACGCTGCCCAGTTCCTCATCGTCGAGCGCGCCAGCTTCTTCGTCCTCCTCGCCGTCTCCCTCATAACTCTCCTCGCCGCTTTTCCCATCAACCTCTCTGGCTCCGTCCCTCTCGCCGACCCCTTCGCCCGGACTACCATTTCCCACATCCACTCCGGCTCTCCGATCCTATGGTTGCACTTCCTCCTCGCCGCCCTTATCGTTTTCGTTTCCCACCTTGGCATCTCGCGGATGGAGGATGACCTGAGTGTTACAAGATTCCGTGATGGCAACGGCAACCCCAGCGAATCCAATTCGGGCTCTATTGCAATCTTTACTATGATGGTGCAGGGTGTTCCCAAATCCCTAGCTTCCAACAAGGCCCCGCTCGAAGAGTTCCTCCAGCACCGGTATCCCGGTAAGGTGTATCGCGTGGTTGTGCCCTTTGATCTATGCACCCTGGAGTACCTCACCTTGAAATGGACCAACCTTCAGAATGAAATCTCATGGCTGGAAACTCACATGCACTCCCGATCACTATTGAACGACGACGATGATGGCCATGAAAGCAGCCAGATCTATGAGCATGCATGGTTGAGGAAGGCGAAAGAAATCTGGGCAATGACCTCTGTGAAATTAGGCTTCACGCAGGAAGAGAGATTCAGAAAGCTGCAAAGTTTGAAGTTGGTTCTGCAGAACAAGCTTTCAGAATACAAGGAAGGAAGGGCTCCTGGTGCTGGTATTGCATTTGTGGTCTTTAAGGATGCGTACACTGCCAATAAGGCAGTGAGGGACTTGAGATCGGAGCGGAAGAGAAGATCCATTGGCCAGTTCGTCCCTGTGATGGAGCTCCAGCTGGGGCGGAGCCGGTGGAGAGTTGAGAGGGCTCCTCCTGCTGTTGACATCTATTGGAATCATTTGGGCTTGAACAAGCTCTCATTGCGATTGAGGAAGATTGCTGTCAATGCTTGTCTACTCCTAATGCTTCTCTTTTTCAGTTCGCCGCTAGCAATCATCAATGCAATGAGCAGCGCTGCAAGGATAATCAATGCAGGGGCTGTTGATCATGCTAATTCATGGTTAAATTGGCTTGAGGGATCGAGCTGGTTTGGAGCTTTAATTCTTCAGTTCTTACCAAATGTCCTAGTCTTCGTAAGCTTGTATATAGTTATTCCATCTGCTCTTTCCTATCTTTCCAAATTTGAATGCCACCTTACTGTCTCTGGGGAGCAGAGATCCGCTATGCTAAAGATGGTTTGTTTCTTTTTGGTGAATCTCATTCTCTTGCGTGCTATGGTGGAATCCACACTCGAGAATGCAATCCTTCGAATGGGAAGGTGTTACTTGGATGGGGAAGATTGCAAGCAAATTGAACAGTATATGAGTGCTTCTTTCCTCACGAGATCATGCCTAGCCACCCTTGCATTTCTCATCACAAGTACCTTCCTGGGGATTTCCTTTGATTTACTAGCTCCAGTGCCTTGGATGAAGAATATTTTGAAGAAGTTTAAGAAGAATGACATGGTTCAATTAGTTCCAGAGCAAACTGTGGAGAGCACAGTAGAACAGAATGGTGTAGGCAATAATTTGAGGATGCCTCTCATTTCCGAGAGGGAAGGTAGTTTGGATTTGAATGGTCTCGAGGTACACGATCTTTCTGTGTACCCTACAAGCAGGAGTTTCCACACGCCAAAGCAGACATTCGACTTTGCGCAATATTATGCATTTAATCTCACAATTTTCACACTCACCATGATCTATTCCTTGTTCGCTCCACTTGTGGTTCCTGTAGGTGCAATCTACTTTGGCTACCGGTACATGGTGGACAAATACAACTTCTTATTTGTATACAGAGCTCGAGGCTTCCCTGCTGGTAATGACGGAAAGCTAATTGACAGGGTCTCATGCATTATGCATTTCTGCGTGGTGTTGTTCCTTCTCTCGATGGTATTTTTCTTCTCCGTCCAGGGTGACTTTACAAAGCTGCAAGCCACATTTACACTAGGGTTGTTGTTCGTCTACAAAGTGCTCCCAACAAAAAGTGATGCATGCCGGCCAGCTTTATTGGAAGGAATTCAGACAGTCGATAGCTTTGTAGATGGTCCAACTGATTATGAGGTTTTCTCAAACATCAACCTTGATTGGGTTATTCATGAATCACAATCATAATAATACTTGAATTCCAAATTCATTTTACTTCATGTACAGTTTGTTACATCACGTGCTTGGTTCTAATGTAACTACGGCTATAGCTTGGGCATTCTTTTTTGCTGTATGTACTACCCACATTGATATTTGCACCATGGAGTCTATAATTTTTGTTGTTTTATTTGAGATGCTTGCAAAGCGTCGGCAATGCCATTCAAAAAACTGGTGGATTCGGATTGTGAAAGTAAGTGATGAAGTCTTACTTTGTCCATGCTTTTTTTTTTTAATTTCTTTTTTTTCTACGGCTGTTTGTCATAGATCAATTTTATCCTTTCATTCACAATTTCTGTTTTTGTTACTCTTTTGGTTTTAGTTGCAATGTTTCATCCATGGTTTGAAGTGCCGAGCCGTGCCGCCCGAAACAGTCGAAATTTACCGTTCCGGTGACGAACCGAAACTGGCACATGAGGAGAACAAATTTCGCTGCCACCGGAAGCGTCGCAGGACTCTTCCGATGGCTGTGGAGGCGTCGCGCGACGCTTCCCGCGGCGGCGGAAGCGTCACGCGACGCTTCTCGCGGCGGCGGAAGCGTCACGCGACACTTCCGTGGCCAGAAGAGTCGTGCAACGCTTCCTGCCGCGGCGGAAGCGTCGCGCGATGCCTCCACCGCCGGCGGAGGCGTCGCGCTCCGCAGCGCGATCGCGATCGCGGGATTGGGCGTACTGTTACAAAAGAAATTTTTTTAATTAATTAAACAATTCCTAAGTGGGATATTTTGAATAGGTTTTTATAAATCCTAATTAAATTATCCCTATAAAATATATTTAAAATTTAAAAAAAAATTAAAAAAAACTTAATTGCTATTAAAAAAATCTTTTTACTGTTTTAAATTTATTTAAATTTTTTTTTTAAAAATAAAAAAATCTAATAAATCATATTTATATTTTAATAATTTATTATTATTATTTTTTTGCTGTTTAATTCATATTTTATTTTTTTTTACCATTTTAAATATATAAGATTTAAATTAATAATTAATTAAATGAATAAACAATTAATTTATATAATTATGATGTATCAATTTTAATTCGAGTAATTAATACATCTTTAAAGAAAATTATATTTAATTATTTTTTTAACCATATTAAATTGTTCAAGCAACTTATATAAAATCAATATACAATTTATTTTAAAATTATATACAATAAATATATCTATCTAATAATTACTATATATTAATAAAAAAATATCGAAACTGTATCGACACGGCACGATACGATATCGAAATCGTATCATTCCGGTCTGAGACCGAAATCTCGACACGGATCAAAATTTTAAACCTTGATTTCATCATTGGAGTTTCTGCAATGCGAGGAAGGAGTCCGATTAGTTTTGGAGTGCCGATCTAACTTATAAAAGTACGTATCAATCATCTATTAAAAAATTCATTCACTAATTTGCGCCGAACAAAAGAATCAATTTAAACAATATATTATCCAAAATTGAACGTGTGCATTTATTTGTGAATAATTCTCCTGGTGCCTTTTCGGTGGATGTGTGCCAAAGCCAGCCGCTGAACACGTTAAACTACAAATACGTGTATGATATAAACAAGGATGAACTGGTTCCCGCGGAACACCATAACAAAAACCCTTTCTCATAAGTCATACCGCTTCTTCTAGCCTACACATTTGGCACAGCAAAAGCGAGATCTGGGGCATTGGAATCGGAGGATTGCAGCGATCAATCGAGATGCAAGCCACGACAAGGGCCGCCCACCGCCTTGTCTCTCAGTCTCTTCTCCGTTCCAACGCCGCTCGTGCTCCGCTATCCTCCGCACTTGCCTCCCAGAGGACCGTGCCTACCTCCGCCCTTTGTGCCACCGCCTCTGATGTCTTCGTCGCACCCCGGTCGAGACGGTGGCTTTTCCCTCCTCCTGTTTCTTCGAGGAGGTTCCCTGTCTGCTTCGTGGGGGCGTTGTCCTTCTCGATCACCTTAGTCACCGCGGCGGAGGCCAAGGAGCCGCCCTCCCCCGAGCGGATCCCCAAAGATGTTGTTCTCTATCAGTATGAGGCATGCCCCTTCTGCAACAAGGTCAAAGGTAATTCCTTTTCCTTTTTTTATTTGCGCTGGCGCTTATCGACTGATAACCTAGTGCAATTCGTCTATTGCTAACAATTCTCGATTGCTATATGCCACTTCTGTTTCCGTTTTCTGTAGATTTGACGGAAAGTTAGTTGTTTGCTTGACGCAGTAGTCGTTTTGAATGCAGTATCAATGAGATAGCACAGGGAGCGCTTCACTTATACCAGTATTGCGCATATATTTCAACGAGTACTGTCCGTTTTTAGCTAGAAACGCAGTTTTTTAGTGGAAACTCCAAATCAACTGAGATTGTGAGAACTTGTTTTATTTGTTTTGTAACGAGATTGAGAAAATGATCAGAATTTTGTGTCACATTGACATTTGTCTTTTGAATTCGTAATAGTAATAATGATCAAAACTGGTGTCTAGAATGAACATGTCTCTTGGTGTTCTCTAGAATGAACAGGTATCAGATAAGTCTAAGTAAATTATGCTCTGATGCACGTAGAAACACTGTGACATCAGTTTGCTGAAATAATATTCATTTTGGAAAATCATTTGATCTCAAGGACTCTATATAATATGAATAAGTACGTGCATAACAGATAGCACACTTAAATAATCACCGACCTATTGAGGTTCTGGATAGTTGTAACTTGTAACCATACAAATACAAAGGATGGGACTTATACAGTTTCTACCTTTAATTCCTTATCTTCTCTCTTATCTCCGTGCTCATTAGATCTCACCTTAAATAAATATCAGGAAAATATTCACTGGCTAATATTGTCATCCCCACCTACATCTGAGTTTTCAACCACCATTCAAATGAGATTTATTTCATGCTATGTTTTTTTTAAAGATTGATAATTATCTTAATTGTTGACATGTAATCATCTTTTGTTTAAGTTGTAAGGTTTTATTCCTTTTAGCTTTTTATCTGATTTGTCACTTTGAATTTTTATTTTCCATTGTTGAAACCCCTGGTGAAGGGGAGCCTTGGCGCAACGGTAAAGTTGTTGCTATGTGACCAAAAGGTCACGGGTTCGAATCCTGGAAACAGCCTTTTGCAAAAAGCAGGGTAAGGCTGCGTATAATGGATCCTTCCCCGGGATCCCGCATGGCGGGAGCTTCGTGTACCGGGCTGCCCCTTTATTGTTGAAACCCCTGATATAATAAAGCAATTCCCCCCCAAATTTTGGTTAATTAGATGTTCATTTTCTTTCATTACATTGTTCAAATTTACATACTTTTCTATGCTATGATAATCAACGACCATTGATCCTTTGCTTTTAATTGGCCTAGTCTCAAGAATGGTTGGTTGTTTAGAACTTGGACACAGGATATTTTTTTTTTCTTCTATGAATGTTCATACATAGTCATAAATCAGGCTTCAGGAACAGCTAGAAGCAAGTTTGTTAGGAGAAGACTTCTCTGATTTGGTCATTTACCCCTTTCTTCTTTTCACCATTTTTTAGTTCGTATTGCCTATATCAAAGAGAGTTTTTGGGCGTCTATGACTGATTCCTTCTTCTTCCTTAACTTTTTCTTTTTCTTCTTTTGCTTCTAGGAGGACAAACCTAGTTTTGTCATTGAAAAATGGAATTTTACTGACCTGCTTTCCTGTTTTTGATTCAGTTAAGCAAACACTCTTCATGTTCCTTCAATTGCTGATCTATACCTTCAATTAAATATGGTGGCATTGTGTATGTACTTTTAACATCATTCTGTTTCTACCTACAGCATTTCTAGATTACCATGACATACCATACAAAGTTGTGGAGGTGAATCCTATAAGTAAGAAGGAGATAAAGTGGTCTGATTATAAGAAGGTCCCTATTCTGGTTGTGGATGGAGAACAACTAGTTAATTCATCAGGTTATGATCTTCTTATTAAATTTAATAAATATGAGCTTGATTTTGTTATTTTAGATTTAACAGTTGGTTAGAATGCAAAAAAAATGTTTACATGGTTTATCAATATTACATTTGGTTTTATGCAGACATTGTGAAAAACCTAGATAACAGGTTGCATTCCGAGCACTCTGTTCTTGATGAGGAAGAGGCCAAATGGCTTAGGTGTAGTTTCTTTCTTAAAATTTTCAATAAGTTCATTTTATTCTCATTTTTAATTTTTATGGTTTCTCATGTTTAGAAAAAGAAATTTTTTTTTTTTTTGAGAAGTTTGTCTATCTGATACTTGGGCCCATGCAATATTTCATAGCCTTGTGTAAGCTGTATGTAATGTCATTATGTAGTCATACTTGAATATGTGGTCAGATTAGAGATACATTATACATACGCACTTGCATATTTCTTTTTGTCTTCAGTTAATCACCAATACCAAGCTCATTTTTTTGGGTTCAAACAAAATTAATTTTCAAGGGTATATTTGTCCGCAAAATCGGATAGTACCCTCTAGTGACAATACAAGAAATAATTAGTACCTAACCAATTAAAACCAACACAAATACCAGTACAATATAAAAGAATTACTAAGTTACTACAAGCATATGATAATGTATGAATGCATGGACATGTGAATATACTAATCTATGCAAGATAACAATTATACTATTATAACAAAACCTCATTGATTCAATGAGAGAAAGAAAACAATAAACAACAGTGGAACAGAAAAATAAAACAACTCAAACAGAAATCTGAACTCGAGTGGGACTGACAGCCAGGATCTCTGAGCGACAAAACACTTCTTCTATCTGCTAACCTGGAGGTCAAAAGAAAAGTAAAGGGTAGTAATGTCACTCCCTGGGGTATAGTTCCCGGTACCCCACTCGGTGACAATATATTATGAGAAACCCTAAGAACCATTTAAACAGAATAATTAGGAAATTTATCAATTTATATATATCATAGTTTTTGTAGATCATAAAACTATACAAATAGACGATATTTGAAATAGAACTACAAAATGTAAATACAATGAGACAAAAGTAAAACAAACCAGGAATCGATACGTCGAGATCTCTGAGCAACTCTATGTAAAGTCGGGACTAACTATAATATCAAAAGTATCCTTGTGTCTGCAAAACTGGAGGCCAAGGAATGTAGAAAGTTAGTCAAATGGCTAAGTGGATACTCAAGAAAAATGTGCATGAATTTAATCTTGTTTAAGAAGTTAAAGAAGTAGAGTAAATCACAATCTTTCGTTACAACTTTAGGTTATTCTTAATGATCTCCATTTATACATATATATGTATAATCATTTTCGGTTATCGTTATCTATAATCAGGTAATATTTTTATATTAGAGTTTAGGATCTTCACCTTATCATCATCAATTAAAACCAATTCTCCAATCTTATTATTTAATCAATCGGTATACAAGTTATCATGGTAATATCAACATGTGTATCAATAGTCTAAATCTGATAAATCAACTAAAAAGTCAATCACTGGAGCCAATATCATTAGAGTGTAATATCACATGAATTGACTAAAAGCCTCCTCAGAGTATAAGGCTGTCGCATACGTTATCTGACGTACGGGGTATCAACCCTCACCGGTAGAAGACATAATAAACACTGACCGAGGGCTACATCACGCCACCACGCCTCGGGTGTACGGTCAGGTACTCTGGACCGCGGGTCGCCGCACTACCACACTAATATCATCATTTTATGAACCCACATGTGAACAAGAAATAATATCAATTATTTACCCTCCACGATTTTATTATTTTAACCCATTTCGCTACTTGTAATATCATCATTTTAATTCCCTTTTGAAAATAATTATACAAATATATATATAATTTTATCATTTCTTTATTCATGCACAAGGATAATTATATGAGTCAAAAGAGACGCATCCATTTTATATATAGCAAAATCTTCGAGTGTCGGCAGGTCACCGTGCTCCACTCGAGCTCGGGTCTACAAACATAATATCAAACATAACTTAAATAATAAAAACACTATCTAATAAGAATAATGACCTAAAATCTAAATATTGTCTATGATTCGAAATCAGTGAATTATTTTGATCTTGCTAGCTCGTACCACTTCACATCCTAAATAAAACCTTTGTTTAATCTAGATAGCCCTCCTAACTACACATCAATTAACATGAAGCATAAAATATACCTTCTATGGGTTACTGTGGTTGCTGGAAAAAGAGGGCAGTAACTAAGGTTGTTTTCCCTTCGCTGCTGGCCATCTTAGCTAGCTCCGGCGAGCTCTGGTGAACTCCAGCGGTGTTGCCAAGAAAAGGACAGCAGCTAGGGCTGCTGTTGGAGAAACAAAAGGCAGTAAAATGTTGTTGTTGGTGGGGGAAAAAGGAGAGAGCAACTAGGGTTGCTGCTCTTGGTTGTTGGAGGAGAAGAAAGACAACAATGTTAGTTGGGGAAGACTGAAAACAGAGAGGATGGCTGTTGGAATAGTAAGGGGAGAGGAAACCTTTTTCCTTTTCACCGGTTGTCTCGGCAAGCTTCGGCGAAGGCCACAGCTAGCTTCGACGACTGCTGTGCTTGGTTAGAAAACAGGGTAGCAATTAGGGCTTCGCTTTCCCCTCTTAGCTAGTGGCTCGGTGAGTTCCGGCAAACTCAAACGAGCTCCGATGGTGCCACCGAGAAGCAGGACAGCAAGGAAGGGGAAGCTTGTTGCTTGTTGCTTGTTGCTTGTTGCCGTTGGAGAAGAGAAGAGAAAAAGAAGAGAAAGGGGTTGCAAGCTTCGATGGGGAAGAGAAGAAAAGAGGAAGAAAAAGGAGGAGGTAGGGGGGGGGTGCACGTGGGTAGGTATGGGTTGCATTTTTTATTTTTTTTTAATACTTAACAAGTAAATACAAAATATTCAGTGGAAAGATAGTGTATGATACTAATATAAGGAGATTAAAGGGATACAGTTTGGGGCAATACTACTTACTACAAAAGTAAGGGCAATAGTATAATCATCTGCTAACAAAAATATAACAATAATATAATCCTCTACTAACCTGCTCAGCTGTTTATAATACAATGAACAATGATAGGTAATGATTAACATGAACACTGCACATAATAGACATGTACAAATGCACATAACAGAAATAAATAATCCTACATGGGAGTAATCGCTCCACCACAAGAAGTACAAATGACCAAGACATCAACTATCTAGCTATGGACTATAGGAGAAACGCTCTATCACGAATGGTCTAGACAGTCCAAGGTATAGCAATCATATAATAACAATGTAGCAAGCATATCACAAACATATATGATAAACATATCACATGAATATGCAATATATCATAAGCATATACCAAGGTCATTGTCGGCACACAACTTCAGCTATCATTAGGGATGACAATGAGTCGGATTTGGGTTAGATTATATATCCTCCGTTCCCCTCCCCATTTATTATATCCATCCCCATTCCCATCCTTATATCCTCATCGGGTTTTCAACTTTCATTCCTATACCCATCGAGATCGGATATTCATCCTCGTATCCATACCCATCAAAAGATCGAATATCATCAAACCATCATAACACATTCAATTTATGGATTTAAACAACATTCAGAAAATAAAATAACACCTTAGAAATATATCATATTGAAGGTACAAATAAAAGAACTAAAAATTAAATGGAGTCAAATAAAAATAACTTAGTTCAGTCAACTAGCTACTTCCACTAGTTTGAGAATAGAACAAGAATGAATAATTAGATGCAATTATTCTGAACATATGAATTTATTCAAAAAGGAGATTAAAACAACCGTCTCAAATAATCGAACTATCCTTCTCAAACTATCACAGAGATATGAAGTTAAGGGATGGTTACAAAGAAACTCTCACTCTTAATTCAGACTAATGGGTAAAAATAACAAAAAAAATCTACATTATCAATATGTAAGAGCAGCAATAGTACAATCTCGTTGGCATTCGCAAGTCAAATGAACACAAGCACCATTGGATTCACATAAAAGAGAGAATCAAGCAGTACGTTATCTACATTTTTCACCATGCAAAGAGAGAATCAAGCACAGTTTGCATTCACAAGTCAAGTGGACACAAGAACAAGAAAAGATGAAAAGTTAAAAACCTGATGGATAGTCCCATACAAAAAAATGAGCCAACATAAAACAATCTTATTTATTTACTTCTCTCTGATGCAAAATAAAAGAATACTACCACAACAAGAAATCACGAATCTTAATTAGCTAAGATTGACTACATATATGTTTATCAACAGTAATTACACATAATAACATAAGATTATCATTCATCATACTACCAACTACTATCATTCAATAAAAACATATTAGAATTAACATCATATTCAAAAAAATATAATTCAACAAAAACATATTAAACATCTATAGGCTACTTCTAATTTTGTCATATTTAAACATCATCTTCCAAAAAGCAAACTAGATCAGTTTCAACTCTAAACTAATTATAAATTTCTTCATCACTTGACATTGTAGTGTCCTGCAAAAATTCAAAATGATGAAGAAAAATATAAATAATTGACCCAATAGTTCAGTATCAAATTTAACAAAATTAATGTATTTAAAAAGTAACCCATTAGTATCCATCAATATCAATAGTATCCTCATCATATTCAATTGAAGAGTAATATGCTTCTGTTTCTTGTGAAGTTGTAGCTACAAAATTCAATGAAGAAGACAAATCATTATTGTAGATTATAAAAAAAGAATATTTTCATTCAAAAATAATAAAAACTAATTTACAATTTATATTACCTTGTTTCTCATTCCATAACCAACTTTGAGTGCACATCAATACTTCTACGGGTTTCGGATGAAGCCTGCTTCTACGAGGACTCACCAATCTACCACTGGTACTAAATGCAGATTCTGAAGCCACAGTCGATATTGGAATAACAAGTAAATCTTGTGTCATCCTCATCGAAGTGGGATACTTGATTCCATTAGTCTTCCACCACTCCAATATGTCAAAATCGGCATTTCTCGGTAGCACTTTGTCTTCCAAATAATGATCTAGTTCTGTCTTTATATCGGTGTTATTGTCATACTCAAGTGCTACTTCTTTATCAAAACTATCAAAAAAATCATCAGAACTTGTATTCAATCTAGTCTCCATTGATCTTTTTTCTACACTAGCATGACCATTATTATTTGTGTACTCTTGAAGCAAATCATAACACATTTTTTGAATCTTTCTAATAGGTTCTCTAAAGTAAATCTCTCCATGTGTTCTTTTGAAACAATACTCCACCAACTTTGTCTTATATTTTGGATCTAAAATAGTAGCTATTCCCATAACTCCATGAATATCAGACCAATATTTCTCAAATTTGGAAAGCATCTGTTCAATCATTGAAGAAATAACCTTTTTAGGAGATGTGATTGACTTTAGCAACGAAGCATTAATTTCACAAACCTTAGGAAAAAAGATATTTGTTCTAAGATACTTTCTTTCAAAAAATATTTCAGTCACAGAATAAAAAACTTTCAACATTTGAGATGCCCCTTTGGGTAACAACCACTCATCATCTATTGGCAAACATTTATATGATGAATCATGAAATCTCAAACGAGCAAACACATTTTTAAAAGATATACAGTTATGGGCATCAAATATGTTGAGTTCAAACAAGTTTTACAACCAAGCACCAATTTTTTAGCATTCAAATTGCGTACTATAATACGTGCCACATCATCAAACTTTTGCTCTCTTTTAGGAGATGCTCTCCAATATGTGACATTTTCACGAATTTTCTCAACACTAGGTGCAATGACATCCAAATCATCTTGGACAACTAAATTCAAAATATGAGCAGCATAATGCATATGAAATAAAGACCCTTCTAGTATAAGTGTAGAATGATCAAGCTTATGCATCACATAGTTTTTAAGAGAATCATTAGTGGAGCAATTATCAATAGTAATGGTGGATATGCTCCTATCAATATTCCAATCAATCATAGACTTGATTATCACATTAGCAAGGGCTTCTGACGTATGTGGAGAGTGATCATAAGCAAACCTACATAATGAAAATACAATAATATATATGTAAATATATGTTTAATTGAAAACATAAAAAAGTGTGAAAATATTACATACTTGAGTGACAAACAGAAAATATACCTCAAAATGCGACTTGCCAAAGTCCAATTATTATCTATGAAATGGGTTGTCAAAGCCAAAAATCCCTTCCTCTGATTAGATGCAGTCCACATGTCAGTGATTAAAGTAATTCTCCTGTATTAGATTCCAACAAGGTCAATACTTTTGCTTGTTCATAGTCATACATTTTTCAGTATATCACTCTTGATGGAATTGCGACATAAAACCTTAAACAAAAGTTGAAGACTTGCTAAAAGTTTACAAAATTCATGATGCTCCACTATTGTCAAGGATACTCATGTAAAATTATAATTTTAGCAAGAATACACCTTGATATTTCTGGGTCACATTGAAAGCCTTTAATAGCAAAATCGCCCTTGTGTTGCTCTTTAATTAATATTCTCTGCCTTATCTCACTATCAATTCGTCTTGGATAAATTTTAAAATGATCACGCAAGTGTGTTGTCCCATATTTACTGTTACCAGAGAGTGGTTTCTTACAATAGTTGCAATTGCCTTGTCTATTCCTTCAATTTTCTTTCTTTCAAAATGATTCTAAACTGCAGATGTCGTCTTTCTCTTTCTTGTTGCACTAGGAGAGGCATCAGTAACAAATGTCATATTTTGTGGAACTTGTGGTACCTCATGATTTGTTGGAATTTCATTTTCTATTGTAACATTCGTGAATAATATTAAAAAGTCTTAAAACCCCAAGTCAAAATCATTAAAAAGTAAATAATGACAAATACCTTGAAATTGGGATTTTAAAGTTGCCTCGAAATTAGAATTTCACCATCTTTTCATCCAAAAATCCCCTTAGTTATAGTTTTGAAAATGGAAAAGGAGGCGGCGGCGATGGTTTGAGAGGGAGAAGAGAAATCACATAATAATGAGTTTTGAGAAAACGAAGGGAGAAACCGAGAGCTTTAATTGGGATTTTAACTTATATATATCTAGTCAGATTTTATCAGATCTGCCTTTATACCCAAAACTCCCTATACCCGATTGCCCAATTGTTTAATTTGGTCTAAAAAATCCTTCCATACCCTCCTCCATTCGAGTTGGGTATCAAATCCTCCATCAAGTTCCGAGCTACCACTACTCTGAGTAGCCGAGTGGGTGGACCCTCTCCATGACACCGAGTGGTCGAGTGAGTAGTTGCAATCTCATCAAGAGAATACTAGTCTACCAATTTCATCAAGAGAGTACTAGCCATCTAATCGTAACATCTCAACTAACTCGATGACATTATCATAAATACATG
Source organism: Zingiber officinale (assembly GCF_018446385.1). Taxonomy (NCBI): domain Eukaryota; kingdom Viridiplantae; phylum Streptophyta; class Magnoliopsida; order Zingiberales; family Zingiberaceae; genus Zingiber; species Zingiber officinale. The sequence goes on along the minus strand of NC_056003.1, from coordinate 80,143,160 downwards.
AAAACATGTCACAATCAAGTAGTCTTATATGGCAGTCCGAGAAGATAACATAGTAGAATATTCTACCACTTTGCTACAGTATAACATCTATTGCATATAGGCATGAGCCTAAGCATATAACTATATACTACTGTATAAATGCACAAGCGAAAGTTTACAAGTACACTATGGTTTGGTATATTCTATATATATAACCAATTCCAACATGAAAACCAAGAAGATTGTATAGATATCAATATTGACAAACAAATAAGGACAAGCAACAAAGATCAATCACAAGAACAATATAGAGTGGATATAAGGTAAGCAAGTAGTTGCTACCTAATCAACATATAACAATAAATAATCATGTACTAAGATTAGAGACACTATAGAGGTCAAAGCAGGAACTATCCATGGCTGCCTTAGGGCATCTCCAATAGTTAAACCTCACCATAAGCTTTTTTGTAATTTTCAATATGCCACATCAATGACACATCAAAAGTGAAAAAACCTACTATTCTCTCCACAATAAAAAAACCTCCATACAACTTTTTTGTGGGTCCTACATTACAAATCACACATCTTTATTTATTATTTTTTCATTTAATATCTCTATATAATTTTTACTTAATATTTTATTTAATTCTCATTTAATTTATTTGTAATTTTTAATTAATAAATTAATGAACTTATGATTTTTAATTTAATTTAATTTATAATTTTTATTTAATATTGAATTAACTTATGAATTTTAATTTAATTATAGTCATTTGTATTTTTTTTAATTTATCAAATATATCTATTTTCAAAAGAAAAGTGTATAATTTAATTATTAAATAAAATAATTAATTGTTTTAAAAAGTCAAACATGCAATATTAATTTTTCAATGATTAATAGCTCCAACTTCAAGAGAAAAAAGCAGGTTTGAAAAATCAAACCTGCTCTTAAAATAAAAACCTCAAAGCTTATCTCCCCACTCATTAGAGCTTTTTTGTTGAGCTTTTTTAATTTTCCAAACCTTTTAAAAAGCTTGCATTGGAGATGCTCTTATCCGTTTTCAAGTTCGAAAGTCACATTGAGCTCAAATCCTACATGTATATGAAACTGAGCCAATCTAAATACTAAAGTAATTCTATTAACAATCTAGTTGACTATCAAGTTAATTAAACTAGCTTAGATAACTCATTAGACTAATTAATCTTACTTCATTACACTTATTAATAATTACTAATTAATCACCTAATTATTTTTGTGTACCTTTAATTAATCACATATCATTTAATTAATCAAATAAACTCTACTTAACAATTTGATTAATCTATGAATTAATCAAATAATTTACTGTTCATTAATCAACTCTAATTATCTTATCTTATCCAACGACGGCTGTGGGAATTGTCCGATCAGGATCGTCGGTGTTAAGGAAACAGAGAGGGCGGCGATTAGAGCAAATGCGCGGCACGCGTATGTCGCTTGCGCTTGGGAAGGAAAGAAAAAGACAGCGGCATCCGAAAGGTTGGGCAGCACGGCGATGATGCATAGACATGCCAACAACCACGGAAGGTTGCTTCGTTATGGATAGAGTAGGCGACGACCTGAGCAGCTAGGAAGGGCACACAACGTCGCAACAGACGACATGCATGCAGCAGCAACGCGGCGTCGCGACAATGCGGCAGTGAGTTGCTACGGCGGTGTGCACGACGAATGTGAGTTCATCCGGAGGAAGCGACATAGAGGAGCGATAGGTTGTAAGCGAGCAAAGGGAGCAGCATCGGTGTGGGCTTGCACACGTTGATGGAGTAGCACTTGTTTTGGCAGCGGAAACGATGCGTGAGCGTGGGCAGAGTTGCGCCGGCGGTTGGTTGGCTTCGATTGGGTGGCGGTCGGCTACATTCGACGTCGACATTGGGGGCGGAGAGATGCTGGGCGATGTTGTCGTCTTTGTGGCGGAAACACTGCGTGCGTAGGGAGGAGAGAGGGGTGGAACTTAGGGTTTGATTAAAAAGTTTTAGGTTTTATGCTCAATTAACTCCTACTTTAATTGAGTATTTTAAACTGGCTTTATCTCTTACCCATTTATCACTATAAAATATAAAAATATTCATTTAAAATCCAAAAAAATTCTAGAAATTTCTATAAATGCATATAAACCTATTTCCATCTTAATTTCTCACTAATATAAATTTATTTTTCCTAAATAAATTTAATTATGTTAAATTTTAATTATTTTAATCCTTATCTATATTTTTGGTATATTACAATATAGGTAAAGGAGTGGACAAAACATGAAGAAATACTTGGTTTGATTTATTATTAAGTAAATGCAAATAGAAAATGTTGTCAAAATAAGAAAAGTTATGATTCATTTACAAGTTTACACACTGTGCATTTTACGGAGAACTCAATCTGCATTGCTTTTCATTAGGGGGCCAACTGGTAGAATCAGGGGATTGGAATGACAAATTATTCTAGGAACATATTTTAATTAGATAATTTTCTATTGGTGACTATGTCTACATTATCTTCTGTGTTATTCACTGGCCTAATTGACTGTTGCCTTCATACATTGTGTCAAATTTTGCCTTGTCTTGCCTCACGCCTTTACGTTGAAACACTTAGAATATGTCATCTCGAAGAACATTCACCTGTATTTCTTAGTATATATCTCTGGTCCTTTATATGTTGTCTTATTATTTTATAAAATGTCAAACATCACAAGATTTATCATTGAAGTCTTAGTAAATTGTTACAGCAAGGTCCTAGACGGCACGTGTCATTGCCATAAATTGCTTTTGCAAACTAATCTTGCTTTAATATGTGTCATTAGGCAAATATTTCAACAAACCTTGTCTTTATCTTCAAGTTTGTTGATTCCTTGATTAATCTTCAAAAGTCTCTTGCTATAGTCTATCATATATGCCAAGGTGGCAAGCAATGTCAAAAAAAAAGACAGTCCGGTGCACGAAACTCCCACCAATGAGTGTTGGTCCCGGTGCGGCCGATAAAAGGGGATGAATTGCTTGAAATGAAAAACGTACCATTCTCAAAGCTTTCGACTTAAATTAATAAAAACACTTTAAAATGAAACTAAAATGCATAAGAAATAAGTACGAGACAAAAAGGATTACTTGATTTACAACCAGGGAGGTTGCTAATCCAAGGAAAGTGAAGCTCAACTAGTCGACTCTTTCGACACAAGTCGAAGGCTGAGAAGCCTTGTACAGAATGTTGATAGAACAAAATAGAAATAGAAAAACTTGAATACAGAAAGTGTTGTTCTGAATGAAGAAGACCAAAGCTCTATTTATAGCCCATTAGTCGAAACTAGCCGTTTGCTGACGTGGCATCTCCGACCGCCTAGACCCTCTTCGGGCACCTAGACCCTCTCCGGGCACCCAGTGCGGCAAACTTTATCTCTACGTAATGGCTTCGCAATGGTTTTGAGATCAAATTTTTCCATGTCCGGGCACTTGGACCATGTCCGGGCACCTAGATCGTTGCTGACGTGTACCCGAAGGTGATCCACAACAACGACACTGCGATGAGGCGCCTGTCAGGTGCCTTGGAGGTTTGGGCGCCTAAACCATCTAGTCCGAGCACTCGGATGGTCTGGGTGCCCGAATCGGTTAGCCACGCGCTGACCGTCCGACGCCTTCTTTGGTCACTGGCTTCTTCTTCGGTCGTTTGGGTGATCCTCCAGTCTTTCAAAATTTAGCTCACTCGAACCTAACTCCGACCTTCTCCTCGATCAGTTTTCCGTTGCGGTTTCTTGTCCCTCGAAAGCGCCACGCGTGTTCTTCTCGCTCCACCGGTGTACTCTTTTGTAGCTTCTTGTCCCTCGGATGCATCGAGCCTATCGACTCGATTCTCGTGTCATCTTTTTCGTCCGTTGCATCTTCTGCTCGACTTCTTGTGTTTCCAAGTTCCTGCATACTTAGACACAAGGATCAAAACACCACCTAACTTAATCCGGTTGATCATATCCAAACTTATCCGGGGTACTTCCAATCTTTCCTTTTTGATGTGCATCAACCCCAGTTAAATTTAGGGTGAAATAGACATAAAAATTTATTTAACAAAAATAGATTGACATGAATAAAGCAATTTAAGTTCAACTAACATTTTGCAAATAAGTTCGAACTTTACCCCTCCAATTTCTTCCCCTTTGATCACACTAAAAATAGGAGTAAATATCAAAAATAAATTTGGAAAATATTCTAAGGGATACATAAACAATGACTAACACTTTGAAAAATTCTGAGAATTATTTTTCGAAAATTTGAATTTTTACGAATTAAAAACCATTTAAAAAAAACAATTTTAAAATATATTTTATTATTTGAAAAATTCGGAAATTTTTTTGTCACTGTTAAACACAATAATACAGAATAGTGATAAAATTTTCACGAATGATCATGATTCGTATAAGTAATAATAAATTGTTTTATATAGAGATATAATTTTCCAAAAAAAATTTCAAAAATAGATGTTAAGCTCGAAAAATCTTGTAACTCTTTCTAAGTATATAAAACAGAGAGATATCGATAGAAAAATTAAATTTTCGAATATTGACTTTTTGAGAATTTTTAATGTTAAATATTAACATTTTGACAAAAAAATTTGTAGAAAATTAATTAATGTTCAGAAAATTTTGAAAAAAAATTCTTTTGATATTTTATCATTAAAAAAATAATTTTTCAAAAAATAATTGTGAGAAATAATTTTAATTTTGAAAAATTCATAAAAAATAATATGGTGGTAAAAAAATTTCAATTTTTTTTCTATTAATAGATAATGTTTCTATTTTTCATAGATAAAATTTTGAGCAGAAATATGACTAGAAAGTTGACAAAATAATTGATTTTATGAAAAAGAATAAATCAAGCAAATTAATTTACTAGCATGCATATGAAATTAATTTATTGAGCTAAGCATGATTTTGTTATTTAAAATAAATGATTTCCTATTAGATTAACTAAATATTTTCTAGAGATTAATTTTCTATTTACTTTTGTGATTTGACCCTTATGGTATCTAAAATACTAAGCCTGATGATATTTAAAATTTCTTTCTAGGGCATGTAAAAAATTTGAGGATGAATTATCTTTTTCTAGCATTTCTATTTTATCTTTTAATTTTATATTTTCATCTATTAATTTCTCAAATTCTTCTTTTAGGTATCCATATTCTTTCTTTGAGTTTTCATACTTTGCTCTCTTTTTATATAAGGAGCTACTTAGCATTTGCACAATTTATATAATTGCTCTGGAGGAAGCTTACCTAACTTACCGTATCATATTCGTTGGTAGACGCTCCTCCTTCATTGCTGCTTTCTTTTGTAGTGTCTCCTCCCTTCATCGATGCTCATTTCCTAGGTGATTCGTCGTCTTCGGGTAGGTACTTGGCAATTAGTGTTGTTCCAGTAATCTCTTTGGTCTCGGGCTCTTCTGAAGATGAATCGGTATCCAATAGCAAAATCAGATTCTTCTCCCTTTTTTTGTTCGTAAAGCGTCAAGAACTTTTCCCAAAGTTATTTTGCACAGTGGTAGTTACAGATTTTGTCAAGTTCCTGAGCAGGTAGAATGCTCAGAAAGTGGAACTCGGTCCTACCATTTGCCATGAATTTGTCGTGCTGCTTCTTAGTCCAAAGATGCTCCTCTGAGTTCTTTTCCATCTTTGGTTTTGGGGACTTCAAAACCAAATTTCATAGAAAACATTATATCAAAGTCAGTTCAGAAAAATACCTCTATTCTTCGTTTTCAGAACACGAACTCCCCCTCGAATGTTGGTGGGTAGATGCTAGCTCTGGTCATCTCGTTGCTTCAGTTGACAGTTAGTCCTTCTAAGGTACTTGGGCGTTGATATCAATTGTTGGTCCTAATGCGACCGACAAGGAGAGGGGGTGAATTGCCTGAAATGAAAAACATACCATTCTCAAAGCTTTCGACTTAAGTTTATAAAAACACTTTTAATAAATGAAACTAAAATGCATAAGAAATAAGTACGAGACAAAAAGGATTTACTTGATTTACAATCGGGGAGGTTGCTAATCCAAGGAAAGTGAAGCTCAACTAGTAGACTCCTTCGACACAAGTCGGAGGCGGAGAAGCCTCGTACAGAACGTTGAAAGCCAGAACAGAAATAGAAAACTCGAATACAGAAAGTGTTGTTCTGAATGAAGAAGACTAGGGCCCTATTTATAGCCCACTGGTCGAAATTAGCCGTTTGTTGACGTGGCATCTTCGGGCGCTTGGACATCTCCGGGCGCCCAACGAGGCAAACTTGATCTCCATGCAACAACTTCGAGATCGAATTTTTCCATGTCCGGGCACTTGGACCATGTCTGGGCTCCTGGGCTGTTGCTGATGCGGACCCGAAGGTGATCCACAGCAACAACACTGTGACGAGGCGCCTGTTAGGCGCCTTGGTGGTTTGGGCACCTTGACCATCTAGTCCGGGCACTCGGACGGTCCAGGCTCTCAGACCAATTGGTCCGGGCGCCCAAATTAGTCAGCCATGCGCCAACCGTCCGGTGTCTTCTCCGATCATTAGCTTTTTCTCTGGTTGCTTGGGTGATTCTTCGGTTTGCTAGAATTGAGCTCACCAGAATCCAACTTCGGGCTTCTTCTCGAGTAGTTTTCTGCTCCGGTTTCTTGTCTCTCGAAAGTGCCACGTGCGTCCTTCTCGTTCCACCGGTGCACTTTTCCGCAGCTTCTTGTCCCTCGGATGAATTGAGCCCGTCGACTCGATTCCTGTGCCATCCTTCTCGTCCGCTTCATCTTCGGCTCGACTTCTTGTGTTCTTAAGTTCCTGCACACTTAGATACAAGGATCAAAATACCACAGAACCTAACTTAACCCGATTGATCACATCAAACTTACCGGGGTACTTACAATGAGGGGTTCTGGGGATCGGTATGATGATTTTGGATCTATTATACGCAGTCTTACAAGAAAAACACCAAGAAAAACAAAAGAAAAGAATGGAGTGTGAGCATAATAATGGTTTAGGTGGTCGAGCATAAGTAAACAACAAGACAGTAAATTACCAAATTCCAACTCGTCCTCCTATGTTATCAAATTCAAATATCATAAATTGTTATCTTGATTATGGGATTATTAGCAATTATATGCTGAAAAATAAACTCAATTATAGAGAAGACATTGTACTTAGACTAGCATGTTAAGTGGAGGAAATAAATCATTTGTTGGTAGTTGTTCATCTTGAGCTCTAGTAGTCTATAATTCTGCTATAGTTTATTTATTAGTATTTTTCTTCTTGTAGGTGGGTTGACGATCACCTTGTCCATATGTTGTCACCAAATATATACAGAACTACTTCAGAGGCACTGGAATCTTTTGACTACATAGCTAAGCATGGTAAGGCAATGTTATTTGGTACTAAAAAGATGATGTTTAGTGCAATACTCTTGCCTGGTTTCTTCAGTGGTAATTTTTAGAATTTTTCACATAAACTTGCAATTGCCTAATAACTTGTAGCCAGACATTTGCATTCCATCGTTCTGTCAATTTTAATAGTGGAACTTAATCTCACATATGAAACGGTTTGGCTCCAGGGAACTTTAGTTTTACAGAGAGATTCACTGTGAAATACGCCGGAGCTGCAATCATGTACATGGTGTCGAAGAAACTGAAGAAGAAATATAACATTACTGATGAACGCGCTTCATTGTACGAAGCTGCACAAACATGGACAGCAGCTCTCGAGGGCAGAGATTTTCTTGGTACCACCATCTCTTTAAGTTCCTTTAACTTTCTTGGTTTCATGCTTGTAATTAAATTACTTTTGACCAGGTGGCTGTAAGCCCAACTTAGCTGACCTTGCTGTTTTCGGTGTTTTGAGGCCGATACGGTACCTAAGTGCTGGCAAAGATATGGTCGAGAACACTAACATCAGCGACTGGTACCAAAGAATGGAAACTGCTGTTGGAGAATCAGTTAGGATAACAATTTAGCATACAAGTACCTTTTATTTCTTTAATAAATAGGTGTTCTTCTTGTTAGAATTTTATCCCTATGGCATGGCAAAACAATAGCCAGACATAGTTCTGGAGACAGTTTGAGTTATTAAAACTGTCTCGGGATGTTTTGTGACTCTTACAACATTTGTTTGGATGCTTTATTCTTCTTAAAAACGAATAATCATTATATGTATGACAATTTTAACAAATCATTCTTGGCAATTTCATTTGCCTATCGTTATTGTTTATCCGATCTTTGAGGGTCTTATATATTTTTTTGTTGAACTAAAAACATGACGTGCTTATAACATGTTATTTAATGTTATCTGTGCTTATGACCCGATTAGTATGCATGTATATGTGTTGTTGATGACACGATTGTATGAATCACCACCTGCATTAAAAATGACAAGAAGCCACATGTATAGTCCGAGTGTATGTATAGTATAATCGTGCTTCTCCTATTGATGGAATGATGATCCTTTTTCGTCTTTGTTTTTTCGGTGTAAATGAACACTGTTTTTGCTTCTGATGCAAGAGCCACAGAAAATAAATGGTTAATGCCAAGCTTCAATCCCAGCTTGATTAATGGTAAGCGAAAAAGATACAGATTCACTTTTGGAATCCATGCTGGTCTTCTGACACGCATCTCACTAGTGCTTTCTACTTTGCATAGTGCACGCGTCCATTAATATCTATACATTAGTCCACGCCGAGGGAATCTGCTACTCCAGCGACCAGGACATTCCGTTCCCATCGATACCGCCAAACCAATGCAGACAGCAAAGAACTCGATGGAGTTCACATGCGAGCTTGCACGGGAAATCCCATACCTGCATTAATTATATTTAATTATTTACACTGAGCTAGGACCACTGCTTCCTGTAACTCTTAAGCTCAACTATAACTCTACATACCATTGTTCAAATCGTCTGCACTCTGCTAATTAAACTGGATCACAGAGGTGAAGGTGGCCAAAGAATGAGTGGGACTCGGTCAGTGAAGTTACTGATTCTCATCTCTAGTTGGCTCTTCTTCCACTCCCATCTTGTTTTTAAAGCCTCATGTGGTGGTGGTGATGGTTTGTACTCGATCTGTTGATGCATTTCGTATTCCGTCCCTAATTTTTGTGTTACTGATACACTTCATTTGTGTGATTCATACAGGACCCCAATATGATTATTCTGCTTACACAGACGTACGTATATGCTCTCCCTATCTTTTGCTCTTTCAACTCTTAACTCAGTTGTACTGTGAACACTAGAGATAATGTATGTATGTGTGTGTTAGAATTTTTTGACACTTTTGTTTTTAATGCTGATATCATGTTTTTTGTTTTTTACCGTATGATCGATGACATATTTCAGTGTAGCTATCATCCCCAAGCTCCTCTTTACAATGGAGGTGTTCTGGTGGACAAGAGTGGAAGAATTCCCATGGCATACCACAAAACCGAGACTGGCATTGCTTCTCCTGCGTTTCTGCTGCACAATCTGACTGCGAATACCATGTACAGTTTGTCATGTAAGACCTTAATTAATTTGCTCCCTCTTCGTCAATTTGTTTCGAATGCAACAAGGCAAACCTACAAATCACGATGTAGGTTGGGTTAAGATTCATGGAACGAGTTCAGCTCTTCTTAGGGCGACAATATCTACAGAGGGTGTAACATTGCACTGCATAGGAACTGTGCTTGCAAAAAGCGGGTGCTGGTCATTTCTTAAGGGCGGTTTTGTTCTCGATGCTTTCTCCAGATCCTCCATTCTTTATTTTCAGGTTGAAGATGTATATATCGTCTCCAATTCGTAAGAAAAAAAAAAAAGAGAAGTGTTTAAATATTCCTCAACTTCCTCTGCAGAATATGAATGAGGACTTGACTGAGATTTCAGTGGCAAGCGCTTCACTGCAGCCCTTTTCGGTGGAGCAATGGTCAAAACAGCAAGAACAGAGCATCCGAACAGTAATGCTATAACACATCATCATGCATGCCTCTTCATTTGTAGCCTAATTCGTTAAACCTTCTAATTCATTGAGGAAGACACACAAATTGATCTTAATTGGCAGAAAAGAAAACGCGCGGCGACAATCCAAGCTGTAGATGGAGAAGGTAATCCAATCGCCGGAGCCAATGTCTCGATCCAGCAGTTGTCCAAAGACTTTCCCTTCGGCTCCGCCATCGCCGGCACCATCCTCGGCAACAAGAAGTATCAGAGGTGGTTCGCCGAGCGATTCAACGTCGCGGTGTTCGAGAACGAGCTCAAGTGGTACGCAACGGAGCCACAACCCGGGAAGCTCAACTACGCCCTCGCCGACGACATGCTCAAGTTCGTCAGGTATGTATCTCGGTCACATGCGAGATTAACTCTAAGCGAGATCGTATCTTTTTTACAAAATTTTGTATGAAATCGACGACGACGACAAGGTCGAACAAAATCATGGCGCGAGGGCACAACATCTTCTGGGAGAACCCGACGTGCGCGCCGGAGTGGGTGCAGAACCTCACCGGCGGCGATCTCCGGGCCGCCGTCAAGTCCCGAATCCGGAGCTTGTTATCCCGGTACAGGGGGCAGTTCATCCACTGGGACGTCAACAACGAGATGCTCCACTTCGACTTCTACGAGCGGCGGCTGGGGGAGAACGCGTCGACGGAGTTCTTCCGCACCGCGCAGCAGGCCGACCCGCTCGCCACCCTCTTCATGAACGAGTTCAACGTGGTGGAGACCTGCAGCGACGAACAGTCGACCGTGGACACCTACATATCGCGACTAAAGCAGCTCAGGAATGGAGGAGCCGCCATGTTGGAAGGGATCGGCCTTCAAGGACACTTCGGGAGGCCAAATATTCCACTGATGCGAGCGGTGCTCGACAAATTGGCTTCTCTGGGATTGCCCATTTGGCTAACAGAAGTCGACATCGCCCAAAATCTCGGCGAACACCGACAGGGCGTGTTTTTGGAGGAGGTGCTGCGGGAGGCATTTGCGTACCCGTCGGTGAGCGGCATTGTGCTATGGGCTGCTCTGCATCCGGATGGGTGCTACCAGATGTGCTTGACGGACGGCGGCCTTGGGAATCTACCAACGGGGGAGGTGGTGGAGAATCTGTTGAGGGAGTGGGAGACGAAGGAGGGAGGGGCGAGCGACGAGCATGGGCAGTATAGCTTCGTTGGGTTCTTGGGGGAGTACAAGGTGAGTGTGGTCGATGGAAACAAGTCTGCAGAGATCACCATGTTCCTTGGTCGATCCGATGAGACTAAACATGTTGTCGTTCAACTTTGACAATCCAATTTAATTGTTCTAAGCACAGACACATGAGTTTGCCCAGTTTATTTATTTGCCATTCTTCTAGAGCGATAAGCCGATCAGATATTGGGGGACGGTACCTTCCCGAACACTGAAACCATTGACTATGACATTCTGCTACCAAAATGAAGATGAGGAGAAATCAGTTCATAAAATAGACTCAACTTTTTCAATCATCACTTGGCCACCAATACAATACGATTCCCATCATCAGTTCATCACTGACCGTTCTCGCTAATTAATTAATGTGTAAAATCATACACTTGATCGAACCACTAGTACTTACATTTGCCTTTTCTTTTCCACTACGAAATCATCCTTTACATGAACTTAATTTGATCATGGGCCCTTCCCTTGTCTCAAAGATGAGAAATTACTACCTCGCCAAAGCATGCCATAGTGACGACAATTAATGAGTAGCACGAGATTAATGGGAGCCTCGGCCTCCTCCTCGATGAGGTTGCGTCGCCGGTGGCCAAGTTCGCTAGCCATGCTTCGTCCGCCAGCATCACGCCACCTGCCGGTCTTGGTACCGACGTCGAACTGCTACTTGACGTCGAGCTCGTTGATGAGGAATTAGATGACGAGGAAACATCACTTGATGGATTCGAGCTGTAATTCATTGTGCAGCAGAATATTAAGTTACGATCGAGATTTCTAAATGGAAAACACAAAATTCAGAATTACAGTACGTTGAGACAGAGTCAGGGCAGAAGGTGATGGTGTAATCAGCGCCGCCGGCGCAGGTAAAAGTGCTGGTCGGGTCGTCGAATGCGTAGCTGTACGACTTAGGGCACGCCGCCTTGAATACCTCCGAGTAGGCGGTGGGTCGGCAGGTGACTGGGCTGGCGAACGGCCCGCTGCAGCAGTATTCCGGCTTCCGGAACGCGTCGCAGGCGCTCCGGCATGCCCTCGACTGTCCCACCGGTCGCAGCTCAGCCGGGCAACGCTGGCTCAAGTCCACCGCGCACCCCGCCGTGGCGCACCCTGACCGACTGGCCTCCACCAGCAACGGGGAGTTGTAGCCGTCCACCAGACTGACGTCGTAAAAGTCCTGCTCCTGCCCCGCCGTCGAGGAGGAGAGGGTGAACTCCGCTAGCGTGGCCGGCAGGGCGGGTACCGCCCCGTTGCACTCCACTTGGCCCGAACCGCAGTCACCGGTGGCGCAGCTCCAGCCTCTATCACCGCCGGTAGTAGAGCAACCAGTTCGGGCCCAGAAGCGACCGGACCAGCCGCTGGGAGCCTGGACCGCTCGAGAAGCGCCGATAGAGAGTTCGAAGCCGGTGAGCTTCAGCGCTGGGCTGCCGGCGTTGGAGAGGATTCCCGGCCACACCATGTCCCCGCACATGTTCACGAATGTGAAGGTCGTGCTTTCCCCTGCACACCACAAAATAACCACAGTAGTCTGTTTAATTCAGGAATCTTCAAATATCATAAACAACAAAAACATACAGCACCACAGAACAACATTTTTATTACCTCCATGGAAGAAGAACGACAAGAAGAGGCAGCACAGGAGGAGAACAGTGACAGGAAGCATTAAGACAGAGAAGGCAGAAACAGAGCAGCAGCAGCACCTACACCAATAAGTCATTAGTTCCAGCAAGAAGGGGAAAAGAAAGAGAAGGCCCGGAGAGCTTGATTTATAGAAAAGCTCTGTTTTTTTTTGTTTTCTTTTTTCTTTTTTTGAGGGTTTGATGAGGAGGAAATGACTGAATTGGACCGCGATGATTCAAAATCTGTATCATTCTTCATCAATAAAGCTGGCGGGTGCTTTGATGATCGAACCTGACTTTTACATGTTCAATGAGATGACAAAAGAAAATTAAGGTGACTGTCGACGGAGATTGGAAAAAAGATCTACCAACCTCAAACGGGAAGGATGAGAGGCAGAAGCAATATCCTTTTTTTAACTCAAAAATATTAGTTAAAAAAAATTGGTAGTAAAAAAAAAAAAAGAAATCCGGACTACAGCTGTCTCATATGATCGGACAGCTGTCTCATATGATCAGTCTCAACCATCTAGGAATAAATAAATTAGAAAATTATAGTTCGTCGACTTTTTTTCTCAAATTTATCGAAAATTGAATCCTTATCTTATAGTATAACTCTTTTCTATACTAATCAACTCAACCTTGTCCAGAGGCAAAACTTAAATATAAATTATTACTGTGTGACCGTATGTGGGAGAGTAATATTACTGTTGGATCATATTTATTATATCACTTTAAATCATAGAGAGGGTCTGATGCTACTAGGCCAACCCATCAGCCTAGTTTGCACCATAGCGTGGTGGCTTCACTGAAGGTAAACCCACAACTGGTCGTCGTCACCGGTGATAGGTTCGGCACCATCCCCTTGTTGACTCGGTGCTTCTCAAGGTAATTAAACACAATGAATCTTCTTCGTCTTCTTCTTCGTCCAGGGTCTTTTCACTTTGCAACTAAGCAATTGTTACACAGTAGATATTACATGATTTTTTTTTTAGCCTATTAGGAGTGACTAATCTAGTTTTATAGAAGTTTTTCATCGATGGATAAATTAAGAAATGTTCCCAATGAACAGTGCATTATCCATCATTTTTAGATCAACTATTTATTAAGAGAAATTTATCCGCTAATTCGTCGAAGCTAGAACTTAATCTTGAAATGAGAACTGGAAAAAACTTGTAAGTTGCAAGAAATCTCATTTGGTATTAAGGAAATCGAGTGCAAAGTAATTTGGACAATTGATAAATAAATAGTCTATCATTCACTCTAATAGGAAACGAATATAAAGATTGTGTAGACACCTTCTAAGGTTTGGAGTTGGAGGGATGAAGGGGAAGATACATTCTTTTTGTCCCCATGTGGCACATAGTTGGCGAAAGGGTGACAATTTTGCTACAATATAGCAGGGATCAATTTTTCGACAGATGAATGCTCTTTGGAAAAAATTCCTTCCACCCCTAGCCACTTAGTGGTTGCCTATAATAAGTTGTCCCCGTAATTTACTTTCTTTCACATAACTCGGGAATGGACTATGAGTGTAATCACCTTTTGCTGCAAAAAGAGTTGGAGTGATGAAGACTGCGTACATGAGTATACTAAGAAGAAAGGAGCGTAGGTCAAAATTATTGAAATTGTTAGACTATAGTGACCCGAATTCTACTTTGGATCGACCTAGAAGTTTCATGGAGTGTCATTATGGATTGATAACCTATTAAACTGATCTGATTTTTCAATCTATATTTACACTTACTTATAAAGTGTATGTTTAAGGTACAACAACATAACTTTCTTTAGCCGTTATTTTTCTCTTTTCATTGATAATTGTATCAAAAATTATTGGATAACAAAATATTCTCTGTAGGGGATCGGTGACCGGCTTGAAGGGGGGTTGGATAGACGGCACCCCCAAATCCTCGCTTCCTACAATGTTAGCTTGCGCAGCGGAATACAAACAAAACAAACAAGCTAAAGACTAAAACTAAGAAAGGAAATGCAAACCGCTAACACGTTCGTTTAACGTGGTTCAGATATCAGGGCTCCTACTCCACGGCTGTCCGTAAAGTGGACGATTCCTATCCATCGGTGGATTATCCCCCCGCAAACTCCGACTATCTCAAGTCGCTCCTTGTGGGTGGAGAAACCTCACCACAACACTAACCAGGACTCTTGAGACTAGTAGACTACTAATTAGGGGTTACCACCACTAATTTCGTCAACTATAACCAAGCTCCCAAGGCTTGGTTATATAGGCCAAGGGTTTGAAACCCCGCCTACCAGTCGACTACTAAAACCAGCAGTCGACTGCCCTCTGTGAAAATTCGACCGTTACATCCCAACGGCTCGATACCAGTCGACTGCCAAAAGTAGCAGTCGACTGCTCCACACTGGTCGAGGGAACAGAAGCATTCCGTTCGCTCCCAGTCGACTACCCAGTCGGCTGCACCAGTTGACTAATGAAAACATAAGTCGATTGCTACAGTAACTGCTACAGTAAAACCCTAAACCTAGGATTTTACCCCGAGTACAATCTCTCAGCACTCGGACTCTCACCCTTAGACTCACTTGACGCTTCTTTGCAACCTTGACCTCTTGCCTTCAAGCCTACTTCCTTTGGCTCTCGTCCCTCGAATGCATACAAGCCTGCGGCTCGTCCCCAATGACATCCTTCGCGTATGCCTCGAAGTCACTGTTAGGACCTTCGGACGCGGCTAGAGAGGGGGGGGTGTGGATAGTCGACCCCAAATTCACGTTTCTTCCTACAATTTTAGTTAGCGCAGCGGAAATAAAAGATAGAAACGAAACAGGAGAATATCAAACCTCAAACGCGACGATATAACGAGGTTCGGAGATGATACTCCTACTCCTCGGCGTGTCCGTAAGGTGGACGAATCCTATCAATCCGTCGGTGGATGAGACCCCAAAAAACCGGCTAATAAAAACTCCTTCTAGGTGGAGAAACCTCGCCACAATCTCTCTTGCAACAGCAAGATCGGAGTACAAAGATAAAGCAAGAAGCCAAGAACAATATGAATGTAAAAACACTAGTTTGCTTGCATTCTCGTCGACTGGTGATGAAGCAACCACTTCACGGATGCCAACAACAGCAGCAACTGATTAGTTGGAGCCGAGGGAAGCTCACACGAAGCTTCAGCAGTGGATAGCTCAACAAAGCTCAGATCGCAGGAGCAAGAAGAAGTCTCCTCTCTTTTTCTCTTATTTTTTAGAGGCCCTCCACCTCTTGATTTATATGAACTTGCGAAGAAGAAGACACAGACACAGAAATCTAGCCGTTGTGACTCAACGGCTAGACCTGGACCGATCAGGCTCCACCCTGATCGATCCAGGACGGATCTGATCGGTCAGGGGACTGATCAGGCCCTAGGCTGATCGGTCCCCAGACCGATCCTAACTCTCACAGAGAGTTGGTTACAGAGCCCTGATCGATCTGTGGACCGATCAGACCATAGGTGGATCGGTCCACAGACCGATCCCTCCTATTCCTTCTCCCAATCTGTTTGGTTACTGATCGGTCACCAGACCGATCAGATGACCCACAGTGAGAATCAGTGTATCACTGGATCGGTCAGCAGACCGATCCAGATACCCATAGTATCACTGGATCGGTCAGCAGACCAATCCAATTTCCCAGCCTTAAACCCTAAAGCCTTCCTGATCTAGAGAACGAGCTACTGAGCCCTCTCTGACCTAGTCCGGAGAACGAGCTACCGAGCCCTCTCCGACTTCCACGTACGGTCCAGTGAACGAGCTACCGAGTCCTCTCTGACCTAGTCCAGAGAACGAGCTACCGAGCCCTCTCCGACTTCCACGTCCGGTCCAGAAAACGAGCTACCGAGCCCTCTCGGACCTAGTCCGGAGAACGAGCTACCGAGCCCTCTCCGACTTCATCCGGTCCAGAGAATGAGCTACCGAGCCCTCTCTGACCTAGTCCGGACAACGAGCTACCGAGCCCTTTCCGACTCTATCCAGTCCAGAGAACGAGCTACCGAGCCCTCTCTGACCTAGTCCGGAGAACGAGCTACCGAACCCTCTCTGACCTAGTCCGGAGAACGAGCTACCGAGCCCTCTCTGACCTAGTCCAGAGAACGAGCTACCGAGCCCTCTCCGACCTCCCATGCCAAGCTTCCATACTTGGACTTTTCCCCGTGCCAAGCTCCTTGCTTGGACTTTTCCCGTGCCAAGCTCCCTGCTTGGACTTTTCCGTGCCAAGTCTCCATACTTGGACTTTTCCCGAATCAGGTCAACTCAAGTCGGGTCAACCAGGTCAACCTTGACCAAAGGTTGCACCCACAATCCCCCAAGTTCCTATTCTTGTCAAACATCAAAATACAACTTCTCTATTCTTGTCAAACATCAAAATATACCTCGAGTCAGGTCAACTCGAGTCGGGTCACCCAGGTCAACCTTGACCTAAGGTTGCACCAACAATCTCTCCCTTTTTGATGTTTGATAAAAACCATAATCAAGTTAGGTTAACCCGATAACCTAACTTAGGTTTTCCAATAGTTCTCCAATGTTCTTCCTTGAACATTCTCTGAACATTCTCCCCAAACTCCAATGTTCTTCCTTGAACATTCTCTGGACATTCTCCTCTTTTTTGACACACATCAAAAAGAGTGAATCAAGGTCAAGAGTTTCTTCCTAATGAAAGTCCCATATCTTTCATTGAAATCCTTAATTTCCCCCTTGATACTAAAATCAACAATCAACTTAGTGATAATCACTTATCAAAAAAAAACTTGACGAGCAAAAATTCCCCCTAAAAGTCAACTCCCCCTTGACCATTAGGTAAAACTCCCCCTAAAGGTCAACTCCTCCTTGACCATTGCACCAACAATGTCTTGGAGAGTTTCAACCCTTTATAAATCTAAAGCACCAACTTCCATAGCTGAAATTTCAGACAATAGTCGAAAATCAGCATTTTGGCACGCTCTGATCGGTCACCAGACCGATCAGGACTCCACTGGATCGGTCACCAGACCGATCCACACTACCCTGGATCGGTCCAGTGACCGATCCAGACTTCCCTGGACCGATCAGGATCTTCTCTAATCGGTCCACAATTCTCTGATAAGAATTTCTGATTTTTCTCCCGAAATTCAGAAACCCCTAAAAAATTACAGAAAATTCCAAAAATTGTAAAATTTTGAGGATACATTCCTCATAACATATATTATCATGAAAAAATAGTTTTCTATGAAAATAACTTCCATTTTTAAATCTTGATACAAAGTTCGAAAGACTTTGAAATAGCTCAAGGTTAATCCATCTTTGTATCAACTTGCTCAATGATGAATGCTATCACTAGAAAAGCTTCATCAAGGTTTTTCAAATCAATTTTGAAATGATTTTAAACCATTCAATTTAGGACCACAATCTTAGGGCTGCATGACTTGTACGCAAATTTTCCCTATGATCCTCAATTTTGAATTAGGCTCATCTAGGTACAAGAACTATGCACCTTGATCCTAACTCATCATCCTAATATCTCACACACATCTAAGGTGTATCAAACACATCTAAGTCAATTTTGATGTGTCTTAAGCTAAGTTCTCATGCATTTTCTAAACAACAATTAGATCTCCATATCAAATTATGTTTTTATCCTTAAATCAATTTAATTGATCATAAATGCAAGAGATGATGACATGACATAAAATAATATCATAAGTGAAAATATGTGCCAATGTCATGATGTCATGGCATAAAGTATGAAACTTAAATAAGACATGACATATAACTAACCTAAGTATTATCATGACATTTCAAATGATAATAAGTTAAATATGATGTCATGACATGACATATGACAAACAATGTATGGCAAATAACATATAAAGGTATAGAAAATACCTAATTCTAGCCTTAGTTGCCATTTTTGATAATTTTGATCATTTTACCATAAATTCTATATTCCTAAGTGTAATAGACCTAAAATCATATACTAAAGATTTTTAGATAACTATGTGCCAATTAGATTGACCCTAGAAAACTCCTCAAATGTGGTTGGCACATCCTAATCACCTTAGGAATAATTTTTAATTTCATTTTCAAGGCTTGATTACACCTTAAAAATTCCTAAAATTCCACCTTTTGCCATGAGTAGGTTAACTACCTATCCAATTAAGGTTGGCACGCCCTAAACCATCTAGCGTGAAGGAATCACGCTCCTAGGAACCCAATACCTATTTGAGCTCATTGGGTTCACTAAATATTCACTAGGGATGACTTCCCTAGCAACCCTCCTAATGACCCTCCTAGGATTTAAAGCCTTGGTCATTTGGGATTCATCAAGATCAATTCTAGGGGTGACTCCCCTTGTGACCTTGGTGATGGTCTTCTTAGCCCTAGGTCTTGTTCCATAATCGAATGGAACATTATGATAAGCGGGCTTGACCACTTGAGACTTAGGTTTGTGACCCAAACCTCTCATGTCCTTGGGCTTTGATTTTTGACCCTTAGACCCTAGAGTTGACTTCTCCAAATTCTTAAGAGCCTTTTCTAAAGTGTCAAGTCTTGACATCAAGACTTGATTTTCCTTCTTTAATACCTCAAGCCTTAATTTTTCATTTTTCTTTGAGGTATTCCTAGGCATATGTCTAGTTGTTTTGGGATTCCTATCTAGGTTTTCCTTAACCTTAGATGAGTTAACTCTAGGGTTGACATTTCTAGCATTGTCCTTATCTAGGCTAACATGTTTGGCACCTAAGCACATGTATCGGTTTCTATGGTTGTCATGCTTATCATTATTGACAATTGCAATAAAACTACTAGCATGTGTCTTATTAGAATTGTAAGAATGTGCCTTAAAGGATACCTTAGGGTTTGCCTTAGCTCCCCCCATAGATGTGCTTGGTCTCTTGTCCTTGTGAGGTTGCCTCCCCCTTGGACATTGACTCCTATAATGTCCCCTTTGCTTGCATTGGAAGCACACCACGTGCTTCTTGCCCTTGCGTATCGGGACTCCGACTTCCTTGACTTTTGGTGCCGGTGGAGTCTTCCTAATCCTCTTTGGACATTTACTTTTGTAATGCCCATATTCCCTACACTCAAAGCACATTATATGTAATTTACTTGAAATTAAGTTGCTTGAGTTACCTAGGGTTGAGGATGGATATAAGCTCTCTCCTTCATCCCTTCAGGAGGTAGAGGCTTCTTCTTCTTGCTCCAGTCTTGAAGAAGAACTCTCCTCCTCTTCTTCCTTAGATGTTTAGTAGCCCTCAACTTCTAATTCCATACCTCCATGATGTGAGCTACTTAGCTCACTTGACTCCTCTTCATGACTTGAATTGGAGCACTCCTCATGGAACTTAGCCAAGTTGTTCCACAACTCCTTGGCATTGTTGTATCCACCTATCTTACACAAGATATCATTAGGTAATGAAAATTCAAAGATTTTCGTTACCTCGTCGTTGATTATGGATTGGTGGATTTGTTCCTTCGTCCACTTCTTCTTCTTGAGAGGTTCTCCTTCTTTATCCACCGGAGGAATAAAACCTGCTTGTACACAATTCCAATTTACTAGGTTAGTCATAAGAAAATACTTCATTCTTACCTTCCAATACGCGAAGTCGCCGCGATCGTAGAAGGGTGGAATCGTGACGTCTTCTCCAAGTTGATCCATTCTCTAGCTCGTGCTCCCCCGGGTGTTAATCCGACGAAGAGCGACCTCGCTCTGATACCACTTGTTAGGACCTTTGGACGCGGCTAGAGAGGGGGGTGTGAATAGCTGACCCCAAATTCACGTTTCTTCCTACAATTTTAGTTAGCGCAGCGGAAATAAAAGATAGAAACGAAACAGGAGAATATCAAATCTCAAACGCGATGATATAACGAGATTCAGAGATGATACTCCTACTCCTCGGCGTGTCCGTAAGGTGGACGAATCCTATCAATCCGTCGGTGGATGAGACCCCGAAAAACCGGCTAATAAAAACTCCTTCTAGGTGGAGAAACCTCGCCACAGTCTCTCTTGCAACAGCAAGATCGGAGTACAAAGATAAAGCAAGAAGCCAAGAACAATATGAATGTAAAAACACTAGTTTGCTTGCCTTCTCGTCGACTGGTGATGAAGCAACCACTTCACGGATGCCAACAACAGCAGCAATGGATCAGTTGGAGTCCAGCCGAGGGAAGCTCACACGAAGCTTCAGCGGACCGATCAGGCAACGATCAGTGGCCTCTGATCGTTTCCTGATCGATCTTATGAACCGATCAGGGATCCTCCTGATCGGTCTGTGGACCGATCAGGCTACGATCAGTGACCTCCTGATCGATTCCGGATCGGTCTGTGGACCGATCAGGCCCTAGGCTGATCGGTCCCCAGGCCGATCCCAACTCCCGAGAGTTGCCTTGATCGATACCATCTGCGTCGTGACTGATTCCGTGGACCGATCCCTCCTATTCCTTCTCCCAATCTGCTTTGGTTCCGATCGGTCACCGATTGATCGGATGACCCACGGTGAGAATCGGTGTATCCTTTGGATCGGTCATGGACGATCCGGATACCTATAATATCACCGGATCGGTCCACAGACCGATCCAATTCAACCTTAAACCCTAAAGCCTTCCTGATCTAGAGAACGAGCTACCGAGCCCTCTCGACCTAGTCCGGAGAACGAGCTACCGAGCCCTCTCCGACTTCCACGTCCGGTCCAGAGAACGAGCTACCGAGTCCTCGGCCTAGTCTAGAGAACGAGCTACCGAGGCCCTCTCCGACTTCCACGTCCGGTCGAGCGAGCTACGAGGCCCTCTGACCTAGTCCGGAGAACGAGCTCAGAGCCCTCTCGACTTCGTCCGGTCCCAGAGAGCTCACCGAGCCCTCTCGGCCTAGTCCGGAGAACGAGCTACCGAGCCCTCTCCGACTCTATCCAGTCCAGAGAACGAGCTACCGAGCCCTCTCTGACCTAGTCCGGAGAACGAGCTACCGAGCCCTCTCCGACTCCATCCAGTCCAGAGAACGAGCTACCGAGCCCTCTCCGACCTCCCATGCCAAGCTTCCATACTTGGACTTTTTCCCGTGCCAAGCTCCTTACTTGGACTTTTCCCGTGCCAAGCTCCTTGCTTGGACTTTTCCGTGCCAAGTCTCCATACTTGGACTTTTCCCGAATCAGGTCAACTCAAGTCGGGTCAACCAGGTCAACCTTGACCAAAGGTTGCACCCACAATCCCCCAAGTTCCTATTCTTGTCAAACATCAAAATACAACTTCTCTATTCTTGTCAAACATCAAAATATACCTCGAGTCAGGTCAACTCGAGTCGGGTCACCCAGGTCAACCTTGACCTAAGGTTGCACCCACAGTCACTTCCCTTGGCCCTTGTCCTTGCTGCCTTGTCCACGGTCCCTCGGATGCTCCATCCTTCACCAGACCCAAAGCCGTCAACCTGAGTCACATGTGTATCCTGCAAACCATCACACTCATATATACATATCAAATATAAGGGTGAACCTAACTTAAACCCTTTGCCCAAACACCAAAACACATGGTCGCACGGACCATTGGAATTGCTCCAACAATCTTCCTCTTTTTGATGTTTGACAATACGTTTAAGTTAGGGAAAACAAATAGCAAATAAACATGCTAAAAACAATGGACTTACGATGCCAAGGCTATACACTTGGACTTACACCACCGAATGAACTTACGATGCCAAGGCTACACACTTGGACTTACAACGCTGAATGGACTTATGATGTCAAGGCTACACACTTTGACTTACAACGCCGAATGGACTTACGATGCTAAGGCTACCCCTACACCTAAGCTCCCCATTGAGCTAGGAATTTCCAACAGGGATATTTAAGAACCTATCACAAGGCTCCCCCTACGCAAAGACTCTAAGGTTTTCCCAACTAAACCTTACTTCTCCCCCTTTGCCTAACATCCAAAAAGCTTTCGAAAAATATCCCAATTGTTGAAAACTTATCATCCAATTGACCCTAAACTCATGTATTTATCCCCTATGGATCCCATACATCTATACGAGCTGACCCGGTCAAAATCCAGTACTGAAAACACTTTCAGATTGGTATCAGTCGACTGCAAGAAGTACCAGTCGACTGCCCTTATCGAAATGAGCTTACAGAGACATTCTGTGCTCAAAATACTGTTACCAGTCGACTGCTAACTGTAGCAGTCGACTGGTATGCTATTTCTGTAAAAAATCAGCCTTTTCTGACCAACTTCAGAAATGCACCAGAAATTCCACAGGCCTCCAAAAATTCTTAAATTTTGTGGAGAGGTCTATTTTATCAATATCTACTTGGGAGATATATATATATATATATATATATATATATATCACAAATCCCAAGATTGACACAAAATACTAAACTAGCTAAAAGTTCAATATAATTTAACTTTGACCTAAAGTCCTAGTTTTGGCTTCCTCTTGATGTATTTGCCCATACTAACCCACAATGCATCCCTAGAATTGGTTTATATGACATCTATACATCCAAGACCAATTATCATGCCATATGACCTCAATGTCATATTTCTAAGCATGAAACATAAACCAATTGTGTCAAATCCCTAAGTTTGAGACTCAAGTCCGTTTCTAAACCACTTAGCACATTCCATGGCTCGTCTAGACTCCCAAGTAAAACCTACTTGAGATCCATTTGCCATGAGTCCCAAATTGACTCTTTGAGCTCCCCCTAGAGCTCTTAGCCTTAGCCACCTCCCTAGGTGACTCATCAACAATTGCTAGACCACATCGGTGCACCTCCGATGACACTTGGCCTACAAACCTAACATTTTTAACCTTGGATACCTTATCCTTGGTTAATTTAACCTTACCTTTAAATGACTTTATCTTGCCATTTATTGGCTTCTCCTTGCTATAGTCATATGCAACCATAGCATAAGACTTTCCCTTAGCATTGGAAACATTAGATCAGTATCCCACACCCGATCTATCATTGTTGGGTCTTTGGCTACCCAACATCATACCTAAACCCTTAGATCCAACATTGAATATTTCTAGGGTTTTCTCCAACTTATCAAGGTTTGACTTCAAGGCTTGATTTTCCTTTTCTAGGTTCCTAACCCTTAATGACTTGGGTCTCCTTAGGTCTACCATTTCTAGAGTTATCATGAATGAGTTTCCTAGGGTTATGATCCACATTTATCCTACTTCTATCATGATATTTAAAACCGAAGTTATGCATGGGTAAATAATAACAATTATTTCTAGCATGCATGGAGGAGTTTAAATTTGAATTAAACTTCAAGTTAGGATATACCTCCCTTACCCTTGAAGCTCCCCCTTGATTTGAGTGCCTCTTCTTCTTCTCTCACTTCTTTAAATGCACAAGCTTCTTGATCTCCCTCTTCTTAGGGCATTTTGTGTGGTAGTGTCCCTTCTCCCTACATGTGAAACATACAATGCGCATTCTCCTTCTTTGAGCTTCTTCATTCCTACAACCCTTGTTAGTGTTTAAATTAACTTGAATGGGTTTAGGAGTTACCTGTTGGTGCAAGGTGCACCAGAATCAAACCTGAGTTTTGATGTTGTCAAAAGTTCAAGTTAAGTCTTGTATGATCTGATAATTTGGCTAAGTGTGCAGGCTATTTACTCAATCGAGAAAGCCCTAATCACGGCCAGACAGTAAAGTCTAAACAGGTCTGGAGGACCCAACGTTTGACAGGTAGGTTGAGGTAAATAACTGGAGGAGCGACAGTGAGGTCGGGTTCTTGAAGGGAATAACCTAAGGTCACTGATCCAACTAAAGAAACCAGGATGGTTTTCAAGTTGAGATCAAGACAGTTCTAACTGTTATACTCATGCATATTACTACTCATGCATTATAACTGTGCTAACTTTGTTTTGCAGGAATACTATTGTTATATCGAACTAACTTTGTGTTGTAGAATCATATGACCTCTTGAGCTTCAAAGGGTCATAACTTTTGACTCAGAACTCAGAATCAGACTCTATCAACGACCACGCGTCCAGCACTCAGAAACCTTCAATTTACCAAGGGTCCAGTCGACCGAACAGGAGGTTCAGTTGACCGAAAAAAGGTTCGGTCGACCGAACAGGCAAATTTGGCAAAATAGTTTAGGCTCGCAAACATGGTATCATAGCATGATCGGTCGACCGAAAATGAGGTTTGGTCGACCAAACAATAAAATCATTAATGGAGCATTAAGTGCGGATCTCGACGAACACGGAAGGTCATTGTTCGATCGACCGAACAACGGGATCGGTCGACCGAACCATTAAAGATCAGTTAATGCAAAAGATCGAGCCAACGTCAGACTCCAGCCAGGAAGGAAGGGAGCGGGTTCGGTCGACCGAACAGAGGGATCAGTCGACCGAACAACAATGACACTTATAAAATGAGCTCGAGGTTTGAGGCTCAGAACAACTCTTTCTGATCGACTCAAGTTCTGTTCTGTAAGCAAACCGTGCTACAAGCCTTCATCAGCTCAGCAAGCCACACTATCCAGAAGTGCCGACTAAAGCTTCAACTGCATTTACTTGTCGGTATATTTTTATATAAGCTTACATTGTAATTCACTTAAGCAAGATAGTAGGGTTGTTACTATCTTTTTCATTTGTACGATCTGCTTCTTTCCAAGGGTCTCGGAAAGAAGGATTATAGTGATTTGCCCATCGGTACGATCAAAGATCGTGGGCCTTCGAGTAGGAGTCGAGCTAGGCTCTGAACGAAGTAAACGAACTTGTCCCTTTATATTTTTCGTTGCTTACTCGAATTGTTTTGAAATACGAAAAGAAAAGTTTTAAAAGCGCGATATTCACCCCCCCTCTATCGCACTAATTCGATCTATCAATTGGTATCAGAGCCTCGTTAGCTCTGAAATTACTTAACCGTTTTTCAAAGCATCTTTTAAAGCCTTTTCTTTTCATCATTTTTTTCTTAGAATATTTTTTATTTTTCAAGCACTGCTAATCCCAAGACAAGAGTCTTGGACATTCTTTTTGTTTCTCAATTTTTGGTGCAAGAACAAATGACACAATCCGAGGGATATTCGACCGTGCGTCCTCCGCTATTCGATGGAAGCAATTTCCCATACTGGAAAAAGAGGATGGAAGTTTTTCTCAAAACAGACATTGATCAATGGCTCATTATCCAATGCGGCTACACATCACCAATCAATAATCCAGAGGAATGGACAGAAGAAATAAAGAAGAAAGTACAAATTGATTCAAAAGCACTCAACACTTTACAATGTGGATTATCAAAAGAAGAATTAAAACGAGTCGGCCCCTTTGTCAATGCAAAAGATTTGTGGGATAAGTTAGTTAAACTACATGAAGGGACAAATAATACAAAGGTAATAAAGCGTGATCTTTTATTAAATTCATTACTAAATATTAAAATGCTAGATGGTGAGTCGGCAAGCCAACTACACATGAGGATTGAGGACATCCTAAATGGACTACATATCATTGGCCATCAACATGAGAATCGTGATATCATCAGGTATACATTTAACTCATTCCCTCGAAACTCCTTATGGGCATCTATTATAGATGCCTATAAAGTTGCGAAGGATCTTTTCATTATTAAATTAGACGAACTATTTTGTGAATTAACATTACATGAACAGACTAACTTGAGTCAAGCCAAGAAAGGGTTAGCTTTGTATGCAGGGCCAAACAAGGAAGTTAAGCCCCGAACAAAACCAGAACCAAAGCACTTGAGTCATATAGCATTTATGGCAAAGACTGAAGAGTCCGAATATGAGTTTGAAGATGAGTATGAGTCAGAGTCCGACGACGAGTCTGAGATAAGCCATGGATTTGCATCCGTTTCAAAAGGACCCGATAAGGTAACTTTCAATTTGAAGTCTGAAATGTTAAAAGTAATTAAATGCTTGTTTAAAAAATTAACAAAATCTGAAAAACAAAATAACTTGCTACTTAAGGAAATAGACCACCTTAAGGAGCAAGTTAACTTGAGTAACTCAACTAATCAAGTTCAAGTTGGAATTTCGACTCAAGTTACAAAACTTGAGGAAGAAAATTCTAACTTGAAAGGACAAGTCGAGCAACTCAAGAAAATGTTGGAAAAGTTCGAACTGGGATCCAAGTGTCTAAATATGGTACTTGGGTCTCAACGAGACGTGTACAACAAATCGGGACTCGGCTATAAACCAAATAAAACAAACAAACCATACTTATCTTTAATCAGTCAAAATGTTAGAAGTTAAGTCCAAGCATGAGTTCCAATAAAATGTTTAACCAAACCAATTAAACCAAACCTCTACTTAGTCCCTAAGAGTCGAATTCATTACTTAGATAGACCTTATCTAAGCTATGACTCAGGGGGAGCAAGTAGAAAAATAATACAACCAACTTGATTAACCAAACTCATACACTTAGGGTTATGTTTATTTTCTGCTTAGAATGGTTAGATGAAAAAGGTTTACCAAACTCTACATCATAGCATCGAAATGGATTGGGATGATAGTACGACAAGAAAACTTTGTCGAAGACATGTATGCTGTATACACTTTATGTTTTTTCTACTAGCTATCCATAGTGAAGGTTCACTCGGCATTTCCGAAGGTATAACATTTTTATTGTGGAAACGAACTTCTCTAAGTTATTGTACGTCATTCACTTTGCCGTACATAATTAGTGGACTAGAGACTTCATACTTCTTGAGCATATCTACACAATCTTTCCTTTCCTTAATTCCAGTAAGAATGAATCATGGACTATTGTCCAAATTACTTTGCACTCGGTTTCCTTAGAACCAAATGATTTTAAAAGGGTTCTTGCAACTTGCAAATTTTTTCTAGTTCATTTTGATGGCTTTGCTAATGGGTGAACTTATGGTTTTTATTTTATTTTCTTCATTTTTCTTAAATTACAATAATAATTTTAGATCCATGCATTTCGCTAACGAATTATATATAATTCCTACATTAATTTCTAGGGTAATAAAATTTCTTCTCCAAAAGTTTCATCCTAATAAATTAACTATGGAATATGCATTTCGCGAATGAATTATATATAATTCCTACATTAATTTCTAGAGTAATATATAAAATCCTCTTCACCAAGTTTCATCCTAATAAATTAACTATGAATATCCGTTTCACGAGTCCTACATTTCTAGAATAAAAAATGCTTCTTCTCCAAGCTTCATCCTAATAAATTTAAATATGGAATGCATGCGTTGGGCTTTTGGACATAGAGAGCCAATTTTTTGCGTACGACTGGTGAAATCATTTAATAGACGTCTATTTCTAACGTTTTTTTGTTTATCAAATGATCTTGCTATCCATGGTTCGCTGGAGCGATCACGGCGGCTGTCGCGGATATTACCGTTTCCGTTCTAATATCATTTTACATCATGACATAAATTTATATATAAAAAAAATTAGAGAACTAATAATAAAAAAATAAAATAAATGCAGTCATACAAAAATCAATACAACAGTATATAATTATAAGTAGCTTTCAGTTGACTGAAAACCTATTACATCGGCTGAACCTTTTAGTCGACGGAACAACCTATCTATTGATTGAACGTGTGCCTTTCCTTGTTTCCTCCGATCCAATCCATTCGATCTCATGATTTATGTTGTTCGGTTGACTGATCAAACTTATCTGTCAACGGAACCTCTGCATTTCCTTTCCTACGTGATTCGATCTAATCAGAAGTCGTTACCTTTTATGGATTGGTTGACTGATTCCATATTTACTGAACTTTGATAAGATCTGTGCTACGCTGGCCTGATCAGTCGACTGAAGATATCATTCGGTCGACTCAACCTCAGGTCAATACGGAACTTTATTGTTCTACAAAATAAAGTTAGCACAAATAATATAATAATAGAAGTCTTGCAAAACGTAGTTAGATAGTAGATAATAAAGATGCATGAGTATGATGACAGTTGGGACTGTTTTGATCTCAACTTAGAAATTTCTGTTGATTTCTTCAGTTGGATTAATGCTTAAGGCTTGTCCTAACTAGGACACGTCCTTACCAATCTATTCTGGGAGATTACCTCAACTTACCAATCTACTCCTTCGAACCCGATGAAGGATTCGATATCCGTCCTGAATGGAGAAGAGTATTGAGGGACTACTAATATCGATATCCAACCTGAATACCCAAATAATATATATATATATATATATATATATATATATATATATATATATATATATATATATATATATATATATATATATATATATATATAAATTTTTTTTTTCTAAAATCCACTGACTATTTTTGTTGATATTAGAAGTAACTATATAGATGTTTAATCTAGTTGGATGAAAAAAATAAAAATTATTAGTATAGAAGATATCCGATCCTTTGATGGGTATGGACATAGGGATGAATATCTAATCCTTGATGGTATGGGGATAGAGGATATGAAATATGATCCGAACTTGACTCATTGTCATCCCTATTGTTGCCTACTGTCTTATCTAACTGACATACTAAGACTTTTCTAAGTTGGGCATTCTGCAAGTTTGATCAATCCATTAGATCATAACCAAACTTAACTTGAACCTTTGACAACATCAAAATATAAGTTTGATTCTAGTGCTCTCTCCACTAACAATTTCTTCCTTTTTGATGTTTGACAATCCAGGTTCAAAGTTAAGTTAAAATGTAATTTTAAAAATAAGTCCCCCTCAAATTAAACTCTCTCCCTAAATTTAACATAAATGAGTCATTTAAAATAAATTACTTAACTTCTAATTTCATCTCTCCCCCTTTGACACATTAAAAAAAAAAGAAAGAGATTATACAAATTTTCAATTCAAGTTTTAAAAATAATTTTTGAAAGTGATTTTTAAGTTGAAAAAAAACAAATCTTGAAATATTCTAAGTAAAAATGAATATGCTTTAAAAATAATTTTTTGAAAATAAATTTTGAAAATTTTTCTAAGTAAACAACAATTTGTGAAAATAAATTTCAAGAGTATTTTTTCTAAATTTTAAATAATTTTTGAAAATAACTTTTAAGCTGGACAAAAATTTTCTAAGCAATAATGAAAATTCTTCTAAGGAAAAATAAATTTTGTAAGTAAGATAAATTTTGAAATTTTTTCTAAGGTTAAAATAATTTTCAGTAATAATTTTC
Organism: Zingiber officinale; assembly: GCF_018446385.1. Lineage (NCBI taxonomy): Eukaryota > Viridiplantae > Streptophyta > Magnoliopsida > Zingiberales > Zingiberaceae > Zingiber > Zingiber officinale. The sequence goes on along the minus strand of NC_056003.1, from coordinate 80,113,298 downwards.
AAAACAAATTGCAAAAAATTTCTTAGAAAAAATATATTTTGAAAGTAAGAAAATGACTCCCCCTTAACTTGATATTTTTTAAAAAATATTCTAAAGTCCAAGTATGTATGATATATATAGATTTTGAAAATATTTAACTGATAAAAATATTTAAGAAATTTTTCTTATTTCGAAATGTCTAACTTTAGTTTTTAGCTATTTATTATAAGATATCAGCTTTTTGACTAAGGTTAGTCAAATTGTGTGTTAGGTTCTAGCTAGTTGTTGACCAAGAAGGATCATTCAACTTGATCAATGTTTGGTTTTTAACCTAGATTTATATTGATACCCAACTATAAGCATTTGAAATCTAGGTTTGATCCTAAGAATCTCACCCCATTCTAAGTTTTATAATATATAAGAAAGGAATTCTAATATATTTGTGAGATACTGGCTTCCTACAACTATTGGTTCATACTGTCTACGGTATGACCTAGGCGAGTTCCATATAAAGAAATATTAAGTTTTGAAAACTGTAATTTTTGAAAAATATAAGTTTTGGAAAACATAAGTTTTGAAAACTATAAGTTTTGATAACTATAAGTTAAGGAGTTTGAAAAATAAAAGTTTTGAAAAATATAAGTAATTATTGTATTCGAAACTCTAGTCTACAAAACACATTTATAATTACCTTCTTAGATTATTTAATTCAGATTTAAGTAAAGGTTTAGTAAATATGTCATTTAGGTTTGACTTAGATTCAATGTAATTAAGTTCAATGTTTCCTTTTGTAACATTATCTCTAACAAAATGGTGTTTACCCTTTATGTATTTTGTTCTAGAGTAATGTACTAGATTTTGAGTTAGATTTATTGAACTTATGCTATTAATAAATATTTTAACATTTTTGTAATCTAAGTCAAAATCTTTGAATGTATGGGACATCCATAATAGTTGTGCTACATATTCACCCATGACTATGCATTCTGCATAAGTAGTAGATAGAGCAACACAGTATTACTTTCTACCGAACCAACTAACTAATAAGGATCATAGTAATTGGCAACCCTCACTTGTATTTTTTCTATCTAACTTACAACCAACATAGTCTGAGTTAGAATAACAAACTAGTTTAAAATTGGTAATTCTAGGATACCACATTCCTACATTAATTGTTCCTTTAATATACCTAAAAATTATTTTAACATTTGTTAAATGAGATTCTTTAGCACAAGTTTGGTATCTAGCATACATACTTATTGGGTCTTGATGTGGCCAGCTAGAGGGGGTGAATAGCCTGCGATCAGAATTAGAAAAAAATCTCTTGCTTTTGCTTAGCAAGAATGCACAATTAGATTAAGCAAATATAGACAATTAACATTAATGAAAACAACTTAAAATAGATAAAAGGCTAGAGTTTTACTTGGTTACAACCTAGGTAGTTATTAATCAAAGATAGATGAAAGCTCACTAAAATTTTCCTTCGTTGAAGACGGAGAAGCCTCTTACACTCTTTGAAAGCTCAAAAAGATATTAGGAAATAAATACAGAATTTGTTGTTGAATTTCTAACTCCAGGGGTCTTTTTATAGCCCCTGAAAAAACCTATCCGTTGCTCAAAGACGCATCCAAGGAGATCCAAGGCGCCTTCTATTGGATAAACTTTTATCTACACAGCAACGGTCACTTAACGACTTTGTCGGTTTAGAGGCGCCTTCAAGGTGCTTGAAGGCACCTTCGGTACTGTTCATCCGAGGTGCCCTCAAGCACACTAGAGGCACCTTTGCTAGTGTATACAGTAGCTTCGCTGCTGAAGCTCGAGGTGCCTTTAAAGCTATTGGAGGCGCCTCGAGCATTGTTCGCCCGAATCGTCTTTTCTCCATGCTCGCTTGGGTGATGCTCCGGCTATCTGGAATTGAGCTCACCCGAACCCAACTCTAGCTTTCTCCTCGAGTAAGCTTCCTCTCCGGCTTCTCGTCTCTTGAACGTTGCATATGTCTTTTTCGTCCACCAGTGTACTCTTCCGCTGCGGATGCACTGAGTCTGTCAGCTTCTTTCTCGTACCATCCTTCTCACTAGCTGCGCCTTTTGCTCAACTTCTTGTCCTACTAAGTTCCTGTACACTTAGACACAAGGTATCAAACACAAACATGACTTAACTTAACTTGGTTAACTACATCAAAACTACTAGGGGATACTTACAATACTTACTGCAAATAATATGTCAAATTGCCTACAGTTAAGTATAACAAACTACCTATTGCACATCTATAGTACTTTAGATCTATTGGCTTACCATTTGTGTCATTATCCAACATTATGTTAGTTACCATAGGAGTTTTTAATTCTTTAGCATTTTTCATGTCAAAATTTTTAATTATTTCTTTTGTATATTTATTTTGCGATGAAAAGTGGCACCATGATCATCAATGCAAGCAAAAGAGGATATTGATGATTGAACCAATAGAGAACTTTGAGGAAGAAGATGATTTCAATGAAGGTGAAACACAAGATAATATCAACGAAGTACAAGATGACTCTATGGCAATATCAGTACATGCCTTAGAAGGACTACAAACTCCGCAAACAATGAAGGTAAAAGGATTCATTAAAAAGCAACCAGCAATGATACTTATAGATTTAGGAAGCACCAATAATTTTCTAGACTCAACCTTAGCAAGAAGGCTTAAACAAAAAATAGAGCGAGCATCTACATTTGATGTTAAGGTGGCAGATGGAAGATCACTTATAAGTCTAGGAAAATGTGAAGGTATTAAAATTTTCTTACCAAATTATGAATTAACCACAGATCTCTTTTTTCTACCCCTGGATGGATGTGATGTTGTACTTAGAGCACAATGGTTGAGAACACTAGGAGACATAATATGAAATTTCTCTCAACTAACAATACACTTCCAAGATCAAGGAAAAGAAGTTTACATCAGAGGCAAGAGACAAGATACTATCACATCAATCAATAGTTATCAGGCAGAGCAGTTATTAAAGAAAGATTACTTCATTTTTCTCATGCAACTCTCCATCAAAAAGGATCCTAAAGGTATCTCATATACCCTTCCAGAATTAGAGGTACTTCTTTCAAAATTTTCTATGATATTTCCTGACCCAAAGGGACTTCCTCCATTACATTCACATGATCATCGTATACCTCTAAAACCGGGGAGGGCACCATAAAATGTTAGACCTTATCGCTACCCTTACATAGAGAATGAGGTAATTGAGAAGATTGTACAAGAGATGCTTCAAGCTGGTATTGTTCGTCCAAGTGTAAGCCCGTATTCTTCTCCAGTACTGCTTGTGCGAAAGAAAGACGGAAGTTGGCGAATGTGTGTAGATTATCGGGCACTCAATAAAATTACAGTGAAAGATAAGTACCCCACCCCCATCATTGATAAATTACTTGATGAATTAGAGGGTTCCTCATTCTTCTCAAAATTGGATCTTCACTCAGGCTTTCATCAGATAAGGATCTATTAGCTGGACATTCCAAAAACAACCTTTCAGACTCATGATGGTCATTATGAATTTTTAGTTATGCCTTTCTGTTTAACTAATGCACCTTCTACATTCCAAAGTTTGATGAACGATATCTTTACGCCTTATCTCCATAAGTTTGTTTTGATTTTCTTTGATGATATCCTTATTTATAGTTCATCATTCTAAGATCATTTGCATCACCTTTATAAAGTACTTACTCTTTTATGTGAGCATTCTCTTTTTGTGAAAAGGCCTGTTGCTTATCGCTTGGAGTTTCCATAAGATTCTAAAATACACCCTGTATTTCACGTATCTTGTTTAAAGAAGAAACTAGGCGATAAATTTACTCCTCAACAACACCTTCCTGAAGTGAATTCAGATGGTGAAGTTAAATTTCAACCTTATGCTATTTTAGAAAGGAGACTTGTGAAGAAGAACAATCAACCAACGGTTGAGCTATTAATTCAATGAGACAATTTTTATATCGATGATGCAACATGGAAATTATATGATACCATTCTAGAAAAATTTTCAGAGTTTATTGATAAACAACCTTGAGGACAAGGTTGTTTAGAAGGGTGGTGGAATGATAAGATCCTTTAATGGATCTATTCAAATAAATCCTTTAACTTTATTTCCTTTAAGTTTTAAATTTTTTCTTTTTTTCTTCTAGATAAGTTTTAATAAGACATTTTCTCTTGAAAATGTATTTTTATTTTATTTTTATTTTAGACCTTTTCTTTTGAAAATGTAGTTTAGGTCTCTATTTAAAGAGACGTTATGTAATTTTGGAAGACAAGTAATTTACCTTTTAGTTAATCAATTTCGTATGATTATTGGAGGCCGATCCCCTCAAAGCGATCACCCTATCCCCCTTTTCATTCTCTCTTTCAATTTTTCCACGTGATAGGCCCCCGGGTTCCTCTCATTCTCCATCACGAGTCACCGCAGGAGAAGAAGACGTCGCTGCCCCTACTGCCCAGTCACTCCTCCGCGTCTCTCCTTCACCAGGCGCACAACGGCGCTGTTCCGCCGTGAGGAGTACCGGTGCCGCCCAACTGCTGGTGATGCTCCTCGTCGACGTGAGAAGGCCAACGTTAACGCTACTCCTCTATCACTTCCCAGCAGACACCGGGGCCTTGCCACTGCCACGACTAGAAGTTGCGTCTGATCGCAACCTCCGATGCTGCAAGTCCCCGAGCGCCCACGCGTCCTACCTTTGCTGCGGACCGTCTTGACCCCACCATCCCAAACCTAGCAACCCCTCTCGGCAATGACGTGTGCCAGCTGCCATGGTTTCCACCACCGTGCAAAGCCACCGAAGCCTCATTATAAGCTGTTTGTGTCCTTGTCTGCGCCATCTCCCATGAGCAGCCAGTGTAGCCGCCTACCCGAGTTCTGCTGATTGTTATGCTATCATGTGTCACTAGCTACCGAGAGTTTCAGTCGAAAAGGAGGAGGCAGTATACAATAGGTAATCAATCGGTTTAATTAATGACCTCTAATTAGATTGCTTTAGTTTTGATCAATCAATAGATTGATTAATTAAGTAATCCATTAGTATTAATTGAATTAACTGATGATTAATTGATATGTGAAATTCTAAGATTAAGTAATGTTGTTTAATTCAAATGATAATTAGTAAGTTAGATTGATTTGATAATGGAATTAATTACGGATTAAGTTATATAAACTAGTTTAATTAACTTGGTAGTTAATTAAATTTGTAATCGTGATGACTGAGTAAATTACAAATTCATTAGTAGTAATTGAGAAAGCAAGATAACTATTAAATGGGTAATAAATGATTAACACATGTAGACTATGCATGATTATTAGGATTATTTGAGTACTTAGTTGTCCTTCACATACTGTATATAGGATTCGAGTTCGAGGCAGACCTTTGACATGAAGATGGTTCGGACACGCTACATCGAGGTGGGTAGATCTTGCTTATATTTTTGATAGCTTGGATTATATTGTATGATTGTGTACTGTCATGTCTGATGAGGTTACAGTTACTTGCCTACTTTAAACCTGTCTTATAGTGCTTTCTAGTTTGATACTTTATCGTTGTCCTTATATCCTTATATGTTTACCTATTGATTGATTGCTATGTAGTCTCGTTTATTATTCATGATTGTCTTTATATGTGTATGTATGATATTACGAGACCCTAGCGTAGGACATTGGATATTCTGCTAGACCCCTTAGTTGATGATCGACTTCGTTAGGATGATCATACCGTAGTATAGAATGTTGAGTATTTTGCTAAACCTTTGTTTGTTTTGTTCATACTAGGGTGTAGGATATTGAGTATCTTAATAGACCCTTATTGTTAATTAAGCCTATAACTTATGTTCGTGAATTTGTATTATACTGTGGTTATATAATTAGGCTCATACCTGCAGGGAGATGATATTATTGATAGTATAGTTGTATACTGGCATGAGGACATACATGTTGGTGAGATTATACTAACCTACACTTGAAGGAAATCACTCCTTAACAGAAGGGTAGTGTATTCCACTAGGATTTCCCCTTTGAATCAACCTTTAGGATTACTCGATATTAATCCCATTGTTTATTATATCTACGATGATTCTAGGGAATTAGTCGAGATATTAGTACTAGATGACTAATAACTTGGGAAGCTGATTAGCTATTGTCTACCTATGTATTAGTAGGATGATATCGTAATATGGGGTACCGAGTACCCTAGTAGACCCTTATTGTTATATAGGCTCATGCTTATACGTTAGTAGAATTATACCATAGTGTAAGATTCTGAGGATCCTACTAGACCCTTTTGTTGCTATATCTTGTCGATCATTGCCTCCCATTCATGGTTAAGAGAGTCCCTAGCAATCGTTGGTATATCCTGTTGACCATTGTCTCCCATTCGTGGTTGAGAGAGTCATCAACGATCGTTAGTATATCGTGTCTTCTATGTATGGGGGGGGGGGGAGAGAGAGAGTCGTTAGTGACCATCGGTATATACCCTGTCTGCCCAAGGGAGCATCTGTGGTAGAGTGTTCTCCCGCAGACAGTAACTAGTTATTTACCCTATCCGCCCACGGGACCATCCGTGGTAGAGCGTTCTCCCGCGAACAATGACTAGTCATTTACCTTGACTGCCCACGGGACCATCCGTGATAGAGCGTTCTCCTACAGTAAGTGTTTGTTATATACTTACTATATGTCGGTCATGTATTTGTTCATGTAGGTTTGGATGTACTACGTGTACTCCCGGCTTGTTGGTTATACTTGGTTGAGCAGGTTAGTGAAATGCTATGTCATTGATTTTACTTTTGCTTAGCTGGTGATTATGTTGAGACACCTACATTGGTTAGTAAGTATTTTACTAAGACTGTATCTTTGATCACCTGACAGTGTTCTATCTATGCACTATTTTCTTCTATCCACTGAGTATTTTTTTATTATATACTCACTACCTGTTGTTCTTCTTTGATCCTCCAGGTTAGCAGATAGAGGATGTGTGTCACTTAGAGGTCTTGACTGCCAGCCCCACTCGAGTTCAGATTTCCAAGTTTGGATTTCTATATGAGTGTTACTTTACTTTCCACTACTTGTAGTTTGTGTTTCCTCTTTGTATCATATGTTTATGTCGTTAGTTATGTTTTTGATTAATTTAATATGTTCACATGTGCATGCATACATATACGCATATGTCATTATGAGTTGTGACTTTATATTGCATCGATGCTTGTGTTAATTTTTATTGGTTTGATATCAGTTATGTCATATATTGTCACTAGGGGGTACCGTCCACTTTGAAGGACAAGTATACCCTCGGTGCGTGATAATTTTATTGGTATCAGAGCATGGTTCAAGAAAAATGATGAGTTTTGTGTTTATTTCGATCTTATTTCGATTTATGATTTTTTGAATTTGGGACAAGGCAAGCAAAAGGACATCTCTGAGCTATAGAGAGTAAGGTATACATCTGGTGATTATCTTATCTTCTATGTTACACTATCTTGTTAGGTTATGATTAGACACTCTCCAATTTAGTTGGAGTGTTTATCTGTTTCTATATCTGTCTAATAGGTATTCATTGACTTGGTGTATCATGATGACACTTAGTCAAACAACTCTATTCGTAATTGTGGTCGACGTCGACCATGGAAGCGACTAGTGACCCGTTGAGGACTCAACCTTGATGAAGAGAATGTTATTTCTCTAATAGTGCCGACTGATATTGAGTTGGAAAGCAAGGGTCGAATCTATTAACCACCTAGTGGAGATCAAGGAACACAGTCTCAGGTCTTCCCTTGTTATTACCGATTTGGTAAAGGACAAGGACTATATACCCATATTCATAGTTAGTAGAGGATTGATGCATCCTAGTCCTGGGACTTTGACCATGAATTGCTTGTACTTGGTTAGTTAACATAGAAAGTACCTCTAGTATGTGACCTACACCGATATTGGAAACATCGATATTGGAAAAGTGTAGAGCTAGCTGCTTAACACTTACGAGATACATCCGGATACGTTACTGGACCTGATGTGAAGAATGATATAGACCGCATATCATTGTTGGCTCGGTTGGTAGAGGACCACCTTACTCTGTTTTACAAAGTTTCTAAACTTAGGTAGGTTGTGCCTGGTTAGATAACTTGGAGGGCACATTTGGGTACATGATTCGTACAAATATATAGATAAGGTTGAATTGACTGTATACCCTCCACAGAATCAGGTTATACTTGATGGAAATGCAGAAGATGATATTGTTGGTGCGGTTAGCACTAATGATCTAACTCGGGTTTTGATGAATGACAAATCGGGTTAAGTTAGGTTTGTTGTAATCTAACACTCTGACCGAGTGTGCAGACGAAGTCCAGACAGGTCGACGGGCTGACCAGATATCTGGCAAGAAGTCCAGCTAGGTCGACGGGCTGACCAGATAGCTGGCGAGAAGTCCAAGCGGGTCGACGGCCTGACCGGACGCTTGGCGAGAAGTCTAGACGGGTCGAAGGGCTGACCGGATGTCTGGCAGGTGAGTAAAGATAAGTCACTAGAAGGGAGTGACTGTGAGGACGCGTTCCCGGAAGGGAACATTAGGCGTCGATCCGGCTTATATCCATTTCGGATATCTAAGTCGAGATCGTGACTAGATTCCAGTCTCTGAAAGACGGAATCTAAGTCATACTTTTTATGTCAAACTTATGAACTGTGCTAACACTCTGTTTTACAGGATATATACTATTTATTTGCCTCGGACTAACCTTGTCTTGCAGGAAAACTGATTTCTGGAGAAAGGTGGTCCGAGGGATCCGGGCGCCCGGGAGGCAAGTTTTATCCCGATCGCGCGTCGCCAAGTGGAGCTCGCTGGTTGGACCTGCCACGTCTCACCAGAGCGCCTGGAAGGGATCCGGGGTGCCCCGAGCTTCATATAAAAGAAGGGGCAAGGGTAGATCCTCAGACACAACTCAGAACTCTCAGACTGCTTGCTCTGCTGCTCTACGCTCCAGCGACGCTAACGAAGCTCTGACAACTCGCTCCTGTTCTCTTAATTTTCCTCCCTTGTCGGTATAGCTTTGTTTTATTTTTCATTAGCACTTCTGTACTTACTGTAATCAAATATTCGAACTGCTAGTGGATTGCCCAACGAAAGCACTCGACGAGTGCGGGCCTTGGAGTAGGAGTCGACATAGGCTCCGAACCAAGTAAAACCGAACTGTGTTAGCCTTGCCTTGATTTCTTACTTTGTCTTTACTCTATTTCCGTTGTGCGATTAACTCTTTTCGAACGAAAGTTTTAATCAATATTCACCCCCCCTCTATTGAAACATCATGATCCAACAAGTGGTATCAGAGCAGGTACTGCTATGATTTGGTGCAACCACCAATCAGACAGTGGGTGAACTTTCTATTAAGTTTTTTTTTGTTTTTATTTTTTCCGCATAATTCCAAATCGGTAATCTTACCTTTTTGGAAAGTTTTTTTTTTCGTTATCTAAATTGGTGCAACATTCATTTAGATCTTTTTATCATCTCTTTCTTCCCACACTGCTAATCCAAGACCAAGTCTTGGGATTTTTTTTCATCTATTTTTTACTTGTGTGCAGGATTAAAATGTCTCAACTTGAAGGATTCAGCACAGTGCGTCCTCCCCTCTTCAACGGGGATGACTTCCCGTATTGGAAGAAGAGAATGAAAGTCTATCTCAAAACGGACTTCGACCAGTTGATGACCATCACCAGACCATATAAAATGCCAGTGGACAGTTCCGGAAATCTACTGGACCCAGAAGATTGGACGTCAGACCTAAAGAAGAAGGCGTCAACAGAAAACAAGGCAATCAACACCCTACAGTGCGGATTGACCAGAGAAGAACTGAACCGGGTCGGACCACATAAGAATGCCAAAGAATTGTGGGACAAACTGATCGAGCTGCACGAAGGAACGAGCGACGCTAAGGTAACAAAACGAGAGTTATTATTAAATAAAATATTTAATATAAAAATGCAGGAATGAGAAACTGCAAGTCAACTTCACGCGAGGATTAAGGACATCCTCAATGGGCTCCACGCCATCGGCCACCAAATGGAGAACAAGGACTTAATAAGGTATGCATTAAACGCATTTCCACATAATAGTTTGTGGGCATCTATCGTAGATGCCTATAAAATTTCTAAGAATTTATCGAAACTTAAATTAGATGAGTTGTTTTGTGAATTAGAACTACACGAACAAACTAACGTCGGAGCCGAGAAAGGAATTGCTTTGTTTGCAGGTCCCTCCAAAGAAAAGAAGAACAAGCTTGAGCCTGAAGCAGATTCTGACCAGGACTCTGAAGATGAAGAGCACCTGGTGAACTTGGTAAGGAAAATGTTCACCAGGAGAAAGAGGGGCTTCAGCAAGAAAGACCTTCAAAAAATCAACTCCCCCGAATCAAGGAGCGTGACGTGCTTCGGATGCAACAAAAAGGGCCACTATAAGAACGAGTGCCCGAAACTGAAGAACGACAAACCGAAGCTGATAAAAAAGAAAGCGCTCAAAGCGACGTGGGACGACACTTCCTCGGACGAATCAGAAGACGAAGGACAAAAGAACCAGAGTTACCTCGCGCTGATGGCCCACGAAGAAGAATCAGAGGATGAATCGGAAGACGGGTCTGAACCCCAATCGAGCCACGAGTCCATACTCGTTTCCGAAGGTTCCGAAGAGGTATACCGAAATCTAAACAATTTTTTTTTTAAAATTATTTCCTGCTTAAATAATAAATTAGTGAAAATAGAAAATGAAAATAAGTCACTCCTTGAGGAAAATCAAGACCTCGAGGAACAAATCAAAAACTCAAGTCAAACTCAAGATCTAACACTTGAGGAGGAGAATCAATCACTAAAATTAGAAATTAAAAATTTAAAAGAAATGTTAGAAAAATTCACAACGAGGTCCAAGAACTTAGACTTAATTTTAAACAATAAAGCAAGTTACAACAAAACTGGACTTGGTTACAAATCAGGTTCAACCAAAACTTTTAAATCATTAATAACCCAACACAAACCAACACGTAAAGCTTGAGTTCCGAAAGCGTGTCTCATCACGCAAGTAGGACTTAACCAATTTTACATACCTAAAGAAAAAATATATTATATAAATTCAAATAAACCTAAATCAAACAATTCAAAATCTAAAACTCATCAAAAATTAGACTATCACCAAGTTAATTATAATTATAAAAGAAACAGATATAAACCAAAGAAAAAAAATTAAATTAACGACCATTAATTCAGGGGGAGGATCCAGAATAGCTGGCACCTCCAAAACTAACCTACCCGGCAGGGTAACCTTAACCAACGTACCTGGCAGGGTAATTAGGATTAGTTAAAAAGGGTTCAAGTTTAACTTGAAAAATGGTAATGGTGAAGTATTGGATGATAGTACGTTAGGGAAACTTAGTCTATGCATGTCTAGAAAGATATGACTTCAACTTGGTGCATTTGGCTAAGTGGAACTGACCGAAGCTACCCTTTTTGAATCCTAACCAGTTAGACCAAGGTTTTGTACTAAGTCCAGTGGATAGGACTATTTGGAAAACCTCGAAGGCATGGTTACTTTAATGATGTCCGATCGAGTGACTCACCATAGTCCAGAAGTTTATCCAGAGAACGACTATTTGTTGAACCCAAAGCTAAACCTGAATCTAACACAAGTTAAAAATAAACTCCAAAATTGAATCTAATTCATCTCACAAAATTATAGGATTTTGTGATTGAAAACATAGATCGAGTGAGATGACTAAGGACATTAAAATTTAAATTTAAAATTAAATTAAATTAAATTAAATTAAAATTAATTAAATTAAAATTAATTAAATTAAAATTAATTAAATTAAAATTAAATTAAAATTAAATTAAAATTAAATTAAATTTAATTAAAATTAAATTAAATTTAATTAAAATTAAATTAAATTTAATTAAAATTAAATTAAATTTAATTAAAATTAAATTAAATTTAATTAAAATTAAATTAAATTTAATTAAAATTAAATTAAATTTAATTAAAATTAAATTAAATTTAATTAAAATTAAATTAAATTTAATTAAAATTAATTAAATTAAATTAAAATTAATCAAATTAAATTAAAATTAAATTAAAATTAAATTAAATTAAAATTAAATTAAATTAAAATTAAATTAAATTAAAATTAAATTAAAACTAAATTAAACTAAATTAAATTAAATTAAAATTAAATTAAAATTAAATTAAAACTAAATTAAATTAAATTAAAATTAAATTAAAAATAAATTAAATTAAATTAAAACTAAATTAAACTAAATTAAATTAAATTAAATTAAAATTAAATTAAATAAATTAAAATTAAATTAAAAATAAATTTAAATTAAATTAAAATTAAAATTAAAATTAAATTAAAATTAAAATTAAATTAAAATTAAATTAAAATTAAAATTAAATTAAAATTAAATTAAATTAAAATTAAAAATTAAATTAAAAATTAAATTAAATTTAAAGTAAATTAAATTAAAATTAATTTTTTTTTAACTTAAAATTTTTTTTTTAACTTAAAAATTTATTAAAACTTAAAACATTTTTTTCAATAGGTAGACTAACCCCAATTCCTACTTGGCGTCGTCTGTGGAAACCGTTAGCAGTATGTCACCTTATGTTTTCGGCCGAACGTGTCATCCGCTCGGCCTTACAATCCTATTCAATGAGCGTCGGAACCCCGACTCCTGCCGGGGTGCCTTTTGCCATCTGTTAGTCACCGGTCAGCCGGCCGGACGATCGACCCATCCTTCTCCGGTCGGCCCATCCTTCTCCTATCGACCACCCGATCCTTTGACTTCCTCGTGGCGTTGACTCCCCAGAACGGGGGTCCCCTGTTCTTACCGCCGGATCACTTGCCTCCCCTTCAAGTCTAGTCAAAGGAGGCATTTAGTCTGACTGACTGGACTGCAAATCTAGCCGGGCGGCGCCTTTGTGCAATTATCCTCCGCTCGGTTTTCCACGGGGATGGCCGTAAGGTTAGTCAATAGCAACATTCCTCGGATCTTCTCGTAACCTGCGTCAATCCTCGACATTAAGTGGATTTTGGATAGTGGTTGCTCCAAACACATGACTGGAGATCACACAAAATTCACTCAACTCACCTACAAAAGCCTAGGAACAGTTGCCTTTGGAAACAATGGCAAACTCAAAGTAATTGGTATAGGTAACATAGAACTAAAAATTGACTTTATTATTACAAATGTTTTACTTGTTGAAAATTTCAAATATAATCTCTTGAGTATCAGTCAACTGTGTGATACTAGGTATAAGGTTAGGTTTTTATCTAAAGAATGCTTAATCAAACACCTAGACAACTCTAACATAAGACTAAAAGGGTTTAGAAAAGACAACATCTATGCAATCAACTTAACCACTTCTTCAATTGAGTGTCACTTAACACAAAAAGAAGAAACCTGGTTATGACATAGAAGGATGTCACACACAAATTTTAAAAATATAAGTAAACTAAATGGATTAGTTAGAGGTCTACCAAAATTACCTAACTTAGACTCAACCATATGTAATGCTTGTCAACAAGGTAAACAGACAAAATCCACCCACAAACCAACTAATCAATCACAAACCAACTCAATACTAGAACTATTACACTTAGACCTATTTGACTCCCATGGAGTCAAATCAATAAATGGAAGCCTATACTGTCTAGTGATAATAGATGACTACTCTAGGTTCACCTAGGTAAAATTTTTAAAAAATAAGGACGAAACTTTTGAAATTTTTATAAACTTTTGTAAACAAGTTGAAAATGAAAAGGACCTTAAAATTAAAAGAATTAGGAGTGATAATGGGGGAGAATTCAAAAATCATAATTTCAACAATTTCTGTCTTGAAAATGGCTACCATCACGAATTTTCGTGTCCTAAAATCCCCCAACAAAATGGGATTGTAGAAAGAAAAAATAGAACCTTACTTGAAGCCTCTAGAACAATGTTAAATGAATACAACCTACCTAAATACTTTTGGGCAGAAGCTGTTACGTACAAAACAGAACAACACTAAATAAAATCCATAACAAAACATCTTTTGAAGTTTATCATAATAAACAACCCAATATAAAATACTTTAGAGTATTTGGGTGTCCCGTTTTTATCCTAAACACAAGAGAACACTTAGGAAAATTCACCTCTAAAGTTGAAAATGGAATCTTTCTAGGCTACTCCCTAAATAGTAGAGGCTACAGGGTTTACAATAAGGTCACCTTAAGAATTGAAGAAACTACTAATGTGAAATTTGAAGAATCCAAACAAAACCCAGAACAAACACAACTTCAACCAATTGAATTTGTTCAACAAAATAACAATTCTGAAGGAACCAACCAAACTCTAAGTCCTGAAGAAGAAGAACAACCTCAGGAAAGTCAACCCCCTAGAACTATAAGAGTCAACCCAAATCACCCAACTGATCAAATAATTGGTGACCCAGATCTTAGAGTTCAAACTAGATCATCTTTCAGAAATCTAAGTCAAATATCTTTAATTTCAAAAATTAAACCCAAAACCATAACTGAATCACTACTTGACCCAGACTGGGTCATAGCTATGCAAGAAGAATTAGCTCAATTTGAGCGAAATGAAGTTTGAGACTTGGTACCACCACCCAAAAATAAGAAAATAATAGAAACAAAATGGGTATTTAGAAACAAATTAAGTGAAACTAGAAAAATTACACGAAATAAAGCCAGAATAGTTGCTAAGGGGTTCAGTCAAGTAGAAGGACTTGACTATGATGAAACATATGCCCCAGTAGCTAGACTGGAATCCATTAGAATGCTACTAAGTTATGCAACATACAAAGGGTTTAGACTATACCAAATGGACGTTAAGTCAGCATTCCTAAATGGACTAATAAAGGAAGAAGTCAACGTAGGACAACCACCTGGGTTTGAGAGTCTAGAACATCCTGATTATGTCTATAAATTGAAGAAAGCCTTACATGGACTTAAACAAGCACCTAGGGCATGGTATCAAAGATTAACATCTTACCTAATATCTAAAGGATTTAACCAAGGACAAATTGACCCAACCTTATTTGTCAAATTAATAAAGGAAGATATCTTTATAGCACAAGTTTATGTAGACGACATAATTTTTGGTTCAACAAATTCAGATTTCCTAGATGAATTTACAAGTTTAATGGAACGCGAATTTGAAATGATTTTGGTAGGCAAATTAACCTAACTTTTAGGGTTACAAATCAAACAAACAAATGAAGGTAACTATATTTATCAACAAAAATATACTAAGGAATTACTTAAGAAATTTGAAAAGGAAAACACCAAAGAAATGAAAACACCTATGGCTGTAAACACAATCCTAGATGATGATCCCAATGGAAAACTAGTTGATCTAAAACATTATAGGAGTGCCATAGGTAACCTACTATACTTAACTGCAAGTCGACCATGTAACGACCCAAATTTCCTTGTTTTAAGTTCCAAAAGTTCTTTAAAATATTTGAAAATGCTTTAGAAATATTCTAGAGATTTTTAGAGTATCTTTACGCAATTTTTGGAGGTCGTTTGATATTTTTTTTACAAAATGAAAGAAATTTTACAAAAAAACCCTAGCTCTGATACCAAAATACTAACCAAGCTCCAAGAGATGCTAGCTTTCTCTCCTTCTTCTTCTTCTTCTCCGAGTAGTATCCGGCCACCACAAGAGCTCCAATGGAAGAAGGAGATTCGGCCACCACAAGAGGAAGAGAAAGAGAGGATGGCCGGCCACACCAAGGAACAAAAGAGGGAGAGAAAACAATAGAGGTTGTATCTTGTGAAGGCACCCTCACCCCTTCTTTTATATTCCTTGGCCTAGGCAAATTAGGAAATTTAATTACAATAAAATTTCCTTAATTCCCTTGACATGATTTAATTGAGAAAAAAAAATAATATTTCCCCAATTAATCTCTAATGGCCGGCCACATCAATGGGAAGCAAATTGGACAAGTTTCAATCAACAATTAAAACTTTCCTTATTTGTTTCCGGAAATTTTAAAAATAAAATTTCTCTTCAAAAATCTCTTCATGGTTAATAAAAAGAAATTTTCATAATTTTAATTTTACAACATGTGAATAATTTTTAAAGAGAAAATAAAATATCTCACCAATCTACAAATAAGGAAAGAGATCTAATCTCTTTCTTTAATCTTTTGTAAATTTTACAAGAGAGATAATTTAATTCAAATTCTCTTTAATAAATTATTTCTTCCACATAATAAAAATTAAAATTAAAATTCTTTTTAATTTATTTTGGCCGGCCCTACTAGCTTGGGTTCAAGCTAGGGTCGGCCACCCAATCTTATACCTAGGCCGGCCCTAGCTTGTTCCCAAGCTAGCTTGGCCGGCCCCTATTGGGTGGGTATAGAAGGTGGGTATAGGTGGGTATAGAACTCTATAAATAAGAGGCTACGATAGGGACCGAGAGAAGGAATTGGTTTTGGTCTCCCGATAAAATTAAGCATCCCGTCATTGAACACACAACTTAATTTTATCAATGATAATTCATTCCACTAGAGAACTATCATTGAACTACCGCACCAATCCCAAATTACATTTTTGGGCTCCTTCTTATTATGAGTGTGTTAGTCTCCCTGTGTTTAAGATATCGAATGTCCACTAATTAAGTGAGTTACTGACAACTCATTTAATTAATATCTAAGTCCAAGAGTAGTACCACTCAACCTTATTATCATGTCGGACTAAGTCCACCTGCAGGGTTTAACATGACAATCTTTATGAGCTCCTCTTGAGGACATTATCAACCTAGTATCTCTAGGACACAGTTTCCTTTTATAATCAACAACACACACTATAAGTGATACAATTTCCCAACTTATCGGGTTTATTGATTCATCGAACTAAATCTCACCCATTGATAAATTAAAGAAATAAATATCAAATATATGTGCTTGTTATTATATTAGGATTAAGAGCACACACTTCCATAATAACCGATGTCTTTGTTTCTTTATAAAGTTAGTATAAAAGAAACGACCTCAAATGGTCCTACTCAATACACTCTAAGTGTACTAGTGTAATTATATAGTTAAGATAAACTAACACCTAATTACACTACGACCTTCCAATGGTTTGTTCCTTTTCATCATGATCGTAAGCCACTGTTTATAATTTATAAGGAACCGATAACATGATCTTCTGTGTGTGACACCACACACCATGTTATCTACAATATAAATTAATTGAGCAACTACATTTATCATAAATGTAGACATTTGACCAATGTGATTCTTATTTCTAGATAAATGTTCATACCAAAAGCTAGGCTTTTAGTATACACTCTAACAATCTCCCACTTATACTAAAAGACTAAGCTGCCATATCTGCTGCCATACATCTGATTCCCAACCCTTCAACATGTCCATCAAAAGCTCTCGCCTTAAGGACCTTAGTGAAAAGATCTATAGGTCATCATCTGATGCATTCTAGGCGGCAACAACTTCTCCTCGTTTATACGATTTCTCGTATTGGGTAGTACTTGCGCTCTATTGTGTTTACTTGCCTTATAGACTCATGGTTTCTTCGAGTTTGTTACTGCACCATTATTATTACAATAAATTGTAATAATCTTTGGATAAACTAGAAATCATATCTAAGTCTATCTTGAGGTAATTAAGTCATTCAGCTTTTATGCCTACCTCAGAGGCTTGCCATATACTCAGCTTCTATGGTGGAGTCCAGAAAAACACCTATGCTTATCACTCTTCCATAGTTATGACTTTTCCTCTTAAAGTAAACACAAAACCCCGAGGTTGACTTATTATTGTCCCTATCCGATTGGAAGTCAAAATCCGTGTAACCCACAAGGACCAAATTAACTGCCTTGTAAGCTAGCATATAATCTCTAGCACCTCTAAGGTACTTTAATATATGCTTTTACTGCAGTCCAATGTCCTTGTCTAGGGTTACTTTGATATCTGCTAACTATGCCCTTGGCAAAACAGATTTCTGATCTCGTGCATAGCATACATTAGGTTGTCTAACTGCCGAAGCATAAAGAACTGCCTACATGTCCTCAATCTCCTTTGATGTCATCGGAGACATCTCTTTAGATAAAGACACTCCATGCTTAAAAGGTAAGAAACCTTTCTAGGAGTTTTGCATGCTTAAAATGAGCAAGGATTTTTCTGATGTATCAAGCTTGGGATAAGTAAAATATATTTTTTCTTGCGATCCCTTATTACTTTGATCTCAAGAATATATACATTCTCCCAAGTCCTTTATATCGAATTGTTTGGACAACCATACCCTTACTTCTGACAACATTTTGATATTGTTTCCAACTACCAAAAATGTTATCTACGTATAGTACAAGAAATACCACCACGCTTCCATCACACCTTTTGTATATACAAGACTTATCCGGTTACTAAATCCATAGATCTGGATTACTTTGATAAACCGGATGTTCCAAGACCTTGAAGCTTTGCCTCAGTCCATAGACTGATTAAGCTTGCACACAAGATGCTCTTAGCCCTTTGCAATGAACCCTTCTGGTTGCTTTATATGGATGCTTTCTTCAAGAATTCCATTAAGGAATGCTGTCTTGACATCCTCTTGCCAAATAGATAAAAGAATCCGGATAGACTTAAGCATGACTACCAGTGAAAAAGTTTCCTTTTTCATCAAACCTTGCTTTGAAAGTTACTACCTTCCTGTCTATCCCTCTTTTCCTATTATAGACCTTTTTACACCCAACGGCTTTTACACCATTTGGTGATTCTACAAGCTTCCAGATTTTATTAGAATACATATATTCTAATTCTTTTATTCATTACTCTTTGCCAAGATGCTGCATCTTTATCTTGGAGTGCTTCATCATATGACCGGAGATCAGGTTCATGTCCTCCAGGGATCGAGTCCAAAAACTCTCCCAAAACATAAACCTATTTAGGTTGCATAACAACCCTCCCACTACAACAAGACACTTTCTGTAATTGTGTATCAATTTGTGATACGTGTTGCAGTTTTCTTGTGGTATCTTATCTTGTACAGTTGGTACTAGGTTAGACATGTCCTTTATTATTTCCTTAAGAACAAATTTACTTATGAGCACGTGGTTCATTATATAGTCCTTTTCTAAAAAATCAGTCATTGATGCTAACAATGACCTTCTGATTTTTTAAGACTATAAACCTACTTTTGTTTATCTAGGATAACTTACAAACAAGTGAACTCCTATCCAACTTGTTATTGTCTCTCTTTAACATATGTGCTGGATTACCCGAATCCGAATATGCTTCAAAATAGGTTTTCACCTATTCAACAATTCTATATGAGTAGAGAGTTCTAACTTGGAAGGTACTATGTTCACTTTCGTTTTCAGAGTTTATCCTTAAAACAAATTTGGTAATTTTCTGAATAACTCATCATCTATCTAATTATTTCATAAGAGCCTTATACCTTCTTTCTACTACACCATTCTGTTGGGGTGTACCAGGTGCAGTTAGTTAGGATTGAGTCCCGACTTCTGATAAGTGACTCCCAAATTATCCCAAGAGGTACTTGCCACTACGATCTTACCATAGTGACTTAATACTTTTACTCTAACATTTCTCCACATCAGCCTTGTACTCTTTGAACTAATCAAAATACTTAGTCTTGCGGCACATTAAGTAAATGTATTTGTATCTTGAATAGTTATCTATAAAATAGATGAAATATTCGATACTACCTCTTGCCTGGATAGTCATAGGATCACATAAATCAGAATGAACCAATTCCAACATATCTTTGGCTCCATCCCCTTAGACTTAAAAGCTTCTTGGTTATTTTTCCTTCCAAGTAAGACTCGCAGGTTGGAAAGATTTCCACTACTAATGAACCCAAAAGTTCATCAGCTACCACTGAATCCTACTCAAGTTAATATAACCTAGCCTTAGATGCCAAAGATATATTGGTTCATTTCCGAAGGTTGCTTCCTCTTAAATTAGAAGATGTGTTATTAATTTCCATTTATTGCATCATGGGAGTTATTGGATTATAAATTGTCAACCAACATACCAGAATAGATAACTTGCCTATTTTTCTTGATAACAACTTTGTTATCAAAATAGACACAATATCTATTCTATAATAGTTTAGAAACTGAAATCAGGTTCTTTCTAAACTTAGTATGTAAAGACAATTCCTAATAATCCAAATTTTATTCCTATTAGAGAATAAACCTCTCCCACTACAACAGCTGCTACTTTTGCAGTAGTGCCCATGTGGACGGTGTTTTTTATTTTCATTTAGTTGTCGGGTTTCCTGGAACCCTGCAATGAATTGCAGACATGATCAGTGGCTCCCATATCCACACACCAGGTACCGGTAGATAACTCCACTAAACATGTATCAACTAATGAATAAAATACACCTATATTGTTCTTAGTTCTAAGAGGACAGTCTACCTTAATGTCCAAATCCTATTTCCAATCAATTATAATTGGGACCACTAAGTCTATCCTAAAGTATATCAGCTAGGGATTGACCATTATCCTAAGAATCTCAAAAATATTTGGTTAAGACCAACTCCTTAAAAATCCCCATGAATTTTGTATGCCACGTTAGTGTGGACGTATACAAATTCAAAAAGGAAATTTTATCATTTAATTTTATTATCTCGTCAACCTTACTTTATGACGAATAAAATTAATAGTTGGTCTATCTTTAATCAAATATTTGGTCAAGACTCTAAATTTAAAATAATATTGATTTCTCTAACAATACTATTTAAATTTACCAACACCTCAAAACACCGTGAATTTTGCATGCCACGTTAGTGTGGACGTATACAAAATCAACATTTGTAAGAGGAGGGTTTTCACCCATTAACTATCTTGTCAGCGTAACTTTATGACAAATAAAATTATCTCAAACACCGTTAATTTTGTATGCCACGTTAGTGTGGACGTATACAAAATCAATCATTTGTAAGAGGGGTTTTAACCCTTTAATTTTATTATCTTGTCAACCTAATTTTATGATAAATTAATAGTTGGTTTCATTTGGTCACACAAATAATAGCAGTGACTCCGATGGGGAGGATATTATTAGATGTGTCTAAGTGTATACCATTACTTGACACTAAGTCCATTAATAAGATTATGCCCCTTCCGTTGGGGAAGATCACACGCTCTTAATTAACTTCCTATAGTCATCCAAAAATGGAAGTCTGTTCTAGTGATCTGCAAACAAGCTCATCCGTTATGGAGGAAGGCACTCAGAGCCAACGCGCAAGCTTGTTTGTATTACTTATAAAATAGTAATGGAGACCATGGGATTTACTTAAAAATCCCTCTCCCACTTAGTTATTTATAAATGAGGAATTTTTAACTATGCTAGCCTACTAAACTTGTAAACTAACATGCACACACAGCACAATATAAAAGCAATAAATAGAAAATCTAATTTTCAACTATTATGGCTTTTATCTCTAGTTGTCCTCCGTGTGTTGTCATCTCAAGCTGCTGCCATTGCCACCGGGTCTAGCTGTCGCCTCCATCTTGCTCCTAGTTCCGCGCCTCTGGTCCTTAGAAAGTTCCACGCTTTGCAAGATTCGATCCATGACATAAATAGAATTTTACTTTTGATCCTATATTCCATAAAAGGAATGTACATATATCTAGATCAAAATAAAATCCTAATAAAACTAAATCCACTCTGCTGTATTTTAATACAATCATGCACACACATATAAATGCCCTTGACATGTCCAAGGGTCCAATCACACACATAATAATTAAAAGCCATAATAGTTGGATCCTGCATCCACAAAGTTAGTACATCCTACTATTAACCTGCCTAAATTATGTATGACATGTGCATAATTAACCTAATACCAAATACACAGAGGCAAAACCCTAGCTCTGATACCAATTGTTGGTTGCTACTCGGAAAACCTATAGGTTCCACTGTACAAAATTTTGTACAAAGGTCTGAACCTTTTCCTAGCTACCATGTGTTCTTTTAAATTAAATTTTGGATCGCCTGCGGAACTTAACACGTTTGATCCAAAACTTAATCTATTTGTTCTTTTAGGTTTTGACTTGGATCTCCTGCGGAACTTAACACGTTCGACCCAAGTCTCCTTAAGTTATTAATTCCATTAAACATTAATTTCCATAATTGGTTCCCAGTACTGACGTGGCGAGGCACATGACCTTCTTGGATATGGGAGCAACCACCACCGACTAGACAAAACCTTTTATAGAAATCTAATATTTAATTTCCTAAAATAACTTTAGGTTAACCAAAGAGAACAATCAAATCACAAGGAAAAAAAAAACAAAAGAACATAACATCGAAAAACATATTCGAAATTCTAGAACGTAAGCCTCTTGTATTTGGTATTATTTCCATAAATAACTAGCATGATGCGGAAAGAAAAATTACTAGTTATACCTTGTAGAAAAAACCTCTTGATCTTCTACCGTATTCCTCTTTTAACTTCGGACGTTGTGTGGGCAACGATCTACCGAGATGAGAAACCACCAACCACCTTCTTCTCCTCCAAGCAAGGTTCGGCCACAAAGGAAAACTTCACCAAGGAGAAAAACCAAAATACTAACCAAGCTCCAAGAGATGCTAGCTTTCTCTCCTTCTTCTTCTTCTTCTCCGAGTAGTATCCGGCCACCACAAGAGCTCCAATGGAAGAAGGAGATTCGGCCACCACAAGAGGAAGAGAAAGAGAGGATGGCCGGCCACACCAAGGAACAAAAGAGGGAGAGAAAACAATAGAGGTTGTATCTTGTGAAGGCACCCTCACCCCTTCTTTTATATTCCTTGGCCTAGGCAAATTAGGAAATTTAATTACAATAAAATTTCCTTAATTCCCTTGACATGATTTAATTGAGAAAAATAAAATAATATTTCCCCAATTAATCTCTAATGGCCGGCCACATCAATGGGAAGCAAATTGGACAAGTTTCAATCAACAATTAAAACTTTCCTTATTTGTTTCCGGAAATTTTTAAAAATAAAATTTCTCTTCAAAAAATCTCTTCATGGTTAATAAAAAGAAATTTCCATAATTTTAATTTACAACATGTGAATAATTTTTAAAGAGAAAATAAAATATCTCACTAATCTACAAATAAGGAAAGAGATCTAATCTCTTTCTTTAATCTTTTGTAAATTTTACAAGAGAGATAATTTAATTCAAATTTTCTTTAATAAATTATTTCTTCCACATAATAAAAATTAAAATTAAAATTCTTTTTAATTTATTTTGGCCGGCCCTACTAGCTTGGGTTCAAGCTAGGGCCGGCCACCCAATCTTATACCTAGGCCGGCCCTAGCTTGTTCCCAAGCTAGCTTGGCCGACCCCTATTGGGTGGGTATAGAAGGTGGGTATAGAACTCTATAAATAAGAGGCTACGATAGGGACCGAGAGGAGGAATTGGTTTTGGTCTCCCGATAAAATTAAGCATCCCGTGTTCGCCCCGAACACACAACTTAATTTTATCAATGATAATTCATTCCACTAGAGAACTATCATTGAACTACCGCACCAATCCCAAATTACATTTTTGGGCTCCTTCTTATTATGAGTGTGTTAGTCTGCCTGTGTTTAAGATATCGAATGTCCACTATTTAAGTGAGTTACTGACAACTCATTTAATTAATATCTAAGTCCAAGAGTAGTACCACTCAACCTTATTATCATGTCGGACTAAGTCCACCTGCAGGGTTTAACATGACAATCTTTATGAGCTCCTCTTGAGGACATTATCAACCTAGTATCTCTAGGACACAGTTTCCTTCTATAATCAACAACACACACTATAAGTGATACAATTTCCCAACTTATCGGGTTTATTGATTCATCGAACTAAATCTCACCCATTGATAAATTAAAGAAATAAATATCAAATATATGTGCTTGTTATTATATTAGGATTAAGAGCACACACTTCCATAATAACTGAGGTCTTTGTTCCTTTACAAACTCAGTATAAAAGAAACGACCTCTAATGGTCCTACTCAGTACACTCTGAGTGTACTAGTGTAATTATATAGTCAAGATAAACTAATACCTAATTACACTACGACCTTCTAATAGTTTGTTCCTTTCCATTTTAGTCATGAGCTACTGTTTATAATATATAAGGTACTGATAACATCATCTTCTGCATGTGACACCACATACTATGTTATCTACAATATAAATTATATGAACAACTACAAACAAATGTAGACAATTTGACCAAATGTGATTCTTTATTCATAATGAATGTTTACAAAGTTTAGGCATTCAGTATACACTCCAACAGTATTGGATGATAGTACGCTAGGGAAACTTAGTCTATGCATGTCTAGAAAGATATGACTTCAACTTGGTGCATTTGGCTAAGTGGAACTGACCGAAGCTACCCTTTATGAATCCTAACCAGTTAGACCAAGGTTTTGTACTAAGTCCAGTGGATAGGACTATTTGGAAAACCTCGAAGGCATGGTTACTTTAATGATGTCCGATCGAGTGACTCACCATAGTCCAGAAGTTTATCCAGAGAACGACTATTTGTTGAACCCAAAGCTAAACCTGAATCTAACACAAGTTAAAAATAAACTCCAAAATTGAATCTAATTCATCTCACAAAATTATAGGATTTTGTGATTGAAAACATAGATCGGGTGAGATGACTAAGGACATTAAAAATTAAAATTAAATTAAATTAAATTTAAATTAATTAAATTAAAATTAATTAAATTAAAATTAATTAAATTAAATTAAAATTAAATAAATTAAATTAAAATTAAATAAATTAAATTAAAATTAAATAAATTAAATTAAAATTAAATTAATTAAATTAAAATTAAATTAAATTTAATTAAAATTAAATTAAATTAAATTAAAATTAAATTAAATTAAATTAAAATTAAATTAAATTAAATTAAATTAAATTAAATTAAATTAAATTAAATTAAATTAAATTAAATTAAATTAAATTAAATTAAAATTAAATTAAATTAAAATTAAATTAAATTAAAACTAAATTAAACTAAATTAAATTAAATTAAAATTAAATTAAAATTAAATTAAAACTAAATTAAATTAAATTAAAACTAAATTAAACTAAATTAAATTAAAATTAAATTAAATAAATTAAAATTAAATTAAATTAAATTAAAATTAAATTAAAATTAAATTAAATTAAATTAAATTAAAATTAAATGAAATTAAAATTAAAAATTAAATTAAATTAAATTTAAAATTAAATTAAATTAAATTAAATTTAAAGTAAATTAAATTAAAATTAATTTTTTTTTAACTTAAATTTTTTTTTAATTTTTTTTTTAACTTAAAAATTTATTAAAACTTAAAACATTTTTTTCAATAGGTAGACTAACCCCAATTCCTACCTGGCGCCGTCTGTGGAAACCGTTAGCAGTATGCCACCTTATGTTTTCGGCCGAACGTGTCATCCGCTCGGCCTTGTAATCCTCTTCAATGAGCGCCGGAACCCCGACTCTTGCCGGCGCACCTTTTGCCATCTATTAGTCACCGGTCCGGCCGGCCGGACGGTCGGCTCATCCTTCTCCGGTCGGCCCATCCTTCTCCTATCGACCACCCGATCCTTTGACTTCCTCGTGGCATTGACTCCCCAGACCGGGGGTCCCTTGTTCTTACCGCCGGATCACTTGCCTCCCCTTCAAGTCTAGTCGAAGGAGGCATTTAGTCCGACTGACTGGACTGCAAATCTAGCCGGGCGGCGCCTTCGTGCAATTATCCTCCGCTCGGTTTTCCGCGGGGATGGCCGTAAGGTTAGTCAACAGCAACATTCCTCGGATCTTCTCGTAACCTACGTCAATCCTCGACATTAAGTGGATTTTGGATAGTGGTTGCTCCAAACACATGACTGGAGATCACACAAAATTCACTCAACTCACCTACAAAAGCCTAGGAACAGTTGCCTTTGGAAACAATGGCAAACTCAAAGTAATTGGTATAGGTAACATAGAACTAAAAATTGACTTTATTATTACAAATGTTTTACTTGTTGAAAATTTCAAATATAATCTCTTGAGTATCAGTCAACTGTGTGATACTAGGTATAAGGTTAGGTTTTTATCTAAAGAATGCTTAATCAAACACCTAGACAACTCTAACATAAGACTAAAAGGGTTTAGAAAAGACAACATCTATACAATCAACTTAACCACTTCTTCAATTGAGTGTAACTTAACACAAAAAGAAGAAACCTGGTTATGGCATAGAAGGATGTCACACACAAATTTTAAAAATATAAGTAAACTAAATGGATTAGTTAGAGGTCTACCAAAATTACCTAACTTAGACTCAACCATATGTAATGCTTGTCTACAAGGTAAACAGACAAAATCCACCCACAAACCAACTAATCAATCACAAACCAACTCAATACTAGAACTATTACACTTAGACCTATTTGACTCCCATGGAGTCAAATCAATAAATGGAAGCCTATACTGTCTAGTGATAATAGATGACTACTCTAGGTTCACCTGGGTAAAATTCTTAAAAAATAAGGACGAAACTTTTGAAATTTTTATAAACTTTTGTAAACAAGTTGAAAATGAAAAGGACCTTAAAATTAAAAGAATTAGGAGTGATAATGGGGGAGAATTCAAAAATCATAATTTCAACAATTTCTGTCTTGAAAATGGCTACAATCACGAATTTTCGTGTCCTAAAACCCCCCAACAAAATGGGATTTTAGAAAGAAAAAATAGAACCTTACTTGAAGCCTCTAGAACAATGTTAAATGAATACAACCTACCTAAATACTTTTGGGCAGAAGCTGTCAGTACAGCTTGCTACGTACAAAACAGAACAACACTAAATAAAATCCATAACAAAACATCTTTTGAAGTTTATCATAATAAACAACCCAATATAAAATACTTTAGAGTATTTGGGTGTCCCGTTTTTATCCTAAACACAAGAGAACACTTAGGAAAATTCACCTCTAAAGTTGAAAATGGAATCTTTCTAGGCTACTCCCTAAATAGTAGAGGCTACAGGGTTTACAATAAGGTCACCTTAAGAATTGAAGAAACTACTAATGTGAAATTTGAAGAATCCAAACAAAACCCAGAACAAACACAACTTCAACCAATTGAATTTGTTCAACAAAATAACAATTCTGAAGGAACCAACCAAACTCTAAGTCCTGAAGAAGAAGAACAACCTCAGGAAAGTCAACCCCCTAGAACTATAAGAGTCAACCCAAATCACCCAACTGATCAAATAATTGGTGACCCAGATCTTAGAGTTCAAACTAGATCATCTTTCAGAAATCTAAGTCAAATATCTTTAATTTCAAAAATTGAACCCAAAACCATAACTGAATCACTACTTGACCCAGACTGGGTCATAGCTATGCAAGAAGAATTAGCTCAATTTGAGCGAAATGAAGTTTGAGACTTGGTACCACCACCCAAAAATAAGAAAATAATAGAAACAAAATGGGTATTTAGAAACAAATTAAGTGAAACTAGAGAAATTACACGAAATAAAGCCAGAATAGTTGCTAAGGGGTTCAGTCAAGTAGAAGGACTTGACTATGATGAAACATATGCCCCAGTAGCTAGACTGGAATCCATTAGAATGCTACTAAGTTATGCAACATACAAAGGGTTTAGACTATACCAAATGGACGTTAAGTCAGCATTCCTAAATGGACTAATAAAGGAAGAAGTCAACGTAGGACAACCACCTGGGTTTGAGAGTCTAGAACATCCTGATTATGTCTATAAATTGAAGAAAGCCTTATATGGACTTAAACAAGCACCTAGGGCATGGTATGAAAGATTAACATCTTACCTAATATCTAAAGGATTTAACCAAGGACAAATTGACCCAACCTTATTTGTCAAATTAATAAAGGAAGATATCTTTATAGCACAAGTTTATGTAGACGACATAATTTTTGGTTCAACAAATTCAGATTTCCTAGATGAATTTACAAGTTTAATGGAACGCGAATTTGAAATGAGTTTGGTAGGCAAATTAACCTAACTTTTAGGGTTACAAATCAAACAAACAAATGAAGGTAACTATATTTATCAACAAAAATATACTAAGGAATTACTTAAGAAATTTGAAAAGGAAAACACCAAAGAAATGAAAACACCTATGGCTGTAAACACAATCCTAGATGATTATCCCAATGGAAAACTAGTTGATCTAAAACATTATAGGAGTGCCATAGGTAACCTACTATACTTAACTGCAAGTCGACCATGTAACGACCCAAATTTCCTTGTTTTAAGTTCCAAAAGTTCTTTAAAATATTTGAAAATGCTTTAGAAATATTCTAGAGATTTTTAGAGTATCTTTACGCAATTTTTGGAGGTCGTTTGGTATTTTTTTTACAAAACGAAAGAAGTTTTGACAAAAATGTCCAAGCCGAGATTTGAACCGGAAACCCCGGGTTAAGTAGAGATTCGCTTAACCAACAGACCAGCCGAACTTTTATTAATTAAACCTATATCGAAATATAGTTAAGTTATAATGAGAACCCAAAGTTAGACCTAGTTATAAAAGGATTAGGTTTTTCTTTCTCCCGAAAACCTATCTATCCTTCCCTTTCTTCCTCCCGCGACGGCGTTTCCCTTTCTCGGGCGAAAACGCAGCAAGTACCTAGGCGACTCCGGCGGCCGGCGAGCACCCTTCTCCGCAGGTTCTTCACAGATCCGAGCTCCTCTCGGCAAGGTGAACGCGCGAGCACAAGAAGAGGCCGAGAGTTGCAAGTCTCCGAACCCTAGATCTCTCTCTCGGTTGTAAGTCCAAGCAAACTGCAGTAAGTACTACTCACCTGCGGTAGGAGTAGTTTCGGATTTTTGTTTCTTCTTATCTCTTTTCGAAGCATGCTATAAAGGGGCGGTGCTTTTGGGTTTGCTGCCGTGAGTTTGATAAAGAAGATGAGAAGGGATTTGAATGGATTTAGCATGTGTAAGTATTTCATTTTATGTTAGCTTTGAAGATTTTAGTTCATATACAATTAACTGGACATGAACAACATGTGTTTAGTATATCATGTGTTAGTTTTGATAGCAGCAGAAATTCTGTTGTTTCTTTTCCTTATGCTTTGTATTGGCAGTAGGCTAGTACCATATGCAGTAGCAGTGTAGAAACTTAGATTTCCTTAAGCATTTCAAGTAGAATCTTCTTGTTAGACAATGGACAGGAACGGTCTTTAGGATGAGAATGCAGATTTAAATTTTTGTCTTTCACCTTTAGTAAATGCAGGTTCAGAATCGAGTTTCCTTGCTACTGTACCAAACGTGAACTGCTTCTTATTCCACTGCCTTCTTGTTCTAAGCATGCAACTTAGATTTTTTGTTAATGAGAATAACATGAGCAACTCTCCTTTACTGTTAGATGTGCACGGGCGGTTTATTTTAGAGGATGCAATTACAGAACTTATGCTACTTTCTGAACCTGCACAGCTTCTCATTTTGTGCATGTAGCCCAGATTTTCTGTGCCATTAAATAAGCATGAATAGCATTTTCCTTGCTACTCAAAGGGCAAGAACAACCCTTTAATTAGTTAGAATGAGTTTAGCATTTTCCTTGCTACTTAAAAAGGTAAGAACAACCTTTATTTAAAGTATGTAGTGTTAGTTTCTTGGTTTTCTTGAACATGAACAGCTATTAAGCTTATCTAGTAGTTTGATTGGCTTTACCTTATTTTTTATAGCATGCTCAGTTAGTGACAATTCTCTACTTGTTAGATATACTTATAGTGTTCTAGTAAGCTCTATTAGGAGATTATGAGAAGTTATGAGTAGAGAAAAGACCAATGTCTAGTTAGAAAAGATAACTAGTAATTTAAAGCAAGAGGCTAGTACCCGACTTCTAAGGTTGTCGTTAAACAAATCCAGGTGACCAATTCCAAGGTCTTGGCCCTGGTAAGACCAAGATCTTTACTCTTATAGGACTGGAGGCTCACTACCTCAGTCTCTATTAGAGAGCGCGCATTTGGTACTAAGCCTGGGCCCAAGAAAGAGAAGAAGAAAGTTAAATATTAATTTCAAGTATAAGGCTATAAGTAAATGAAACAAGTATCACCTATGTTTAGAACTAGCAAAGTTTAGCTCTTATAATTCTAAGCATACAGTATTGGTTTTCATTTGCTTTCCTTATGAGTTTATTGAGCATGATTAGCTTTATTTCCAGCATGCAGATTTATTCTTGTATATCATGAGTATGCAGATTATTTTAGTGCTTTGCTATTGGTGAGCATGTGTAGTTTTTTTTTTTAGCATTTCAGTTTTAGCATCCTTTGTATCTTATGCACTTTCATGTTTTTGTGAGATAGTTTAGTACTTACTAAGCATTTCGCTTATAGATTTATTTTCCTCCTACTGCAGATAAAGGAAAAGCTAAAGTATAAAGAGGAAGGCGACAAAGAGGATGCGTGATGGATGGTGTGTGATGTTGAACTATGGAAGCCTCAGGACTTGGCTAAGAAGTTGTTTATAGTCCTTTTTTAATGTTATTAGAGAAGTTGAGATTGTTAAAGAGTTGTTTCCTTTTTCTTATGTTGCTAATTGAGTCTATTCCGCATTGTTAGTTTGGTTGTTTTCCACTGTTGGACCTTTATTCATTTGCTATTACTAGAATAATTTTTTTAAGTTGTCGTGTCTTATTACTGCGTGGTTGTGAAGTATATATACCAACCGCATGTGGCTGATGGTTTATTTTGCATGTATTGATGATTATTGTCATCGGTACAGGGGAGACTCTGCTGAAATTTTTCGGTAGGAACTTCTCTGGGGCCGTGATAAATTTAAGTGTTGCTAATAATAGCATAAGTAACACCAGCAAGTAGAGTAATAGTTAAGTAATGACCACCTTTAGAGAGTAGCGAGGAAGGTGGGTCGTTACAGTTGGTATCAGAGCAGTTCCCATTCTCCAGCATCACACACACATCAGCATCAACCTTGTCGTCTTCAAGTAAGAAAGTATTTAAGTTTTTCCTTTTATGCTTTCTTTATTATTTGTAGTAGAGAGTAATTGCTTATATATATGCACTTTAGTAAGATAGAAGTTTAGTTTTCTTTATTTACATATGTTTGTTTAGAAAGGATAGAGAAGATATCAAGCCTTTTTCCTTGCATAATTAGATGGCAAGAAGAGGGCATCCCCGTACCGCTCGTATTGAGGACTAGGATCAGGAGAACGAAGGCCCAGGCTCAACTGAGCCCAATCTCTCTGAAGTTGTTGCTCAACTCCAGAAACAAGTAGCAGAGTAGCAGCAAGTAATTGCCAATCTGATGGCAAATCAGCAATCAGTTCCTCCCCCTCCCCCAGCTGTCACTGTGGAGACTCCAGTGGTAACCGAGGCTCCACCAGTTGCCCAGAGAGTCGTCACAGTACCTCAGAGACAAGAAGCTTACCTCATACATTGGCTGAAATTGAAACCAGAGAGCTTCTCAGGCACGACTGAGCCCTGGGATGCCCAGGCTTGGTTCAAAACACTGGAGAGCACAATGGAGCTTCTTGACTGGCTAGAAGTCGAGAAGGTCAAGTGCGCCTCTTTCTACCTGTCAGGAGATGCTCGTATGTGGTGGGAGAGGATAAAGACCAAGAGGGCAACCAATCAGATGAGCTGGGCTGATTTTTAATCAGAGTTTTATGAAGAGTTCTTCCACCTACAGATCACCAATAAGCACTATGAGGAATTTATAGAGTTCAAACAAGGTGACCTGTCAGTGGAAGAAGCAGCCAAGAAGTTCAACAGACTAGCTCGTCTCTGCCCAAAGCTGGTAAGTACAGAGAAGGAGTGAGTGAGACTGATGCTCAGAATGCTGAGACCACAGATAGCATTGAATGTGAGCAGTGGAGCTCACCGGCCCCAGACTGGTGAAGAGTTGATCAGTAGGGCATTAATTGCTGAGTACTACCTGAACGACATCAAAGCACAATGAGCACAGCACAAGCCAGTGAAGATAGAGGACAAGATAGTGGGGAGCCAGAAATCCCAGTCAAGTAAACAGAACTGGAAAGGCAGGGGTAGTAAAAGAAAGCAGTGGAACTTAGGAAGTAACCAGAAGGGAGGACCAGCAAACAAGCAGACCAAGTTCCCTCCATGCCCCAAATGTGGGAGAACACATCCAGGAGCCTGTCTTTTGGGTAAGACTGGATGTTATTCCTGTGGTCAGGAAGGACACATGGCTAAAGAATGTCCTAACAAGCTCAAAGCACCTCAGCCATAGCCAGTGCAATATGGAGGCAAGCCTACACAGTTATATCACATGGAAGCAGCACTAGAGGGACCCTATATCAGTTAGGGAAGGTTGGAAGCTCCACCAGTTCCAGCCTTTGATAGTGCCAGAGTATTCTCCCTCACCAAAGAGGAAGCTGCTAGTGCCTCCACGGTTGTAACAGGTCAAGTAGTTATTTTTCAGCATTTAGCTACTGTACTATTTGATACTGGGGTGACTCATTCTTTCGTATCCGTACCCTTTGCTAGTAAATTACAGGTGCCTACAGAGAGTATAAACTCCAAGTTCTTGACGACCCTACCTTCTAGGGAAGTCATGGAGTCCAATCAGTGGCTTCGAGATGTACCGGTCAGAATTGCAGACCGAGAACTATATGTTAGCCTGGTAGTCCTCGCCATGCAAGATTTTGATATCATTTTGGGTATGGATTTCCTCAGCAAGTATAGTGCTTCAGTAGACTACCGCAGAAGGAAAGTAATCTTCAGCCCAGAGGGTGAACCACCTTTTGAATTCACGGGAGTGCCAAGGAAGAAGACCCAGAAACTTCTCTCTTCTCTAGCAGCTCACCAGATGTTAGCTAAAGGGTGTGCTGGTTTTCTTGCATACATAGTAAATGCAGAAGAACAGAAAGAACTCAAACAGGAGGATGTTCGGGTAGTATGCGAGTATCTAGAAGTATTTCCAGAAGAGCTACCTGGACTGCCTCCCAACAGAGAAGTGGAGTTTGAGATTGAATTGGTTCCTGGTACCGGTCCAATTTCAAAAGCTCCGTATCGCCTGTCTCCTGCAGAGCTGAAAGAGTTACAAGAGCAACTTCAGGAGCTACTTGACAAAGACTTCATCCGCCCTAGTCACTCACCTTGGGGAGCTCCTGTGTTGTTTGTCAAGAAGAAGGACGGATCTATGCGGATGTGCATAGATTATAGAGCTCTGAATCAAGTGACAATCAAGAACAAGTACCCCTTCCCAGGATCGACGACTTATTTGATCAGTTGAGAGGGGCAACAGTATTCTCAAAGATAGACCTGCGCTCTGGGTACCATCAGCTGAAAGTGAAAGAAAGGGATATATCCAGAACGACTTTCAGGACCATATACGGACACTACGAGTTTGTAGTCATGCCTTTTGGTGTGACTAATGCACCAACGGTCTTCATGGACTTGATGAACAGGGTGTTCAGAGAATACCTTGACAAATTTGTCATCCTATTCATCGACGACATTCTAGTCTATTCAAGGACCCTAGAGGAGCATGACACGCACTTGAGAATAGTACTGCAGACCCTACAACAGAAACAACTTTATGCTAAATTCTCAAAGTGCGAATTCTGGTCAAATCAGGTGGCGTTTCTAGGTCACATCGTTTCTAAAGAATGTATCCAAGTGGATCCTGCCAAGATAGAAGCAGTCAACGATTGTCATAGACCCAAGAACGTCAGGGAGATCAGAAGCTTCCTTGGTTTAGCGGGATATTACAGAAAATTCATGGAGGACTTTTCCAGAATAGTCTCTCCACTTATAGCCTTGACCAGAAAGAACAAAAAGTTTGAGTGGTCAGACAAATGTGAGCAGAGTTTCCAAGAGCTGAAGAAGAGACTGACCAGTGCTCCCATTCTGACTGTTCCAGCTAGTGACAAGAGTTTTGACATCTACAGTGATGCCTCCAAGATGGGTCTAGGAGCTGTTCTCATGCAAGAAGAAAAAGTTATAGCTTATGCTTCCAGACAACTCAAAGATTATGAGAAGAATTACTCCACTCATGATCTTGAGCTGGCAGCTGTGGTCTTTGCACTGAAACTCTGCCGACATTACTTGTATGGAGTCCAGTGCAGAATCTTCACTGACCATCAGAGTTTAAAGTATTTTTTCACCCAGAAAGATTTAAACATGAGACAGCGTAGGTGGCTGGAGTTGGTCAAAGACTATAACTGTGAAATCGTCTACCACCCAGATAAAGCTAACAAAGTGGCAGATGCACTAAGCAGAAAGTCCACTACATTCCTGATGTCCTTGTCATCATTAGCCCTGCCACTGCAGAAAGAGTTGTCAGACTTTGGAGTTGAAATTATTTATGGGCAAATCTCTGCATTGACCTTAGAGTCAACCCTGCTTGAGGATATACAGAGAAAGCAAAGTGAAGATCCAGATATCCAAAAGATCAAGCAAGGGATACAAGAAGAAGAAAATTCAGAGTTTCGAATATCAGATAGTGGAATCCTTTATCAGGGGAACCGCCTTTGTGTTCCCAATGATGAAGAGTTGAGAAAGAAAATTTTAGAAGAAGCCCATAGTACGGCTTTCTCCATGCATCCTGGTTCCACCTAGATGTACCAAGACGTCAAACAGAGGTTCTGGTGGTCTGGACTCAAAAGAGACATTGCTAAATATGTCAGTACCTGCCTGACATGCCAGAGAGTCAAAGCAGAACACCAGAGACCGGGAGGAATGTTACAACCTCTTCCAATACTAGAGTGGAAGTGGGAAGACATATCCATAGACTTCATAACAGGTCTTCCAAGAACTACAAATGGATATGACGCAATATGGGTAATAGTGGACAGATTGACTAAGTCTGCCCATTTCCTAGCCATCAAGGTGTCCTATTCTATAGAGCAGTTGGCACAACTGTACGTCAAGGAAGTGATCAGACTTCATGGAGTTCCTAAATCTATTGTTTCTGATAGAGATGAGCGCTTCACCTCTCACTTTTGGGAGTGTGTTCAGACTGCACTAGGCACCAAACTCAAGTTCAGCACAACCTTCCATCCTCAGACTGACGGACAGACAGAGCGAGTAAATCATATCTTAGAAGATATGCTCAGGGCTTGTGCATTGGATTTCAAGGGAAGTTGGTACAAGTATTTGTGCGTAGCTGAATTTGCCTATAACAATAGTTATCAGACTACCATCAAGATGGCACCATATGAGGCGTTGTATTACAGAAAGTGCAGATCACCCATGTGCTGGCAAGAAGCAGGTGAAAGAAAAGAAATGGAAGTGGAGCTGGGCATTCAGATAGAGCTGATAGATGAGACTACTCAGGCTATCCAGAAGATCAGACAGAGAATCGAGACTTCCCAGAGTAGACAGAAGAGCTATGCTGACACACGTCATAGGCCACTGGAATTCCAAGTAGGGGATTCAGTTTTTCTCAAGGTTGCTCCGATGAAGGGAGTGATGAGATTTGGCAAGAAGGGCAAATTAAGTCCTCGGTACGTAGGACCTTACCTGATCATAGAGAGGATTGGGAAAGTAGCTTACAAGCTGGACTTACCACAAGACATGTCAGCAATACATAATGTATTTCATGTCTCCATGCTAAAGAAGTGTCTCCATGACCCTAGCCAAGTGATTGAGCCTTAGTCAGTGCAGATTCAAGAGGATCTTAGCTATGAGAGCAGACCTACATAGATAGTGGATAGAGAAGTTAAGAGACTAAGAAATAAAGAAGTACCACTAGTGAAGGTCATCTGGCAGAACCAGAAGCACGAGGAAGTCACTTGGGAGTGTGAGGATAGTATGAGACAGAAATATCCAGAACTATTCTAAGTTCGAGGATGAACTTTTTATAAGGTATGAGGGATTGTAACGACCCAAATTTCCTTGTTTTAAGTTCCAAAAGTTCTTTAAAATATTTGGAAATGCTTTAGAAATATTCTACAAATTTTTAGAGTATCTTTACGCAATTTTTGGAGGTTGTTTGGTATTTTTTTAGAAAACGAAAGAAATTTTGACAAAAATGTCCAAGCCGAGGTTTGAACCGGAAACCCCGGGTTAAGCAAAGATTCGCTTAACCATCAGACCAGCCGAACTTTTCTTAATTAAACCTATATCGAAATATAGTTAAGTTATAATGAGAACCCAAAGTTAGACCTAGTTATAAAAGGATTAGGTTTTTCTTTCTCCCGAAAACCTATCTGTCTTTCCCTTTCTTCCTCCCACGACGGCGTTTCCCTTTCTCGGGCGAAAACGCAGCAAGTACCTAGGAGACTCCGGCGGCAGGTGAGCACCCTTCTCCGCGGGTTCTTCACAGATTTGAGCTCCTCTCGGCAAGGTGAACGTGCGGGCACAAGAAGAGGCCGAGAGTTGCAAGTCTCCGAACCCTAGATCTCTCTCTCGGTTGTAAGTCCAAGCAAATCGCAGTACGTACTACTACTCACCTGCGGTAGGAGTAGTTTCGGATTTTTGTTTCTTGTTATCTCTTTTCGAAGCATGCTATAAAGGGGCGGTGCTTTTGGGTTTGCTGCCATGAGTTTGATAAAGAAGATGAGAAGGGATTTGAATGGATTTAGCATGTGTTTAAGTATTTCATTTTATGTTAGCTTTGCAGATTTTAGTTCATATGCAATTAACTGGACATGAACAACATGTGTTTAGTATATCACGTGTTAGTTTTGATAGCAGCATAAATTCTGTCGTTTCTTTTCCTTATGCTTTGTATTGGCAGTAGGCTAGTACCATATGCAGTAGTAGTGCAGAAACTTAGATTTCCTTAAGCATTCCAAGTAGAATCTTCTTGTTAGACAATGGACAGGAACGGTCTTTAGGATGAGAATGCAGATTTAAATTTTTGTCTTTCACCTTTAGTAAATGCAGGTTCAGAATCGAGTTTCCTTGCTACTGTACCAAACGTGAACTGCTTCTTATTCCACTGCCTTCTTGTTCCAAGCATACAACTTAGATTTTCTGTTAATGAGAATAACATGAGCAACTCTCCTTTATTGTTAGATGTGCACGGGCGGTTTATTTTAGAGCATGTAATTACAGAACTTATGCTACTTTCTGAACCTGCACAACTTCTCATTTTGTGCATGTAGCCTAGATTTTTTGTGCCATTAAATAAGCATGAATAACATTTTCCTTGCTACTCAATGGGCAAGAACAACCCTTTAATTAGTTAGAATGGGTTTAGCATTTTCCTTGCTACTCAAAAAGGCAAGAACAACCTTTATTTAAAGTATGTAGTGTTAGTTTCTTGGTTTTCTTGAACATGAATAGCTATTAAGCTTATCTAGTAGTTTGATTGGGTTTGCCTTATTTTTTATAGCATGCTCAATTAGTGGCAATTCTCTACTTGTTAGATATACTTACAGTGTTCTAGTAAGCTCTATTAGGAGATTATGAGAAGTTATGAGTAGAGAAAAGACCAAGGTCTAGTTAGAAAAGATAACAAGTAATTTAAAGCAAGAGGCTAGTACCCGACTTCCAAGGTTGTCGTTAAACAAATCCAGGTGACCAATTCCAAGGTCTTGGCCCTGGTAAGACCAAAGTCTTTACCCTCATAGGACTAGAGGCTCGCTACCTCAGTCTCTATTAGAGAGCGCGCATTTGGTACTAAGCCTGGGCCCAAGAAAGAGAAGAAGAAAGTTAAATATTAATTTCAAGTATAAGACTATAAGTAAATGAAACAAGTATCACCTATGTTTAGAACTAGCAAAGTTTAGCTCTTATAATTCTAAGCATACAGTATTGGTTTTCATTTGCTTTCCTTATGAGTTTATTGAGCATGATTAGCTTTATTTCCAGCATGTAGATTTATTCTTGTATATCATGAGTATGCAGATTATTTTAGTGCTTTGCTATTAGATGAGCATGTGTAGCTTTTTTTTTTAGCATTTCAGTTTTAGCATCCTTTGTATCTTATGCACTTTCGAGTTTTTGTGAGATAGTTTAGTACTTACTAAGCATTTCGCTTATAGATTTATTTTCCTCCTACTGCAGATAAAGGAAAAGCTAAAGTATAAAGAGGAAGGCGACGAGGAGGATGCGTGATGGATGGTGTGTGATGTTGAACTATGGAAGCCTCGGGACTTGGCTAAGAAGTTGTTTAGAGTCCTTCTTTAATGTTATTAGAGAAGTTGAGATTGTTAAAGAGTTGTTTCCTTTTTCTTATGTTGCTAATTGAGTCTATTCCGCATTGTTAGTTTGGTTGTTTCCCACTGTTGGACCTTTATTCATTTGCTATTGCTAGAATAGTTTTTTTAAGTTGTTGTGTCTTATTACTGCGTGGTTGTGAAGTATATATACCAGCCGCATGTGGCTGATGGTTTATTTTACATGTATTGATGATTATTGTCACCGGTACAGGGGAGACTCTGTCGAAATTTTTCGGTAGGAACTTCTCTGGGGCCGTGATAAATTTAAGTGTTGCTAATAATAACATAAGTAACACCAGTAAGTAGAGTAATAGTTAAGTAACGACCACCTTTAGAGAGTAGCGAGGAAGGTGGGTCGTTACAGACCAGATATCTTATTTGCAGTTAGTATGTGTGCAAGATGCCAAACCTGTGCTAAAGAATCCCATCTGACTCAAGTCAAAAGAATTTTTAGATACCTTAAAGGAACAACAAATGTGGGCATTTGGTATCCTAGGACTAATAACTTTGACTTAATAGGATACTCTGACTCAGATTATGCTGGATACAAGTTAGACCGCAAAAGCACAAGTGGCAGATGTCAATTATTAGGTCCATCACTTGTCAGCTGGTTTAGTAGAAAGCAACATTGTGTTGCCTTTTCTACAACTGAGTCAGAATATATAGCAATAGGAGAGTGTGTTGCACAATTATTATGGATGATGCACACCCTAAAAGACTTCAACTTGAACTTCATAAATGTCAAAGTCTTAATTGACAACATTAGCTCAATCAACCTAACAAAAAATCCAGTGCATCATTCTAGAACTAAACATATTGAAATTAGACATCACTTCATCAGAGATCATGTTACTAAAGGGGACATTGAACTCAAATACATTGAGTCCAAATCCAATTTAGCTGACATATTCACAAAATCACTCCCTGAAAGTGAATTTAGTAATCTGCGTAGACAGTTAGAAATGTGTTTAATAGACTAGGATTTTCAAAATTCAAAATTGCTTTCAAATTGACTATTTTAAATTCTAGGTTAAATTTGTTTTCTTTTTTTTAAAACCTTCCAACTTTTAGAATTTCAAAGCAACTTTAGCCTTAGACTAGAAAAATCCCCTTAAAAATCATGTTCCCCCAGGATTAGTATTTGAGCATCTCACCAACACCCTAGGTTTACCTTGCTTGTGATTGATAAACTTAGAAAGGGGTGAGATGTATAGGCCAATTGCCTGGACTTAAGATGCTTATATCAGTGCATCGATATAAGTCTGGACGTTAAATACAAACCTACATTAATCAAGTTAAGTTATTCAGCTTAGTCAACCACTAACTGATCACAATGAACTTAACTTGACTAACCAAGTGAAAGCTGCCATCTTCTGATAGTCAGTAAGTAACTAATTGGTTAGACAGCTATTTTAGATGTCAGGTTTAGGGGGAGGATTAATTAGTCTCATATTTATTTTTCCTTTACTAAAATTAGTTTTTGAAAAATACTTTCTTAAAAATACTTTAAATCTATTTAACAAATTTGACTTATCTTTGTAAAATCTAATAAACTTGGTTTTGAAAATCTTACTTTTTGCAAAATTATCTTTATAAAACTTATGTTTAAAAAGGTGTTTTAACCTTACAAGCTTATTTTGAAAATTTCAATATTTGATCTAGCCTTAAATTTTGATTTGAAAATTAAACTTCACTTCATTTTGAAAATCTGGATTTTGCAAATTTTTTTAACTTAGTCTTAAAATAAAACTAAGGGTTTAAATTGGATTTTATAAACTAAGGGTTTTGAAAAGTAGATTTTCAAACTTAATTTTAAAATTTTGATTTTGAAAACTCATGTTTGTAAAGAATTCCAAGTTGAAACTTATTTTGAAAATTCAATTTCTTGAAATTTGGATACCTATACTTGAAAATTAGCTTTTAAAAGCTTGCAAATTCATACTAAGTTATGTCGCTAAATTAGTTATCTTTCAAAACTTAGTTATGTTACAAAAGTTAAATTCCTATATGGTGGAATTTAAAACTCCCCCAAGTTAACTTGACATCATTTCCTACATTTCTTTTATGTATTCTATTTTTTTTAATTATATCCTTGTTTGATGAATGCCAAAGGGAGAGGGGTAGGTGGTTAAGTTAGAAAATCAAAATTAAAAACTAACTTAAACCTCATGCTAGAACAAAATGTTTAACCTATTTTTTTCTTGCAAATTTTTACTAACTTAACCAGGTTGTCATTCCATCAAAAAGGGGGAGATTGTTGGTGCGGTTAGCACTAATGATCTAATTCGGGTTTTGATGAATGACAAATCGGGTTAAGTTAGGTTTGTTGTAATCTAACACTCTGACCGAGTGTGCAGACGAAGTCCAGACAGGTCGACGGGCTGACCGGATGTCTAGCAAGAAGTCCAGCTAGGTCGACGGGCTGATCGGATGGCTGGCGAGAAGTCCAAGAGGGTCGACGGGCTGACCGGACGCTTGGCGAGAAGTCCAGATGGGTCGAAGGGCTGACCGGACGTCTGTCAGGTGAGTAAAAGTAAATCACTAGAAGGGAGTGACTGTGAGGACGCGTTCCCGGGAAGGGAACATTAGGCGTCGATCCGGCTTAGATCCATTTCGGATATCTAAGTCGAGATCGTGACTAGATTCCGGTCTCGGAAAGACGGAATCTAAGTCATACTTTTTATGTCAAACTTATGAACTGTGCTAACACTCTGTTTTGCAGGATATATACTATTTATTTGCCTCGGACTAACCTTGTCTTGCAGGAAAGCTGATTTCTGGAGAAAGGTGGTCCGGGCGCCCGGAAGGGATTCGGGCGCCCGGGAGGCAAGTTTTATCCCGATCCCGCGTCGCCACGTGGAGCTCGCTGGTTGGACCTGCCACGTCTCACCAGGGTGCCTGGAAGGGATCCGGGGCGCCCCGAGCTTCATATAAAAGAAGGGGCAGGGGTGGAGCCTCAGACACAACTCAGAACTCTCAGTCTGCTTGCTCTGCTGCTCTACGCTCCAGCGACGCTAACGACGACAACTCGCTCCTGTTCTCTTAATTTTCCTCCCTTGTCGGTATAGCTTTGTTTTATTTTTCATTAGCACTTCTGTACTTAACTTACTGTAATCAAATATTCGAACTGCTAGTGGATTGCCCAACGAAAGCACTCGACGAGTGCGGGCCTTGGAGTAGGAGTCGACACAGACTCCGAACCAAGTAAAACCGAACTGTGTTAGCCTTGCCTTGATTTCTTACTTTGTCTTTACTCTATTTTCGCTGTGCGCTTAACTCTTTTCGAACGAAAATTTTAATCGATATTCACCCCCCCTCTATCGAAACATCACGATCCAACAGATATTTGGGGAACAATGCATCACTTGGTCTTATTTTAGGATACCTTGTAGATGCAGTACTTTCCCGCTCTATAGGGTAATGGATTGTAAGGCGATGGTTAGTCAACTCATATAACGCTTTTCTATGGGAGATTTTGACTCATGGATCGATTGTACATGGTTGATGACCTCGATAGTTCATTGGAACTTAGAACCCACAATGATACGGAGGAAGTAGTGTTAGTTATTTAACACCTATGAGATCTAACCGTAGTTGAGTGGAAATTATGATGATAGCCTTCGAGTGGTCGAGCATCGATTGACAGTTATTTCAACCGGCCACCTAGTGTTAGTGATCCTCTATAGTGTGATGGATTACAAGGTAATGGTTAGTTGATCCAACTAACATTGTCTCCATCAACTACTTCAAGACCTTGAGCACATGATCATTTACCTAAGGTCTTGAAGTCTATATTATGTCAGATTAGCGGACACTTTGTCAGTACATGCTGGAGGATAATTTTGGATAAGATTAGTAGGGTTTCTATAATCATATTGTATGGATTAGCCACATCTTTACTACCTGGAGAGGGAGGATTATCAATATGGAAGTCTAGGGATGTCCCTTGGACTTCAGTAGTCATACACTTGTGGGTGGATGACTTTATCCTGCTCTATCATTGTTTCGGAGGCGATCAAGTTTGATTTATGTTGAGGATAATATGAGACATTGATGGATATTGTGAGATCGAATTTGGTGATATGTCAATTTTCGATGGTCTGGCAGTGGATATGGACTTAAGGGTTTATCATTAAGTATTTGTTGTTGACTGGAGAATAAGGAATGACATGGGGTGATATTTATAGATTTGATGATTTACAGTTGGTGATCAGATTATAAACTCATTGTCAGTGATATTATAGTTGAGTGTGCCAAAGTGTGAAGTTGATGAACTTTGGACTAAATATCTTTAGTACACTCTTATGATGTTGACTCTAGTTGATTGGATGATTGACTCTATGTACTGTGTTGGATTGAGGGAAGGAGAAGGATGAATTGTTGATAATATCTAGTAAGTTGAGACAAACTTAATATATGGACCATCTAGAGGATTTGTTTGATCAACTCAAGGACACATAGGTATATTCTAAGATAACATTAAGATTTAGTTGACATCAGCGTAGAGTAAAAGTTGTAGATGTATAGAAGATGATGTTTCACATATAGTATGAACATTTCGAGTTTTGGTGATGTCGTTTGGGCTTACCAATTCTCAATTGCATAGATTTAGCCAACCTGGTGTCCTTAGAGTATTTGGATCAATTTATTATCGTTCATAGAGCATATTTTAATATTCAAGATCAAGGGAGAAGTATGTCCAAAATGTTACGAAAGGAGTGCTAATATGCGAAGTCCAGCAAATATGCATTTTGGTTATCCTCCATGGAGTTTTACATTCCTATTATCTTGGATATGGGGTTCTAGAAAAGATATTTTCGTGTATCCTCAAAATGGTAGAAAGCCATTACCAGCTAGAAGTTAGATCACTTATGGGTGCCTAGAGTTGTTTAGTCACCTTTTGTTGCACACAACAAGGAAGCCTGAGCTGGTAAACAACACCTCAAATTCTGAAGTGACGAACGGTATTTAGGACTGTCGATAGGTTTTCACGCGATAAATAGGAGGCTCTCAATTTCGAGGAAGATTGTGTATTCTTGAGACACATCTGATTATAGAAGACCGACATTGAGATACACATCGATCATGATTTATGGGTCATTAGGGGATACTCTTATGTATAATGACCCAAAGTACTCTACTGGGGGAATGGTAGGAAGAAAGATATTGTGGACTTTAGAGTTCGATGCTTGTATGTCAACAAATGAAGACAAAACATCTGAATGGCATAGTAGAGGGGTAGTGGGCCCTAATCCACTGATAGTATCATAGATCAGTAGACTTATTTAGGATGAGTTTGGTACGTTAGAGGGTACACGATTCAATTTGGGTGATCGTTGATCGATACAAAGTTCAATCATTTTCTATTGATCCACTAGACCGACTCTTTGGATCACTTGGCGTAGTTTCCAATGAGTCAGGTGTACAGAACTTACTTTTGTGCAGAATGTTA
The DNA here is from genome assembly GCF_018446385.1 of Zingiber officinale. Lineage (NCBI taxonomy): Eukaryota > Viridiplantae > Streptophyta > Magnoliopsida > Zingiberales > Zingiberaceae > Zingiber > Zingiber officinale. The sequence goes on along the minus strand of NC_056003.1, from coordinate 80,069,726 downwards.
GATAGAAAGACAGAGCACACCATTCACTAAATGGAAGGACTACTTCAAGCATGCAAGATGGACATCGGAAGAAGCTAGAAGATCATTTTACCTAGTAGATGTTACCCATAATAGTGAGTTAGACAGTAATATGGGTGTAGCTACAACAGGTGGGCTCATAACCTCTAGGGTAGTCATTCTCCACTTGGAAATAGATCATCAAATAGTTATAAGGAAACTTTTATTCTCTAATAGTTAGGACCTCCTGTGCTATTAGAATGGACTAGTATAGGGACGTATTGCATAGTTATTACTTTTAGATAAAGATATCGTAGTAGAAAATTTGGAGACCAAATTTCTATTAGTGGGGGAGAATGTAATATGCCAAAAATATAATAAAGATTGAAATATAACTCAAATGAGACATAATTAAATTATTTTAAGGGAAAGAATTATAATTTAGTGAATAATTTATTAGGAAATAAGTTTATATGAATTTTCAGAGTTTACTGGAATTTTTCTTAATTAAATGAGGAGTTGATTGCATATAATAGTTAGGTTTTGATTATTAAACCCTAAGTTTAATAAACGTACTGTGGCTGCATCCTCTTGCACACCTCCCCGACCACCGCCGCACTTCCCCTCTGTCCGCCGGAGAACCTCCTTCCTCCGGCCATCGAGGGCAGCCTTACCTCCTCGCGGGCATCGGCGGCTGTTCATCGCCGCATCAAGTCTTCTCTGCTAGCGTTCCGCAGCGCGATCCGACCTGACGCCGCTACGCTGTGCGACGAAGACGCTGTTGTACACCTTCCTCGACCACTGGTGCTGCCTCCTTTTCTTGGCGCCTGCTTGACCTTCTCCGTCGAGAGTCACCGCAGGAGAAGAAGAAGCCGCCGCCCCTACTGCCCAGTCACTCCTCCGCGTCTCTCCTTCACCAGGCGCACAATGGCGCTGTTCCGCCGCGAGGAGTACCGGCGCCGCCCAACTGCTGGCGATGCTCCTCGTCGACGCGAGAAGGCCAACGTTAACGCTGCTCCTCCGTCGCTTCCCAGCAGACACTGGGGCCCTTGCCACTGCCACGACTGGAAGTTGCGTCCGATCGCAACCTCCGATGCTGCAAGTCCCCGCGCGCGCCCGCGCGTCCTACCTCTGCTGCCGGCCGGCTTGACCCGACCGTCCCGAACCCAACAACCCCTCTCGGCAATGACGTGTGCCAGTCGCCGTGGTTTCCACCACCGCGCAAAGCCGCCGAAGCCTCGTTATAGGCTGTTTGTGTCCTTGTCTGCGCCATCTCCCATGAGCAGCCACTGTAGCCGTCTACCCGAGTTCTGCTATCTGTTATGCTGTCATGTGTCACCAGCTACCGAGAGTTTCGGTCGAAAAGGAGGAGGCAGTATACAACAGGTAATCAATCGGTTTAATTAATGACCTCTAATTAAATTGCTTTAGTTTTGATCAATCAATAGATTGATTAGTTAAGTAATCCATTAGTATTAATTGAATTAACTGATAATTAATTGATATGTGAAATTCTAAGATTAAGTAACGTTGTTTAATTCAAATGATAATTAGCAAGTTAGATTAATGATTTGTTAGTTGATTTGATAATGAAATTAATTACGGATTATATAAACTAGTTTAATTAACTTGGTAATTAATTAAATTTGTAATCGTGATGACTGAGTAAATTACAAATTCATTAGTAGTAATTGAGAAAGCAAGATAACTATTAAATGGGTAATAAATGATTAACACATGCAGACTATGCATGATTATTAGGATTTTTTGAGTACTTAGTTGTACTTCATATACTGTATATAGGATTTGAGTTTGAGGCAAACCTTTAACTTGAAGATGGTTTGGACACGCTACATCGAGGTAGGTAGATCTTACTTATCTTTTTGATATCTTGGATTATATTGTATAATTGTGTACTGCCATGTTTGATGAGGTTACAGTTACTTACCTACTTTAAACCTGTCCTATAGTGCTTCCGAGTTTGATACTTTATCATTGTCCTTATATCCTTATATGTTGACCTATTGATTGATTGCTATGTAGTCTCGTTTATTATTCATGATTGTCTTTATATGTGTATGTATGATATTACCAGACCCTAGCGTAGGACATTGGATATTCTGCTAGACCCCTTAGTAGATGATCGACTTCGTTATGATGATCATACCGTAGTATAGAATGTTGAGTATCTTGCTAAACCTTTGTTTGTTTTGTTCATACTAGGGTGTAGGATATTGAGTATTTTAATAGACCCTTATTATTAACTATGCCTATAACTTATGTTCGTGAATTTGTGATATACTGTGGTTATATAGTTAGGCTCATGCCTGCAGGACGCTGATATTATTGATAGTATAATTGTATACGGGCGCGAGGACATACATGTTGGTGAGATTATATTGACCTACACTTGAAGGAAATTACTCCCTAACAGAAGGGTAGTGTATTCCACTAGGATTTTTCCTTTGAATCAACCCTTAGGATTACTCGATATTAATCCCATTGTTTATTATATCTACGATGATTCTAGGGAATTAGTCGAGATATTAGTACTAGATGACTAATAACTTGGGAAGCTGATTAGCTATTGTCTACCTATGTATTAGTAGGATGATATCATAATATGGGGTACCGAGTACCCTAGTAGACCCTTATTGTTATATAGGCTCATGCTTATACGTTAGTAGAATTATACCATAGTGTAAGATTCCGAGGATCCTACTAGACCCCTTGGTTGCTATATCTTGTCGACCATTGTCTCCCATTCATGGTTAAGAGAGTCCCTAGCAACTCTTGGTATATCCTGTTGACCATTGTCTTCCATTCGTGGTTGAGAGAGTCATCAGCGATCGTTAGTATATCCTGTCTTCCATGCATGGCGGAGAGAGGGAGAGAGAGAGAGAGTCGTTAGTGACCATTGGTATATACCCTGTCTGCCCACGGGACCATCCGTGGTAGAGTGTTCTCTCGTAGACAGTGACTAGTTATTTACCCTATCCGCCCACGAGACCATCCGTGATAGAGCGCTCTCCCGTGGACAATGAGTAGTCATTTATCCTGACTGCCCACGGGACCATCCGTGGTAGAGCGTTCTCCTGCAGTCAGAGTTTGTTATATACTCACTATATGTCGGTCATGTATTTGTTCGTGCAGGTTTGGATGTACTACGTGTACTCCCGACTTGTTGGTTATACTTGGTTGAGCAAGTTAGTGAAATGCTATGTCATTGATTTTACTTTTGGTTAGCTGGTGATTATATTGAGACACTTACATTGGTTAGTAAGTATTTTACTAAGATTGTATCTTTGATCTCCTGACAGTATTCTATTTATGTACTATTTTCTTCTATCCACTGAGTATATTTTTATTATATACTCACTACCTATTATTCTTCTTTGATCCTCCAGGTTAGCAGATAGAGGATGTGTGTCACTCAGAAGTTCTGACTGCCAGCCCCACTCGAGTTCGAATTTCTAAGTTTGGATTTCTATATGAGTGTTACTTTGCTTTCCACTGCTTGTAGTTTGTGTTTCCTCTTTGTATCATATGTTTATGTCGTTAGTTATATTTTTGATTAATTTAATATGTTCACATGTGCATGTATACATATACACATATGTCATTATGAGTTGTGACTTTATATTGCATCGATGTTTGTGTTAATTTTTATTGATTTGATATCAGTTATGTCATATATTTTCACTAGGGGGTACCATCCACTTTGAAGGACAAGTATACTCTCGGCGCATGATCATTTTATTGGTATCAAAGCATGGTTCGAGTCAAATGATGGGTTTTGAATAATTTTATTAATTTATGATTTTGTTAATTATTAAATAAAGTTGGTTTGTTAATTTCAAATTATCTTAAACAATTTGGTTAAGTTAATTTCAGATTAATGATTTTAGATTAATTTATGATTAAGTAGAATAATTGATTAATTAATAAATTTCAAATTACATTAAGTTATGATTAATTAAAGTAATTGATTAATTATTTAATTTTTAATTAAATTAAGTTATGATTAATTAAAGTAATTGATTACTTTCAAATTAATTTAATTTAGGATTAATTAAAATACTTGATTAATTATTTTTTAATTAAAACAATTGTTAGGTTAATTATTACTTAATAAAGTTAATTCTTAAATTGGTTTGGTTTATTAATAATTATTACTTAATAATTATTAAGAATTATTACTTAAAATAATTAGTTTTGAAAAATATTGTTTGACCCTTATTAGATTTAAACTTAGTTTTAGATTTATCAAGAAGGAGTTTATAAGGCAAACTTTCATACTGTGGTGAGTCACAAAGGACATTATTATAGTAATCATGTGTACAACTTCTACAAAATAACCAATTCAAAGAACTTAATACTAGATTTTGTTATAACTAGCTCATGTTTGACTGGATAACTTCAGCTAGATCTACTGAGTCTAGTGCACTAGGTAGAACACATATGATTCAGCCTAAACATGCATTCGATAGAGTTTCCTTAGTTTACTATCAACCTAATCCATTCCGATGCTATATTATCAGGGTTGGTTAACCCTTTTTATTTCTAACCATTCTAAATTATCAATGGAAAACTAAGCATGCATATTTAAAACAGTAAATCAAGCAATCATGCATTCAATTTAACAAGAAAAAAATTGTTGGGATTTCTATGTGTGAATCTATACATATGTAAACATGTTTTTCGAAAAACATACAACGGAAGAAAAATAAATTTCTAAATTATTACAACACAAATCACATGCAATTGCATAAACACACATGCGCAAGATATAACCGTAGATTAACACTTTGTTTAGGAATTATACATGTCGAATGACATTTAATGGAAACAACATCAATTAGTAAATCTCACAAGATTTGACTCTATTGATATCCATGCTGAATTATCTTCCAGATGACTTTGTAAAGCCACAAGTAGTTTCTCCGCTTTGGTATTATCCAAAGGGAGGAGATGACATGAGACAGGAGAAAAACCCACGACTCGATTTGGTTCCTGATGGCAATTGCAACTTGGCAACACCAAAAGGAGGTTTGGTGGCGCTCCAAGAATTTTAGCCACCTGGCCAAAAGAAGGAAGGTCCAGCCACATACCAAGGGAAATCGACAAAGAGAAGGTCCAACCAACTTTTGGCCGGAGTCTTGCAAAGGGGTGGCAGCAAGTGAGAGGGGGGCGACAACTCTTGAAGGGGCGACACACCAAAAACCAAGAGGAGGAAAAATCCTTAAGAAAATCTTAACCCTCTTGTTCTATGAAGAGATATTTATAAGATTCTTCATTAAGACTTGGGGAACAAGTCATAACCCAAGCTCAAGCCCAAACTTAAGCCCACATCATATGTATTGGCTTAATCCACCTACAAGAGATGTGAACCAAAACCAAGCCTTTCAGTCACAATAAATACTTTCAAACTTAATCTATTTCTCTCTTTGAGAATCTTATTCTCAACTTACTCTTAGGTCTTTAAGACATATTCATAGTGCATATGACCCAACAGATTTCTGGTTATGTTGGTCATTTATAATTAACCATTAGTTATGAATCAATTATGAGTTACACTTATAGTACATCATGATTCCCAATTAACTAAAAATCATAGTTGATTTCAGAACATCTTCTGAATCCTTCAGTATCTATAGTTATTAGTGCATTTATTCCTTTCACTCATCTTATGGCCACTTGGTTCAGGACATGATCTTTGTGTCAATCTCCATTAGGCTGACTATGCCACACCTAGTCCAAGTTGTAGTTCCTTGTCCTATGAATTCAAATTACTCAAAAACACATGTCTAAGAAGACCATCCACTTGACATATTTTTTTTTTGGCTAAAGACTTATGAGTAATAATCCTGACAAGAAGTTACTAGGCATAAGCCTCCTTATAAAAGGAGAAGTGGCTTTTGTACATATTGGCTTATACTCAATCATCCCAAATCTACACTTCCTAGGAGATGTTCTACTAAGATGTTAAAGTATAAACTTTTATGATTAAGATGACTTGAATACTTCAAGTTTAAGAAAACTTGTACTCGAACTACAATGAAATCTTTATCGACATATAAACAACCATATGAAGTCACATAGCAAGTCACATCCAATGAACTAGTTACCTTTAACTAGCATCCATATGCTAACTTTCAACATCCTAATATTTCTATCCAGTAAGGATCGCCTGCTTAGATGAACTAAGGAGTACAATATATGCTAGTCTTATAGAATCAATGATGCCCGGTGTCATTAATTCATCATCTAGGGAAGATTTCAATATGTACATAATTACACATGATGAGATACCTACTAATTGTGATTCAATCACAATTTCTCTCATGCTATGCATTGTATTGTGAACTTCTTTAATCGAGTTTAATATCGAATCACATAGATATAGAATGCAGACTTAAATAGTAAATTTTATTTATGAAATAAATAAGACAAATTTTAAGCCGATTACCTTTAGGACACATCTCAAATCTAACAAAAATTGTTTTTCTATTGACTCCCCATGAATTATAACCTTGATATAGTCTATCTAGATAATGGATTTGATCCTTAGGGACCTAAATTGGGTTGGTCCATTTTAGTTAAGTAAATATGTTTTAGGGACCCATGCTTGGACTTAGTTTCTAACATTTTGACTAAGTAAAGACATGTAAGATTTGTTCTTGAGTTAGCTTTGTATCTGAGTTTAGATTTATTATACATGACTCATACCCAAGTGTCATATTTAAATACTTGGAGCCTATGTTAAACCTTTCCAATGTTTTTTTGAGTCCCTCAACTTAGCCTTTCAAGATGGAATTTCCTTCCCCAAGTTTTGCAACTTAGGTTGAGTTTCCATCCTAAACATGGTTAGTTGAGGGGTTCAGGTTGACTTGTTCCTTAAGATGTTAGACTTCCTTAAGAAGCAAGTCAATCATATCATCAGATTTATCTAAATTTTTAGATAAACAATAAATTATTCTAATCATTTTATTTTCTAAGGGAGATGTTATGCCATCTAGTCCTTTTGAAGCAAATACGAAACTGTAGCTTGACTCAAACTTAGTTTCAGACTTGGACTCAGATGTTTTGTTTCTTGCCATAAGTGTTAAGAAGCTTGATTGGTTTGGTTCCTCCGTGTCTAACTCCTCCGAAGATGATTCATTGCCCTACACTTTATTGTTAGATAATTTATTTGGACTATCATTGCTTTTCGTTACCTTTAAAGTGCACACTGGAGAGTATATGTGGCCCAAGCATTGTCTTGAGCCTTACTTTTAATGTTGGAGGACCACTTTTCCATTTCTAGAGGTTCTCCAAATTTGTTGGTTGATAGTGTAAAACCCTTTTTGATGATGATTCACAATTTGATCTCCATCTTTAGAAATTGCTCCATCCGTCCCTTGTAAAGATGGAAATTTGTGTCGTTGAAGAGAGGTGAACGAGAGGTACTGAAACCTTCTTGATGGGAGTTCGACATACTTGAAAAATAAGTATAATCTAAAAGAAATTTCTAATACTTTATCTTGGTATTAGTAGTGCGAGATAAAGAAATATGAAAAGAATTCTATAGAACAAAATGAGAAAAAAACCTTTTTAAAATGAAAAGGAGAAAGATTTAAAAAAACTCAAAAAATTGTTAAGCTATTTCAGAGCAGCCTTGCTCTGATACTAATTATATGAGAGGGGGGGGGGATGAATCTTGATCATTTTAAATCTTTTCTTTTTTGTTTTGTGTAAATCAAAGTTGCAGCAGAAATAGAGATAAACAAACACAAAAACATAGCTTATTTTTTTTTTACTTGGTTCATAGTCCAACGACTACTACTCCAAGACCCATGATCCTTGATTACTTTGATAGGTAATATAATATAGTTCTTCCAAAGAAGCATAATTGTGCAAATATGAAGGTGGATAGTAACAGACTTCTATCACCTTAAATAAAAGGAAGCAAGAATAAGGTATACCAACATCGTGTAGAATGTAGATCAGGCGTAGATTATAGGTGTGCCTCACAATGTCGTAGATCTTGCACAAATAGTAGCAGCACAAAGAGAATTGATTTTGAATAGTGAAGTTTTATTCATCTTGGACCCTAAGAGCTTCTTTATAGGTAGCATTCAATCGACTAAAAACTTGTTCCACCGATCGAACCTTTTGGTCGATGGAACCTCTTATCCATCATCTAAACTTCACTCCTTTCATTTTTTGCTCTAATCTGATCCATCCAATCTCGTGATTTATGCTATTGGGTCGATTAATCAAACTTATCCATCTATGGAACCTCTAGACTTCCTTTCTTATGCGATTCAATCTGTTCAGTTGTCAATACCTTTTATGGATCAGTCGATTGGTCCCATTGATCCATCAACGGAACAAGTTGTATACCATATTTACTAAACTTTGATCTAATCTGTGCCATGTTGGTTGTATTGGTAGATTAAACTCACAGTTTGGTCGACTGAACCTCAGGTCAATCCGAAACTTTATTTTTCTACAAAACAAAGTTAGCGCAAGCAATATAATAGTAGAAGTCCTTCAAAACATAGTTAGATAGTAGATAGTCAAGATGCATGAGTATGATAGTTAGGACTATCTTGATCTCAACTTAGAAACCTTCATTGGTTTCTTTAGTTAGATCAACACATAAGGCTTGTCCCAATTGGGACACGTCCTCATCACTCAACTCTAGGAGATTACCTCAACTTACCTGCCAAATATCCCGGTCCTCCATACTTGTTTGGACTTCATTTGCTCAACATTTGAATGGACTACTAGGGCTTCCTGATTTGATATCTAGTCTTCTCTAACCTATCAAATCCATCTTGCCAGATGTTTGGTCCACTTAACCCATCTGGACTTCTTGTTTGGTTTCTATGATCCACCGAGACTTCTACCACCTAGTATATTGTCTAGTATACATACTAGGACTTTTCTAAGTTGGGAATCCTATAAGGTTGATCAATCCATTAGATTATAATAAGATTTAACTTGAACGTTTGACACTATCAAAATATAGGTTCAATTCTAGTGCTCCCTGTGCCAACAAAATCTTGATACCCAATAGAACTACTAGTAGCACTTGACGATTCACGATCACAACCATGATGTCCAATATTCCTCCCAAGAGATGTCAAATAATAAGGAATTATATTCTATGCATTATCAAAATAATCCTCAAATTCATGATGTCTAACTCCACTTGTAAAGAATATTGAATAATTAGATGATATATCAGATGAATCATATCCATTAGTGTAATCAATCTTAGGGTTTTGATATTTGACAATGTACCTAACTCTAGTCAGTTTGACTTAAGGGTTGATCCAAATAAGATGTAATATTTGGATGTGAGTGAAGTCTAGTTAGGTCAAAGTTGACCAGATGACTAGTAAGGAGAAGTCGAGTCATAACCAAATGACTAGCAAAGGAAGTTATAATTGGAGGTTAGACAAGGGAAAATCATAATTGAAGGTTAGGCAGGTGAGAAGTCTATCGAGTGACTAGTCCTAACTCGAGATTAGACACGCAAAAGTTCCAACTGGAGGTTAGGTAGGTGAGAAGTATACTAAGTGACTAGTCCTAATTAGAAGTTAGGTAAGAAAAAGTTCTAACTAGAGGTTAGACAGGTGATAATTTTACTGAGTGACTAGCCTTAACTAGAGGTTAGGCATGTGAAAAGTCTACCGAGTGACTAGTCCTAATTGGAGGTTAGGAAATGGTAAGTCCAAAAAGGTTAAGGGTGACTGGATGCTTTGCAAAGGAAATCATGGGGAGTGAGCCATAGGTTGGGAAGGTAAGCCTAGTAGGTAAGACAAACTATAGTTAAATCTTAGATTGTTTGTTTGCTATTGTATGCTTATCTTGTAGAAACCTAGAGCTGGAAGCAACATTGGGGGAGTAGACAGACATAGCAGGATTAAGACTGGAGTGAACTAGACTAGATTTAAGCATCTTGGACTACTCCAGGTGCTCTTATCACATTCAAGTTCCCTAGAGGTTCGAGCGCCCTTATCAAATCCTTATGCCACGGTGGTCTAAGCACCCCTATCAAATCTAGGTGCTCCAACAGATCTAGGTGTCCCGAGCAGGTCCAAGTGCACAGAATGGTTCCAGGCATGCTCGAACTCGGATATGATCAAGTTACAATAAGGTGCAACCGATGTAGATATGGATGGGACCAAGCTGGGGGTGCCCGAAATTGGTCTTTATAAAGCGCTGCAAACTGGAGCTTCAAATCAACATTTTCTACAACTACTACTCATAGGTTGTGCTCAAAAGAAAAGCTACGACATGAAGCTCTGTGACCGAGGAAGTTCCAGGAGGGTTGCATTGTGCTCAGGACTTTCAGATCGACTCGACAAGAGTTTTCTTTTATTTATATGTATATGTGCTTCATTCTTTATATTTGTTTTGTGATACATAGATTTTAAACAATTTCTCTGCCTCCGGAAAAGTTCTGGAAAGGAGAAAAACTAGTGGACGAGTGTCTCTAGTACTTAGCTCTAGGACGTACTGACCTTGGGGGTTGGGAACCAAGTAAACCGCTGATGTCTTTTATCTTATTCTTTATATGTTTTATTCCTCTACACACTAACCCTAATAGAAAGAATGAATGAATGACGAAAATATGAAAATGAACCGATCGAGATTAACCCCTCTCTCTCTCTCTTGATCACATCATCCTACAATTGATATTAGAGTAAGATGCTTTAATCGGACTAACCGTCGAAGGAACAAGAAGGCCAAAGATTGAGGGGGAGCAGAGAAAAAGGTATAAGTTTTATTATGGTTTTTAAATTGCATATTATTTGTTTCAAATATAGGGAGAGATGACACTATAAAAAATAAATGTCCTACTCATAAAATTCGGATGGCACTACCGACGACAAAGGAGGAATCAATGTCAAGAGCCTGAGGAAACAAAGAGCACATCATGTATTTCAAGTGCCAGAGGTCTAGACATTATAATAACAAGTATCAGGAGAGGAAGACGTAAAAAAACCTATTAAATTAGGGGTTGCAATTCAAATAATTAATAATCAAGATAATTCTAAAATTAATAATTCAAATCAAATTAAATAATTTATAATTAAATAATAATCAAGACAAATCTAACCACTCAAATTCTAATCTTAAAATTTTTAATAACTCACAATTAAATAATAAATTAATTATTCATACTAATCCTAAAAATAATTTGAAAATTTTAAATACTAAAAGTTTAAAATTAAATCTTAAAAATTTATGAACTAAAAGTTCAAATATTAAAATTACTAACTCAAATTTAAATAAAAAAAATCCGTATTTAAACTTTAAAAATCATTATAATAAAGTACTTTGTAATTATAAAACAATGAATTCAAAAGTAAATAAAAAAAAATCGAAATTAAACATCAGAACAAGTTATATCTAAACTTAAGAAATCCGAAATTAAAAGGTTATCATTAAATTTCATTTAATTATGGAACACAAATCAATTAAAATCTAAATTAGAAATTATATCCAAAAAATAAGAAATTAAATAAAAATAAAAATTAATTCAAGAAAATAAATTTCCAAATTCTAAAATTTCAAATCTAAATTTAAAACATCCAAAATTAAATTATATAACTAATTATATAATTTTTATTTGACTTAATTGATACGTACATAATTATCATGCTCATACATATTTTAATTAAATATTTTGCTTATGTCATGTGATGCCATCATGCTAGCCTTACTTTATTATTTAATGTAGAATAACTACATCGAACAAATATTATTTGACACTTGTTCAATATAGTACTAGGATGAGGCAAGATAATAATATGTTAGAAAAGCTTGATTTAGTAGTTAGGTGGAGTAAGAATTACCTTAATCTGCTTAGTTAGGTGGAACTAATTAAAGTTATCTCACCACATCCTAGACTAATTGGATCAAGATTTTTCAATAAGTAGGTTAAATATATTGATACGGTGTGTAATAAGCGGACCCAAGAAATGACATGACAGTCAAAGTTAAGGTGACATGACAATCAAAGTTAGGGTGACGTGACAGTCAAAGTCAGGATAGGAGCATACTTCCCAGTTAGTTTCGTGAGTTACTCGACATTAAGCTTCTTGGGTCTAGCTCAATCGAATAACAAGTCGTGCAGGAAATGACCGATCGGTCAAGATGAAATACCGACCAAGCCTAAAGCATTTGACATTATAAATCTATATGTGCGCCCCATCGGATGAAATACCAGCTGAGCCTAAAGCACTTAGCCCCATAACTCTCCATGTACGCCTACCCAGTTTACATACCGATTGGGCTTAAAGCACTTAACATTATAAATCTATTTGTGCGTCTGGCCAGATGAAAGATCGGTCGAGCCTAAAGCACTCAGCATCATAAAGCTCTATGTGCGCTCGACTGGATGAAAGATCGGTCGAGCCTAAAGTACTCAGTATCATAAAGCTCTATGTGCACCCGACTAGATAAAGATTGGTCGGGCTAAAGCAGTCAATATCATAAATCTTTTTGTACACGTCGGGCCTAAATCTTCCATATCTGTCTGAATAGATACAAGGTTGGTCGGATTTGAGGTGGTTAACTTTATAAAGTTCTTCACGTATAGTCGATCATAAGGCTGACCGAAATTAAGAAACTTAGTTGCATACTTATTGTTGAATGGATCTTTAGTGCACACAGTTTATTGGAGGGTTACTTAAGCGGATTTCTAGCATGCTTAACATATCATATGAATCTCTGACCAGATTTATGACAACATTTAATACATAACAGAGCATCTTAATTCAAGGATAAGCATAAGGACGGCTAGCCTTGTTAACCGACCAATATCAACCTCAAGCGACCATCAAGGCACAAGCCTTAGTAGACTTTATAACAGAAGTACAAGGTCATGAGCCTAAGGAGACCTAGAAGATTTGTGGATGGGACATCCACCTGACAAGCAGCGAAATAGGGATCCTTATAATATCACCCAGAGAGGATAAAATACAATTATCCGTTCATCTGAATTATAGAGCTACCAATAATGAAGAGAGTAGAAAGCACTAATAATCAGACTACAAGCAACTTAGCATGTAGGAGCTGCCTGAGTTTTAATCTACTCGGATTCCAAATTAGCAGCTCAACAACTGTCAGGCAATTTCAAGATTAATAAAGAATGACTTAAGTTATATGTAGAGGATTTTGAGAAGCTGAGGGTTGAGTTCTAGGCGGTAATTATACAGAATGTTTCTCAATCAGAAAATCAAATGACAAATGATCTGGCCAAGTTGGCTTCAGCCATAATTCCTTGGGCTATAGATAGGCCAGTGGATCAAACACTACTAGTAACCTGTATTGAGTGATAGGCTGACCTTGAATTACAAAATGATTAGAGAACACTAATTATATTTGATCCTGTCCGAAAGCTGAATCAACGGACGCTGGGCATGCTGGGCACATGACGCTCTCCAAACAGCTGACGTAGATCTCCTGACTGCTCGCACAGGCCTCCGGTGAACCTGCACAGAAGTCGGGCCGGGAAGGGGTTCCCGGCGACGACCCTCCGACGCTCAAGTCAGGTAAAGCTCGACAACGAAGAAGTGGCTCCAAAAATCGTAGAACGCGTACCTTCGGTGAAGTATAAGGCTCCTTATATAGAGCGGTAAAGGAGCTCACGCACGCCTACAGAGGCAAATACGTGTCCTTAACCCATACCTCGGTATGTGTTTGTCAGAAAGCTTACCTGACACCATACTGCTACAGCCCAGGCACGTCTTCGATGGGACAGCAGAACACCTTGTCGCCAGATTTGGAGTATGACCTAGTTGTAGAGCATGACAGCTGTCAGAAGATGTTCCTTGTCCTTCTCTCCTTACTCCATGCCGGGGCGTCCGGCCGGCCGACACTCACCTCACGTCCGGCCGGTCGACACTCACATCACGTCCGGCCATCCATATGCACTGGTATGCTTAGGAGATCCTCGGTAATGTGCTCTATAGAGACTGTTCGCAGTATGCTACCTTATGTCTTCGGTCGAGCGTGCCATCCGCTCGGCCCTTCGTTCTTGTTCGACGAGCGCCGGAACCCCGACTCTCGCCGGGGCACCTTTTGCATCAGTAAGACACCGGTCGGCCGGCTGGGCGATCAGCCCCCCTTCTCCGGTCGGCCTACCGATCCCACCTTTTCTCGGTCGTCCGGTCGGTCCATCCTTGTCCGATCGGCCACCTGGCCCTCTGACTTCCACGTGGCGTTGACTCCCCGGAAAGGGGGTCCCCCGTTTTTACCGCCGGATCACTTGCCTCCCCTTCAAGTCTAGTTGAAGGAGGCGGAGTCCGACTGACTGGACTGCCGGTCTGACTGAGTGATCACCACTATGCTGGGCCCGGGAAAGTTCATCCGCTTGGCCTACCTTCTTCTTCATGCCCGTTCGGCGCTATCATGCTGACGTCTTCAGTATCCCCTCGGAATTCACGCCGAATCTTCTCCATTAACGCCAAGCACGCGCGCTGCGCGCGGTAAGGGGCGTTAATTAAATGCGCCCTGTGTCCCGTTGACACGTGGCGCTCCCGCTGTCGTCAGCGTACGGTACCGTCCTCACTTCCGATGGGACAGCCGCCGTTTGATTTGAGTGGCTGGATGATAGCCTAGTTCTTTACAACCTGAATCGGACGGCTGAGGCCGTTCGAGGCTAACGCTATAAATCTCGCGACCTCTCCTCTTCGCCGCATTCTTGCTTCGTCGACCTTCGACTTCTCGCTGTTCTTTCTGCTCCGGCGACCTCGTGTCTCAGCTCCCCGACGACCCCGAGGCCCCTTTCGATCATTCCTTTTGCTCGTAAGCCTTCCTTTTCCTCGCTCCCTCCCTCTTCTTCGTACTTTCGTTTTCCAATCTAGGATAGGTTTTGTCCTTTTTGATAATATGCCGACCTCCAACAAACACTGGAAGGAGTATTATTTCTACATGCGTTTCCCCGAGCCACCGGCCTTCCGTATCAAATGGCAGACGGCGATGCCAACACAACCGGAGCTCGGCAAGTTTAGGGGCGATCAGGCCTACCTTCATGCAGCCGACCGACTGGTCGGCCAGCGCTATCACATCGACAAGATGCTCCTTCCGGGAGTACTATATATATTCGGCTTGTCTTCTATTCCCGCCGATCTGCCTTGCAGCATGAGTAAGTTCTCTTATCATCCTCTTTCTTTTGTTCTAACTGATTTATTCTTTGCTTCTGCAGCCGAAGTTATGTGGCGCGCAAAGGCTACCGAGCGGCTGAAACTGAGAGCCGCTGAGATCGAGGCGGCCAAGAATAGGGAGGTCGCCGAGCGGAGCTTGGTCTCAGCTGGTCCGGCCAGCGGAGAGGGTGAGGGGACTCAGATTGTCCCCGAAACCTTAGACGCTTCTGCCTCTCTCGACGAGGCTGCGGGCGATATAGAGCCCTCTACTCAAGTCGGGGTAGAGGGCCACTCGGCTGACGAAGCCCCCCTGGCAACTCGGAAGCGCAGACGGCCAGAGCCAGCCTCTCAACCAACTCCATCTGATGAACCGCAGTCCGAGCGGGGCGATGAAGCTCCAGTGCTATCCGGGATGGTCTCTATAGAGAGTACCCCCACGCCGCGCAGCTCTCCAAGGGCTACTTCTGAGGTGCCGTCCTCCAGTCCTCCCCGAACCATGCGGCGTCTTAGGCGATTGGGCGACTGTCCTTCTTCCTCCACTGGTGAGCCGTCCGGTAAGGCTGCTGCGCCCCAGGGTGATCCGAGCGGCCCAAGGTTGATAAAAACTGTCCTGCGCCTTCCTTCGGAGGAATATTTAGCAGCTGCTGGTCGGCCAGCGGTTCCCGAGCAGCAGATCACCCTTACGGGTCCTCTTGCCAAAGCCTGGGAGGATGCTCGGCTCCGAATTGCCATGATGACTCCCGGTCAGCTAGGCGACAGCAATCTACAACAGGCGACCGGGGTATGTTCTTTTACCTTGTTGGTTACTTGAGTTGAGTTTCTAACTTGTTCATATCCGTTCGCAGAACTGGGTGGAGCAGATTGCCATCAGCAACCGCCTAGCCGAACTGGAGGACGAGCTGAAAAAGCTCAAAGCCGCGGGAGAAAGCAGACAGTCAACGACCACTCTGGAGAAGGCCAAAAAGCTGCTGGAAGCCGAGCGGGGTAAGTCCTCCGACTTGTCGAGCGAAGTGGCTCGACTTGAGGCTTTGGTCAAGCAGCGGGACAAGGAGATAAAGACCGCGACCACCCGGAAGCGCCAAGCCATCGACGACATGGATATGATGAAGGTAGAGAACCGGGGGCTAGAGCAGCGAGTGAAGGACCTGGACGCCTCCTTGGCCGCCGAACGGGAGGGTCGCTTGGCCGACCAGACTAAAGCAGAGGGGGCTCTGAAGGATCTTCAAGCTACCCTTGACGCTTCCAAGGCTGCTTTTAAAGAATATCAAGACGGGGAGCCCGGTCGGTCAACGGAAGTGCGCCAAGCATTCGTCCGCTCGGATGAATTCGGTGAAAGGTTCAGCGACAAGCTGTCCCTAACTTTTGAAGAGGCGATCAAAGTGGCAATCAACTACCTGAAGACCAAGGGCCACATACCAGCCGAGCTGTCGATCCCCCCAGAAGACCTGGCGGTCATGATGGGCTCCATCCCTGATTCTCTATTTAATTTTGCTGATAGTGAATGAGGGGTGTGTAAAACTTCTTTCAAGTATCTGCTATTTTTTGTATGCCCGCCGTTCGGGGCGAAGCCTGTGGTTATCACTTTTGTCTATTCACCGTTTGGTGTAAATGAATTCTCTCCCTTTGTTATTTGTTTGTTCGACTAGCATCCAATCCTTAACTTTTTGTGCCGGTCCTAATTTTCTCGCGCTAAGTGCGTTTTATAAAGGAGCCGCTCGACCACACGTTGTCTTTATCCTCGCCTTATCGGCAGGCCTGATTATGGGGCGGCCCTTACAACCGAGGATTACACAACACGTTACCCGTCCGACGGCGTTATAGACTCTGGTTGTTCGCCTCTTAACGTAGATTTTTACCGTCTGAGCTCGACAATCTGCTCGATCTTTAACGTCGGAGCTCGACGGTCTTCCGCTCGGAGGGTTTATAGACGCCGGCTCGTCTCTTGATTTTTAACGTCGGAGCTCGACGGTCTTCCGCTCGGAGGGTTTATAGACGCCGGCTCGTCTCTCGATTTTTAACGTCGGAGCTCGACGGTCTTCCGCTCGGAGGGTTTATAGACGCTGGCTCGATTTTTAACGCCGGAGCTCGACGGTCTTCCGCCCGGGGGTTTATAGACGCTCTCAATTTTAACGTCCGAGCTCGACGGTCTTCCGCTGGAGGGTTTATAGTCGTCTCTCGATTTTAACGCCGGAGCTCGACGGTCTTCGCCGGAGGGATTATAGACGCCTGCCTCTCGATTTTTAACGTCGGAGCTCGACGGTCTTCCGCTCGGAGGGTTTATAGACGCCGGCTCGTCTCTCGATTTTTAACGTCGGAGCTCGACGGTCTTCCGCTTGGAGGGTTTATAGACGCCGGCTCGTCTCTCGATTTTTAACGTCGGAGCTCGACGGTCTTCCGCTCGGAGGGTTTATAGACGTCGACTCGTCTCTCGATTTTTAACGTCGGAGCTCGATGGTCTTCCGCTCGGAGGGTTTATAGACGCCGGCTCGTCTCTCGATTTTTAACGTCGGAGCGCGACGATCTTCCGCTCGGAGGGTTTATAGACGCCGGCTCATCTCACGATTTTTAACGTCGGAGCTCGACGGTCTTTAAGGCTAACTTTAACCCTGCCGTTCGGCGAAACCATGCACCATCCTTAATCGTTTTTTGCTTCCTGCATTACAAATACATAGGCGACCAAAGTACATGAGAAATTACATTAGCGCACCTCTCATCCCGCTCGGTACGGCTGGAGATGATTGGCGCTCCATGGTCGATCTAGCTGCCGCCTGTCTGCATCCTCCAAATAATAAGCACCCGAACGGAGCTTTTCGATGATTTTGAAGGGGCCCGCCCAAGGAGATTCCAGTTTGCCCACGTCGCCGACCGGCTTTACTTTCTTCCAGACAAGGTCGCCGACCTCAAATGATCTGGGGATTACACGCCGGTTGTAGTTTTGCTTCATTCATTGACGGTACGCCATTAGCCGGACGGACGCCTTGGCTCGCTCCTCATCAACCAAATCCAGCTCCATGTTCCTCCGCTCGGCGTTGCCCTCATCATAATTTTGGATCTGGACGGACTCGACACCGACTTCGACAGGAATCACCGCTTCGCCGCCGTATACCAGATGGAAAGGCGTGACGCCCGTTCCTTCCTTTGGAGTCGTTCGGATGGCCCATAGGACGCCCGGCACTTCATCCACCCAACTTCCTCCCAAATGGTCGAGCCGAGCGCGCAGAATGCGAAGAATTTCCCGATTGGCTACTTCAGCTTGACCATTGCTTTGGGGGTATGCTACGGACATGAAGTGTTGCTCAATGCCATAACTTTTACACCAATCTTCGAGCAACTTTCCAGTGAATTGCCGTCCGTTGTCGGAAACCAGTCGGCGAGGGATGCTGAACCGACAGATGATGTGCTGCCAAATAAACTTCTTGACCATCTGCTTGGTGATCTTGGCTAGCGGCTCGGCCTCCACCCACTTGGAAAAATAATCGACCGCTACTAATAGAAATTTCCGCTGCCCAGTTGCCATGGGAAATGGACCCACAATGTCCATTCCCCATTGGTCGAATGGACAGGACACAGTAGCTGCTCTCATTTCTTCCGCCGGTCGGTGTGAGAAGTTATGATACCTTTGGCAAGAAAGGCACGTCGACACGGTCCGAGCGGCGTCTGCTTGTAAGGTTGGCCAGAAGTATCCGGCCAGCAGGATCTTCATAGCCAGCGATCGTCCGCCCGGATGCCCTCCGCATGATCCTTGATGTACTTCTTGGAGGATGTACGCCGAGTCTTCCGAGCTCACGCATTTCAACAGCGGGCGAGAGAAGACCTTCTTGTATAATTGATCTCCAATGAGTGTGAACCGGCCGGCTCTCCTCCTTAACAGCTGGGCTTCATCCCGATCGGACGGTGTGGCGCCCGAGCGCAAAAACTCCATGATGGGTGTCCTCCAGTCGCTCGGAAACGTGAGGCCCTCCATCCGGTCGACGTGCGCCACCAAAGATACTTGTTCAATTGGCTGCTGGATGGCGACCGGCGTTATTGAGCTTGCAAGTTTGGCTAACTCACCTCTCTGAAGTCGGCATTGAGTTTTTCAAAGGCTTCGGCATAGAGTTTGAGCCGAGCGTTGTTAATCTCAAAGGTACCTGTGAGCTGTTGAGCGGCCAACTGAGAGTCTGAATGCAGCATCACCCGTTCGGCCCCTACATGTCGGGCAGCCTGTAAGCCGGCTATAAGGGCTTCATACTCTGCCTCATTATTCGTAGCTCTATAATCAAGCCGAACGGATAGATGCATCTTCTCTTCTTGGGGAGATAGCAATAATACACCAATACCGCTCCCGAGCCGAGTGGACGATCCGTCCACAAATATCTTCCACATGGCTTCGGGCTCTGGCCTTTCTACTTCGGTGACAAAATCCGCCAAGGACTGCGCTTTTATCGCCGAACGGGGCTAGTATTGAATGTCGAATTCGCTCAACTCTGTCGTCCATTTGATGAGCCGTCCGGATGCTTCTGGATTCAGTAATACTCGTCCGAGTGGGCTATTAGTTTTGACAATGATGGTATGCGCCAGGAAGTATGGACGAAGGCGCCGAGCGGCGAGGACCAGAGCGAAAGCCAACTTCTCGAGCCCGGTGTAGCGAGATTCAGCATCTTTTAAAATATGGCTTAGAAAATATACAGGTTCTTCTCCGCTCGCCCTTACTAGTGCCGAGCCGACGGCCTGCTCAGTTGAAGATAAATAGATACAAAGTGGCTCACCCATGGCTGGCTTGGCTAGCACAGGCAGAGAGTTCAAGTATGTTTTCAGATCTTCGAACGCCCGATCACATTCTTCATCCCAGTGAAACTTATTGGCTTTGCGCAAGATTTTGAAAAAAGGTAAGCTCCGGTCGGCAGTCTTGGAGATGAATCTGGACAAAGCAGTTTGCACTTCCCTCAGATTTCTTGGGGCTGGCATATCTTGTAATGCTTTCACTTTGCTGGGATTTGCCTCGATGCCCCGCTCGGTCACTATGTATCCCAAGAAACGCCCGCCTTTTGCTCCGAACAGGCACTTCTGAGGGTTCAGCTTAATTCCGTATTTCCGCAGTGTTCGAAAAGTCTCCTCCATGTCTTCTAAGAGATCAGTCGCTCGGACGGACTTGATGAGAATGTCGTCCACGTATACTTCCAGATTTCACCCGATCTGCTCTTTGAATACTTTGTTCATCAAGCACTGATAAGTGGCTCCCGCGTTCTTCAGTCCGAACGACATTACATTATAGCAGTAGGTGCCGTCGGCTGTAACGAAGCTGACTTTTTCTTGATCTTCTGGGGCGAGTGACACTTGATGATAGCCTTGATAAGCGTCGAGCATACATATCAGCTCGCAGCCCGTGGTGGAGTCCACCAGTTGATCGATCCGCGGCAGAGGATAAAAGTCTTTCGGGCAAGCTTTGTTGAGATCCTGAAAATCTATGCACACTCTCCACTTGTTGCCCGGCTTGGATACTAATACTACGTTCGCCAGCCAGCTCGAGAACTGTACCTCGCGTATATGGCCGGCCTCTAGAAGCTTCTCAACCTCCGCCCGGATGTTGGCATTATGCTCGGCGCTGAAATCCCTTTTTCCTATACTCGGCGAAATTCCGGGTAGCTCATGCGTCGACCAGACGAAGACATCACAGTTTCTCTGGAGGCATTTGATCACTTCCTCTTTCTGGTTGGCCTCCAGATCGGACGCAACGAACGTTGTGGCCTCCGATCGGGTCGGGTGAATATGCACTTCCTCTATTTCTTCATAAACTAAAGAGGGAGGTTTTTCAGTTATAGTGTTCACCTCGATCCATGGCGACTTCCGAGCGGAATTGGCTTCTGATCGGACCATTTTGACGTAGCATCGCCGAGCCGTTAATTGATCTCCTCGTACTTCTCCCACTTTGTCTTCAACTGGAAACTTGATTTTCTGGTGGAAGGTGGAGACAGCTGCTCGGAACTCGCTGAGCGTCGGTCGTCCCAAAATGACGTTGTATGACGAGGGAGATTCCACCACGATGAAGTTTGTAGTCCGCGTCCTTCTGAGCGGCTCCTCTCCCAGTGAAATAGCCAGTCGGATCTGTCCGACCGGCAGGACTTCATTTCCGGTAAACCCGTAAAGGGGGGTTGTCATGGGCAGCAGCTCGGCTCGATCAATTTGTAGTTGATCGAAGGCTTTTTTGAATACGATATTGACCGAGCTTCCTGTGTCAATAAAAATGTGGTGAATAGTGTAGTTGACTATTACCGCTTTGATGAGGAGAGCATCGTCATGCGACACTTCAACTCCCTCTAAGTCTTTGGGCCCGAAGCTGATTTTGGGTCCGCTTGCCCGTTCCTGGCTACAGCCGACCGCATGAATCTGGAGCTGCCTTACGCTTGCTTTCCTTGCTCGGTTGGAGTCACCTCCGGTCGGCC
Source organism: Zingiber officinale (assembly GCF_018446385.1). NCBI lineage: Eukaryota > Viridiplantae > Streptophyta > Magnoliopsida > Zingiberales > Zingiberaceae > Zingiber > Zingiber officinale. The sequence goes on along the minus strand of NC_056003.1, from coordinate 80,048,158 downwards.
CGCCAGCTATAATGTTGATTTTGCCTCAGGAAGTGTTGCTTCTTCTTCCCGAGCGGACGGTCGGGGTCGCTCCCTAGACATCCAAGGATTCTCACGCCTCGGAGTGTGATGTCGCTCGGGAGTCCGTTGTTGTTGCCTGTTGGCTGCTATCCGATCGGCTTCTCGAGGCCTCTGTCGCCTGTCGATGATGGCGATCGCCGGCTGCCACTCCGGGGAATAGGATGAGCGATCAAGGGAAGACTCCGGCAATCCTTTGTGTTGTGCGTGTCCGTATGGTGGAATGAGCAGAACATTGGGGTCCATACCTTCCTTTTTGGTCTGGGCCGCTCGGCGAATACTTCTTGGATGGCATGGGATCTTGCTTGTTGTGGTGGACGAGCTGCTTCAGCCCACGGTCCTCTGGGCGGCTGATGAGCAGTATGAGGCTTCCGTTCGGCAGGGGTTGACCGCTCAGTTGAAACTTCTTTTCGTCGGGCCGCCTGGGCTTCCTCCACATATGGTCGTAGTCTCGGGGCGGCTTCCGAATGAGCGAGCGGAAGAAATCCCCGTCCACGAGGCCTTGTGTGAAGGCATTCATCATAGTCTCCGAGGTGGCCGTAGGGATATCCCTGGCCACCTTATTGAACCGCTGGATGTAAGCTCGAAGCGATTCGCGGGCTTCTTGTTTGATGGCAAACAGACTGACACTAGTCTTTTGATAGCGCCGACTGCTTGCAAAATGGTGAAGGAAGGCCGTTCGGAAGTCTTTGAAACTTGAGATAGATCCGTCCGGCAGTCTCCGAAACCATCGTTGGGCCGATCCCGAGAGGGTGGTAAGAAAAACCCGACACTTCACTCCATTTGTATATTGGTGAAGGGTAGCCGTGTTATTGAACTTACCCAAATGATCATCCGGGTCGGTGGTTCCATTGTATTCACCGATCGCCGGGGGCACATAGTGCTTTGGCAGAGGGTCCTTCAAGATGGCCTCTGAGAACTGACGATTGACCCTTTCGGGCGAGGCGTCTGCTCGGGGGGCTTTGCCTTTTCTATTATCCCGCATTGGTACTTCATCTGACGAAGAGCCTCTATCGCGATTAGCTGCTGCGGCTTCAGGAGGAGTGCGGAAGAGAGCTCGATGGAATGGAACCGTGGCCTGTGGTGCTTCCGCTCAGCCACCTGATGCTGATGTGGCTTGCTGCTCAGGCCGCTCGGCTGGTGCCTTCTGTTTTTGTTCCACAAGCTTAGCGGCCCTCAACTCGATCAGAGCGTCAAGTTCCTCCGTGGAAAGCGTCATCGTGTGCTGTCGTCCAGCCTCGTCCATTGCTTCCGTTCGGATGCAGGAGCGTTCCCACAGACGGCGCCAAATTGATCCTGTCCGAAAGCCGAATCAACGAACGCTGGGCACGTTGGGCACGTGGCGCTCTCCAAACAGCTGACGTAGATCTCCTGACTGCTCGCACGGGCCTCCGGTGAACCTGCACAGAAGTCGGGCCGAGAAGGGGTTCCCGGCGACGACCCTCCGACGCCCAAGTCAGGTAAATCTCGACAACGAAGAAGTGGCTCCAAAAATCGTAGAACGCGTACCTCCGGTGAAGTATAAGACTCCTTATATAGAGCGGTAAAGGAGCTCACGCACGCCTACTGAGGCAAATACGTGTCCTTAACCCATACCTCGGTATGTGTTTGTCAGAAAGCTTACCTGACACCATACTGCTACAGCCCAGGCACGTCATCGATGGGACAGCAGAACACCTTGTCGCCAGATTTGGAGTATGGCCTAGTTGTAGAGCATGACAGCTGTCAGAAGATGTTCCTTGTCCTTCTCTCCTTACTCCATGCCGGGGCGTCCGGCCGGCCGGCACTCACCTCACGTCCGGCCGGTCGGCACTCACATCACGTCCGGCCATCCATATGCACTGGTATGCTTAGGAGATCCTCGGTAATGTGCTCTATAGAGACTGTTCGCAGTATGCTACCTTATGTCTTCGGTCGAGCGTGCCATCCGCTCGGCCCTTCGTTCTTGTTCGACGAGCGCCGGAACCCCGACTCCCGCCGGGGCACCTTTTGCATCAGTAAGACACCGGTCGGCCGGCTGGGCGATCAGCCCCCCTTCTCCGGTCGGCTTACCGATCCCACCTTTTCTCGGTCATCCGGTCGGTCCATCCTTGTTCGATCAGCCACCTGGCCCTCTGACTTCCACGTGGTGTTAACTCCCCGGAAAGGGGGTCTCCCGTTTTTACCGCCGGATCAAGCAACTTAGCATGTAGGAGCTGCCTGAGTTTTAATCTACTCGGATTCCAAATTAGCAGCTCAACAACTGTCAGGCAATTTCAAGATTAATAAAGAATGACTTAAGTTATATGCAGAGGATTTTGAGAAGCTGAGGGCTGAGTTCTAGGCGGTAATTATACAGAATGTTTCTCGATCAGAAAATCAAATGGCAAATGATCTGGCCAAGTTGGCTTCAGCCATAATTCCTTGGGCTATAGATAGGCCAGTGGATCAAACACTACTAGTAACCTGTATTAAGTGATAGGCTGACCTTGAATTACAAAATGATTAGAGAACACTAATTATATTATTTCTATAACAGAGAACACTACATGTATAATCAACCAAGAATCTCCAATAATCCCCCTAGACACATGTACATAGAACGTAGGTACAATCAACATGTATCCTCCAGTAGAACACATCAGACACGTATGTATACAACAAATATAAAATCAACACAACTCCTCCAATCATCACACCAGACAAATGTATGCACGACATACAAATGGACAATCATCATATGAACACCACCAACGAAGTATCTCCTACCATAAATACTCTACATGTAACAATACCACAGAGTATAGATAACCAAAGTGCAGACTGTATAAGAATTAAATAGATCATCATAAGGGTCAAGCATCAGTATCAAGCAGGAAAACAACAAATGAACATGATATAAGATAAAGCAACCTAAACCATCACATAATAACCATGCACTAAGCTCAATAAAACTCTACATAGAGCTAAGGAAGAAATACCCGCCTTAAAATGTAGATCATGTCAAGAAATCCCGCGTCGAGACGCTCGTCCCGAATCTAAGCCCTACATCAATCAATATATATATATATATATATATATATATATATATATATATATATATATATATATATATATATATATATATATATATATATATATATATTATTTAGCTAAACTCACATGAATTAAATAGCTAAATAAAATCCCTAACCCAATTAGGATCACTCCAATCAAATCTGATCTCTGATTAATCCCCCCCAAATAATCCTTAATCATACAACCTTATTAGAATAGATTTATATATGAATCATCTCTAAAACTCCCCAAATCAATAATCCAATTTTATCCAACATCTTAACAATACCTCCCGATTCGATAATCATCCAATCAACCTATCAACCAAATCATCAAACCACAATCAATCACAAACTCCAACATGATTCACCTTTAAATTTTCACCCATATCCATAGTTTCCAATCCCAAATCCCTAACCTAATATCAACATGGATTCAATTATACTTGCTAATATATCTAAGCAAGAAGAAAACCTACAACCCATAAAAACCAAATTGTGTAACATACTACTAAGAATCAGAAGTGCATCACTGAAATACACTCACCTTGAGATAGGGCAGCCAATTACAGTACCTAATAGCGCTACACTCCACTGTCCAAAAACTACACAAGAACACCCACACACCAAATCTTCCAAGAATCAGTCCAGAACTGATCCATAAAGCAGTACATTGCTAAACCCTAATAAACAAGATAATACTTACCTCAATCGAACCCCTACCTCTTCACCCGTGACCTCCACAGCTTCAAAGAGTGAAGACACAGTGATCGACAATAGGGAAATCCCCCAATATGCTGATCCAATGCCTCCTCCTAGTCTGGATTAGAAAGAGCATCACAAAGGGGAACCAAATTACACAAGATCTTTGAATTTACAAGGCTCCAGATACAGCTTAGCTAGATTGGTCGCCCCTAGATGATGACGACCGCTTCAATCAACTGGTGAGGAGATACAGATCACTCTTCAGTGATCAACTCGAGGGAAAGGAATGAGAAGGTCGATCGGTTGGGGGCGATGTAAGGCGAGTCCATTGTGATGCCCTAGGCGTCGTGCTGCTGCCAATCGCGCTCAAGAACATCCACAAAGACGTCCACTCAACCGGAGATCACAGGTACTGTTGAGATCCGACGACGCCTCCTCAGGCGATGCGGTTAGAATGAGATCGTCGGGGAAGAAATCATCTCCGTCGGCATCGGGTGTGTCGGGTCATCCGCGAGAGAGGGAGAAAAAAGAGAGGATCACAAGAGGAAAAGTGTCAACTGCCCTCTCATAGCCCATGAAGTTGTTGCCCTAGCCTCCACGCGAAGGAAGATGGCCGACGATTGCGAGCTCGACGTCGGTGAGGCGAGAAATCACCGGAGACAGGTTTCGGGCAGAGATAATCGAGGGGGGGGGGGAATAAGGATCGGGGAAAAAAATAAGGGAATCAGAATTTAAACCTAGGTTAGATTTATTAAAGTCTAAGTCCATTCCAAAATTAACTCCCACATATTCCAAATCGGCTTCCACTATACCCAGAATCTATCCCCTTAAAATGAGTCATACGGACTCCGTTTAAATCCCAAAAAATTTCTAAAAATTTCAGAAAAATTCTATAAGGCTATTTCTCCAATAAGCTTATTATATAATTATTATTTGAGTGCCGTATTTTACATTCTCCCCCACTAACAAAAATTTGATTCCCAAATTTTCTGCTCAACTCAGGGATCCTCATATAAGGGTAACATCCAAATAGCATCCTCATCCACTACTCCATTATAACATCATAAACATATCTCTAACCGTGACAATCCACTTCCAAGTGAATAGTGATGACTCTGTGAGCTATGAGCTCACTCTGCTTTCACTACTTCCACACTTCTACTTAGCCAACTATGGATAAAGCAACTACCTCTGAAATCCATAACCCACTGTCAGCAGATCCTCCAACATTTGTATAAAATCACTCAAACTATCCATCAATCCAAGGGTGAAAATCTATACTAAAGCGAAACTCTGAACACAAAGTCTGCTATAATCTCAGTTAGAACCATGATGTAAAGTCGTGGATCTCCATCCAATACAATACTCAGAGATATACCATTAGGTCCGGTAATCTCTCCATAGTATAATCCTGCTACTCAATCCAAAAGAATCGGTCCTACAAGTCGATAGCTAGGGAGCAAAGTCGTTACTCAATAATGATTACCCAAGCCATCATATCCTCTCCATGTCCTGGATAATTCCACAACAAAATCCATTGTAACATGCTCCCAACTCCATCCTAGTATCCAAATCAACGGAGACAATCCTACTAATCTCTGATGTTCAGCCTTCTCTTGTTGACATGTTAGACATCAAGTTACAAAATCTACGATGTCTTACTTCATATCGTTCCACCAATAAGAATGCTCCAATCTCTATACATCAGGTGTCACCCGAATATATCGCAAATCTAGATCAATGTGTTTCCTGCGGTAACTTCTCCCGGATAAGAAGTAACTCGGAAACACACACAATCTTCCACGGAAACAAGAATCTCATTCTCATTACACGAGAATTCTAACTGCGGGCACGAGATTCCTCCGCTCATGCTATATCGGAGCTGCACCTAACCCCAGGTACGATACATCTGTGTAGAATACAAATCCTACACTAGATAGCACAACTAAGACGGTGCAGTTAATAACTTTTCGTTTCAACTCCTGAAACTGATCTCGTAGGCATCCATCCAGGAAAGCTCTATTCCCTTCCTAGACAGTCCAGTCAACAGCATAATGCTGAATAAACCCTCAACCAATCTCTCGTAATATCTAGCCAGACCAAGAAAGCTACGAGTCTTCTTTAAAGACTACGACTACTCCCCAATTGATAACAGCTTCTATCTCCTGTGGACCCACTAATATCCCTACAGGTAACCATGTGTCCTCGAAATCTCATAGCAGACAATTAAAATATGCACTACTGAACTTCGCATATAGATGTTCCCATCGAAACATCTCTAGAACTATGTGAAGATGGTGTACGTGATCCACCTTAGATCAGGAATAGATCACAACATCGTCAATGAAAATAATGAAAAATGATCCAAACACTCTAGGAATACCATATACATCAAGTCCATAAAAACATCTAGAGCACTGTAAACATAAATGATAACACCAAGGACAACAGGCTCACTCTACCGTAAGATCCCCAACAACAAGTCTGTAATCTAATCACCAACTACAAATCAACAAATCCATAAATATCACAGATGTACTACTTCCCATATCACTAACAACATCAAACACCGAATAGTAGATTATCAAACTAAACATCCACCAATAAATCATCAACAAATAACATATCATCACACCTGATCTACTATTCAAAAGGTCTACCAAATCTCATCATCTCATCCTTTCCGATAATCAAATATCCACAGTAAAAGATTGTCAATCCAAAGTCAAAGGGTCACACAACCTTCTGACTAAGAGTCTACCTATCTAGAAAGTATCTCCACAACTCTCATAATCATCCCATATATGTCCCTCGACAAATATCGATAAAAGGTCACACCCTCTAATCTGAGATATAGAATACAAGACCTGGTAAAATGATCATGGGGTCTTGAGTTACTTGATAGAGATAATATTAGTTGAGTCGTTTAACCATTGTTTTGTACCCCATCTTACTGTGATTGCTCCATCTGAGGTTCAGTAACCTCTAGTATCGAGCAATGAACATAAAGATAGAGGACCACTAGAACTAAATAGCTGGTAAAAATATCTGTTTATCGACGCTCTACCCCTCAAAGATCATCATCTAAAATCATACCTAGTTACAGTCGGAACTCCTAGGTATTACTAAACTAATACCAGTTCCTCCGTATCATTACAGCTCGTAGATCACTAGGTACATCAAGGATATCTAACTACATCCGATAGGCCTATGAGTCAGGATCTCCCATGGAGCAACGCTAGGCGAGTTACTAGTCATTGCCTTAAAACCCATCATGCTATCGAAAGAAGTATAGAACTACTCTCTCTCCAAACATCTCAAGGAAATCACTAAGTGATGACCTAATCTCCAAAAAGCATTCTCTACTTCTTCCTTCACGTGGTACCGGGTCACGTAAAGAATAAGCAGCTGACTTCAACTCTCTCATGTCAGTACAAATCATAAATCCAAATGTACTCTCCAAGTTATACACCCTAGTAACGGCTGTATCTCATAAGTGTTAAGCAAGTAGCTTTACCCTTTTTCCCTAACGCTGGGGTATCATATCTGAATGTACCTTCCAAGTCATCCAATCAGATACAGATAATCCATGGTCAAAGTCCCCATGGAATAGGATACATCGATCCTCTATATACTGACCAAGCCGACAATGGTATACGGCTAGTTCAGTCTTTTCCACGATGGTACAAGTCATGTACTCAAATGTGTCTCCCAAAATATCTAACCAAGCATGAAAAAACCCAAAGATAGGAATCCCTATAATATAGAGTTTGTCGGTTCCCTACTGGTCGAACCAACAAAATAAATCGATCAACTACTATCTGATCCAACAAGAGTAAATCAATCATCCACTGATGAAACTAACTAAGGTAAATCGATACACAACTACCCAAGTCAACAAGGGTAAATCGATCCTCTACAGATAGAACCAAAAAGAATATAAATTAATCCTCTACTGATCGAACTAACAGGAGCACACAACTAACTAAGATAAGTCAAACCACAACTACACCAGTCAATCAGGTAAATAAATCCTAAACTGACCGAACCAACAGGAGTAAACCGATACTCTACCAACAGACTCAACATGAGTATATAGATACCCCCCACTACCCAACTAATAATAACAGAGACTGGTATGTGACTCTAACTCTCAACCAACAAGTAGTAACAGATACTAAAACTACTGGTAGTATGATATGACGAATCCCCTGAGACTGTAATCTTTGATCTCCAATAGGGTCAACTGTTATCAGTGATTGACCCAACACATGAAACGCATGTTATAATCAACTAGACAAGTACTAACAAAAGAGTACTAACACAGTCATAACTAACTACCATGGACAAAAAAACATATACCAACAGAAATGTATGATAATAATATACAAACAGACCTCCTATAGCCTGGAGATGTCTTGCTGCTGCCTGATCCCAAAACCCGAAAAGTCACATCAAGCAAATCGAAACATGAAATCCCAAAACATGAATAACAGGCATCGTAAACCTGCTCTGATACCACTAAATTGTCACGCCCCCAAAGGAGTCCCTATCGAAAAATTTCGACAGCATCTCTCCTGTACCGATGATAATCTAAAGCATACATACATACAAAATATATTAGCCACATGCGGTTGGAATATATACACAACCACACAGTTTATATTCAACCCACTCGGCTGGAACATAATAAAACACAACCACGCAGTTATATATATACAATAAACAACCCACTCGACTATACTAAAAACCAACACAACGGAATGCCCAATACAAAACAAATCAACACACTGCTAGCCGGCTAGGCTTTATACAGCAACCACAACAACAAATACAACAACAACACCAAATACACAAATACCAAATACAAGTAAAGCATAAACGAACCCAAAATGATCTTCGGATGTGACGTAGGACCCGGCAGATAGGATACTCCGAGCGACACACCAACCATCTATAAGCTACCTGAAAATATAAAGGTACACATGCAGTGGTAAGTATAGGTAACTCAGCGGATAATAGACAAGAATATGCATGGTCTGCAAATAAACATGAAGATCAAAGGTATACAGTCTCAGTAGGGAATAAAGAATAATGATCATACTATCATAAACAATGCACGTAAACATATCTGACATAATAATCTGACATACAAACTGTACAAACCATAACTATCATAATGATAGATACATACCCAATCTGGAATCGACACATAGTACAATGATCAGTAAACTCACTGGACCTGCAACAGACCTCCTCGTGGCACCTGTGCAATATAAATATGACTGCATATACATGTAAAATAAATGACATGTATGCAGCATGACAACCATATGAAACAAGCATATCTCAAACAAGTGCAACAACCACAATCACATGTATCTAGTATCTACTAGGCATGTATGCAAATATATCTCCAAAGATGCACCGCACATCATATGCAAAAATACGTATGCATGCTCCATGGTCACCCCCACCACCTCTCTAGACACCACGACCCCTGTATGGCCGAGAGGATTGGGTCCATGACAAACCATACTAGCCTCCAGTACATGCACCGCTATAAGCGGCCGAAGCGGACGGAGAGCTAAGTAGTTATCTAACTACATAGCTAAGGGTCTTTGACCACTCACTTCTCTAGCCCTCTGACTACTGTACCCTCAAGACACACTACTCTAGAGTGGTCAAGGCTGACAGTGTTGGTTGCTGTAAGACCCACGAAATGCTAAGCTATGTCTAGGAGTATTTTTTTTCTAAAATAAAAAAAGAATAAAAGAGAAGGAAAATAGAAACCAAAATAGAATAAGAAGAGGTGAGGTCAAGAATTGAACCTTGAACCTCCCACAAGTAATAGAGTTAAATTAGTGGATGGAACCACTAGAGAATGAATGATAAGTGAATAAATGGGAATGGAAATGGTAGTTAAAGAAGAGAAGATGGTTAAGTAAAAGAGCAAGAGAAAATCAAGTTGCTTACCTTCTCTTCCTCTTGGTTAAGAGAAGAAGCAAGCAAAAGATAAATTGCCTACTTCCCTCCCTCTCTCTATTTTAGGAATGAGGGAAAAGAGGAGTTGAGGGAATGAATGAAGACATGCTTCATTTACATAGGAATAAATAGGATTGGGAGAAGAAAAACAAGGGATTAAATTCTTCTTCTTCCTCCTTCCTTCTCCTTCTTCATTCTCCACCGAAACCAAGAGCCCTCCCTCTCCTCATTCCAAAAGCTAAGCTAAGGTTCCTCTCCAAGAAAACTATATTACAAGAAAGAGCCTTCAAGATTCTACCTCTTACAAGCAAAAGAAATCAAAAGGAGTGCTAGGAGAAGAAGCTCTCTCCTTCCTTTGCACCTAGGGTATCTTTTTCCTTAAGAAAAACCACAAGCGAAAGGAAGTAAGTTTCCCTCACCTGTGGTACAATAGCTTGTGTATTTTCTATGAGATTTGGTTGCCTAAAAACCTAGGATACCTTCATGGAATTTTCGGCCAAGACAAGAAGGACCTAGGAAATTGTAAAGGCCTAAATTTGACATGCTCAATATGTTCTTGTAACATGTATCTTATGGTAGAGGGTTTATCTAATGTTTGTATGCTAGAATGTTTGGTTAGAACTTAGAGTCATGTCCCTAGACTCTCGGCCAAGCATGAATAAAGGAAATAAGTAAGTTAAGACTCAAACCAAGCATGCCATGATCTTTCTTAAGATAAGATATGTAGTTAACATGATATGCTCATGCTTGTATGTTGATTAGAATTTTATTCCATGCTCATGAACATTCGGCCATGGTAGGTTTTAGGGCCTAGAAGAACTTTAAACCTGAACTAAGCATGCCATGATGTTCCTTAAGACAAGATATGTAGTTAACATGATATGCTCATGCTTGTATGTTGATTAGAATTTTATTCCATGCTCATGAACATTCGGCCATGGTAGGTTTTAGGGCCTAGAAGAACTTTAAACCTAAACTAAGCATGCCATGATGTTCCTTAAGATAAGATATGTAGTTAACATGATATGCTCATGCTTGTATGTTGATTAGAATTTTATTCCATGCTCATGAACATTCGGCCATGGTAGGTTTTAGGGCCTAGAAGAACATTAAACCTAAACTAAGCATGCCATGATGTTCCTTAAGACAAGATATGTAGTTAACATGATATGCTCATGCTTGTATGTTGATTAGAATTTTTATTCCATGCTCATGAACATTCGGCCATGGTAGGTTTTAGGGCCTAGGAGAGCTTTAAACCTAAATTAATCATGCCATGATGTTCCTTAAGACAAAATATGAAGTTAACATGACATGCTCATGCTTGTAGGGTTGATTAGAACTTTTCATGCTTTATGAACTTTCGTCCACAACTAGTTTAAAGGCCTAGGAAACTAAAAATCCAACCTAACTAGGCTTATGATGTTCCTTGTAATAAATTCTATGAAAATGGTTTAGGGTTTTTCATGCTTTTATGCCACATGAAACCTAGTTCCATGATTAACAAGCTTCGGCCATGGTAGGTTTAAAAACTTAGAAAACCTAGAACCTAAACTAAACATGCTTATGTTGGTTCTTATGATATATGATATGATATTGGGTTAGGATTCATATGCTTGTATGTTGATTTTTAACCAAATGTGATGTTTGATGGTATTCGGCCATGACAAGTTTACAAGCTTAGGAAACCTAGAACCTAAACTAAGCATGCTTATGATGTTCCTCATGATATATAATATGATATTGGTTTAGGGTTCACATGCTTGTATGTTGCTTTTAACCCAATGTAGTGCTTGATAAGATTCGGCCATGACAAGATTTCTAAGCTTAGGAAACCTAGAACCTAAACTAAACATGCTTATGATGTTCCTTGTGATACATGATATGATATTGGTTTAGGGTTCACATGCTTGGATGTTGGTTTTTAACCTAAGTCACAACCATAGGTTTCGACCACTTTATGATATTAGGGTTAGAGACCTAAATATGATTCTCATGTGTTTCGCATGCAATGTTTCATGATATGATAAGAACTTGCTATGCTTCTATGATTATGTATGTATGCTTATGATCTATGCATGTTGATAACCCTTATGATGTGCTGTGTGCCCAAATTATGCATGCTATTTATGATGAGCTGTGTGCCCAAACTATGCATGTATTTATGATGTGCTGTGTGCCCAAATAATGCATGCTATTTATGATGAGCTGTGTGCCCAAACTATGTATGTATTTATGATGTGCTGTGTGCCCAAATTATGCATGCTATTATGATGAGCTGTGTGCCCAAATTTTGTATGATATGATACGTTAAGAAATATGATATGCATGAAATAATAAGAACCATGATATGTATGACATGCTACTTTACTTTATATGGCTTGTACCAAGGGTGGGCTCCATAAGCGCCCCGGGGTCGATGGACTAAGAAACGGACCTCGTTAGGGATGGGCTCCTAAGTGCCCCTAGGTCGATGGGCTAAAAAACGGGCCTAGTATGTATGCCTTGTAGAGTTCAAGACTTGCTACCTTGGACCTACATAGGACGCGCGCATTTATGTATGTGGTACAAGTCGGGGCCCTAATTATGTTAAGATTATGTTTAAGTATGTATGTAATAAGTTTTCAAAAGACATGTTGCATATATTTTTCATGATACATATTTTTGAAAGTCATCTCGCATGATACTTATGACTATGTTATGATATGCCAGGATGCACTTTATGATTATGCCATGATATGCCATGATACTTATGATTATGTTATGTTATGCTAGGATGCACTTTATGATTATGCCATGATATGCCATGACACTTATGATTATGTTATGTTATGCTAGGATGCACTTTATGATTTTGTTATGATATGCCTGATACCTTACGATTATGTTACGATATGATGCTCCTATACATGATATTATAAGTTGTCTTTATGCTTTATGCCTTATGAATATGCTATGCTTTACGGTTTTTGTGAGTAGGAAGGATCTTACTGAGCCTTGTGTGCTCATAGCTTACTTTCCTTGTACCACAGATAAAGGCAAGGAAGGGATGTACTAAGGGAGCAGCAGGAGGGGCAAGAAGGATGTGTGTAGTAGTGGCTCGGCTAAAAGAGAAAGACCTGCTTTTATTTAATAAAAATTATGCTTATGTCATTATTTCATGACTCCATGACATTTCATCATGCTTATTAGTATTATGACTTAAATTTATGTTAAGCATGCTATGTGACTTTATATGATAGATAGTTAGTGATGATGATTTGAAAAGTAAAAGAAAAGTTTTAAAAAAAGAAAAAAAATTATACTATAAACAAGACTTCCGCTGTTATAAGTAGAAAAGGTTATTAACAAACAAGTAAGTAAGATAAGATAAGAAGAAAACGATAAGTAACCCCCGTCAGCCTGAGCAGGAAGGGGCGGGGCGTTACAGTTGCTACTTGGAATATCGTACCGGTTCCGCTGTATAAAAATTTTGTACAAGTCCTGAACTATTCCTAACAACCTATTGTGTTCTTTAGAAATTAAATTTGGAATCGCAAACAGAACTTAGCATTATTGATTCCAAATTCAACTTATCTGCTCTTAGTGGTTTAGACTTGGATCACAAACGATGCTTATCATTATTGATCCAAATCCACCCATGTTACAAATTCAATTAAATATTAATTTCAGAGATCGGCTTCTAGGTTAAACATGGCGAGGCACTAGGCCTTCTTGGGTACGAGAGCATCCACCACTTCCTAAACAAAGCCTTTCAACGAAATTCAATATTTAATTTCCTTATAGTAACCCTAGGTTTAACCAAAAGGAATAATCGAATCACAAGTTCGAAAAACAAAAGAAACACAAAATCGAAAACATAAATTCAATAACCTAGATTCATTAGCCTCTTGTGTTTGGTATTTCAAGATCTAAACAAAAAGATGAACTAGTTATGATCTGAAAACTAATAATTAGTTATACCTTTTGTAGCTTATAGACCTCACGATCTTCTATCGTATTTCTCTTCTTATCTCGGATGTCGTGTGGGCGATGATCTACCAAGAGGAGAATCCACCCAAGCTTCCTTCTTCTCCAAGAAAGTTTCGGCCACCACCAATCTTCAAGAGATAAAGAACTTTTGGCCACCAACCAAGCTCCAAGGGATGCTAAGAAACAAAGCCTCCTTTCTCTACTTCTTCTCCAAGCAAAGTTCGGCCACCAACAAGCTCCTTGAGAGTTGATGCCGCCGGCCACCAAAGAAGAAGAAAAGGAGGAGAGGAAGAAGATGAGGGCAAACCACCACAAGGAAGAGAAGAGAGGAATACTTGATCAATTGTTATGAGGTGAGGTGTTACGCAACAACAAGTGCACGATTTCATCGTCAGTAATAAAAATATCGATCCCACAGGGACTGGTTATAAGCACTTGCAATCGTTCACTAAGGGTTAGCTAGACTATCAAGGGTTGTGAATACTTAGGGAAGAAAGGTCAGGGAGAAAAGTCGAGAGCGGGTGAGTCGAAGTGTCTTGGTTATGAGGAGTTTTAGGAGGTCGGTTTCGTTGTGGTGGTATTGATGTGTCACACTTTATCCTACACTTGCTGCCCTTTATCATGCAATTGCCGGAAGCTAAAGTGGCTATCCTTAAGTACTAGAGTAAAGAAGGACCCTAAGAAGTCCTGTCACGGTTTACCCCTGTCACTAGGGCACCTCGGTAAATCTTGAGGACATAACTCTAATTGGTAAGTTAAGGATAGCGGTTAAGGATTAGGTTTGGTATCTTGCTTCCTTGAGTAGAATTTGCCTCTCCTTTCAACGAAGTATTCTAGACGTCCGTGAACGGGTTACCCCTGTCATTATGACCCCTCGGGTATACGATCTAGGAATAATTCCTCTACGAGGTTAACAAGTTCTACGCAATCAAGCAACATGCAATTGAACAAAGCATAAAAGATCATCCAACAAGTGTAAGTACAATACGAGTTTCACATCAAACCAAGCCACAACTACTCCCTAATCCTAGAACAAAGGATTTACTCCATAAGTATCGGAGAAATACCCAAAAGCATAACGTATATAAACATACAATCTTCAGATACGGAGAAAGAAGGAGAGAATATGCTTATCCTATGTCGATGAGTGGCCTTTGGGTCTAATCCTCTACTTCTAGAGTCTATGCGATGGTGGAAGATCGTTGGACGGAGATCCAAGATGGCATGGGATGACTCCAAGATGTTTCTCTAACTGTTGGCTCGCTTCCCATCGCTCCCCCCTCGAGAAAAAGGGTTAAAACCCTTATATAGACTAGGGTTCGATCGCGGCGGCACGGCCGTGCCAAGATGGCACGGCCGTGTTCATTTCCTCCTCTGATGGGGCTGCACGACCGTGCCAATTGGCATGGTCGTGTGGTGTCTTGCCTCAGTCCCTACCGCACGGCCGTGCAAGGATGCACAGTCGGACACTTCCTGGTTTCGGTCTGGGGTGGCACGGCCGTGCAGGGTTGCACGGCCGTGTGTTGAACTGCCTCGGTCTCGGCCGCACAACCATGCAAGGATTGCACGGCCGTGCACTGTTCCCCTTCTGTCTGGTCACACGACCGTGCCAAGAGTGCATGGCCGTGTTCTTCGGCTTGTTCCGGTGCATTGATAATCGTCGTTTTCGCTCCGAAAGTTGTCCCTGTCAACACAAAACCAAACAAAGAGCAGATATCCGAACAAAAGAGTATACATAATGAATACAAGATACAAGAGGTAATCATGCAACAAATATATATGCATAAAGTACATGAATGTGCGCTAAAACGTGCATAAATGATCATAATATTTGCGCACATCACACCCCCAGACTTGATCCTTTGGTTGTCCTCAAGCAAAACGCTACAAACTATGTTTCCTGAGTCTCTGCAGTGTTTCATAATCCCTAGTGCATTCACCTAACTCTATCAGCTAGTTTCATTGATAAGCATGACTGTGGAGTAACCTAAGTATAGCCTAAGCATAAGTCCTTTGTGCTCGATGCAGTAAGTATCTCAAACTTTTCAAGTTTCAATTCTTTGTCCTAGTTAAGTCATCATACAATTTGAGTTCCTAATGTTCCCGGTGATAGGTACTTACCTGCCACACACTTGGTTCATTTTCCTTAATTTACACAAGGTCTCAAAGGGTACTTCTCAGAATCAAGAGAAACATAACATTCATTTCCCAAGTAACCTAACTCGGTCTCAAAGGGGTGAATTGTTAGTTTCCACTCACAAAAACTATTTTTTTATCCCTTATTTCATCATTTTTTTTTCTTTTAGGGGTGCTATAGATGTAGCACTTATTACACATGCAATGCATATGTTGGGATTTGGATTTTTCCAAATGAGCTTCCATGATCCGAGGTTATCCAGTAACCAAAATGTAAATAAGGAATCACCATGGGAACAAAAAGTACTAAATAATTTGGATGAATCATAACTATTTCAAAGTATATCTACCATTCAAGCTTAAGTACTTAAGTGTAGTGAAAATAAGATCCTTAAGGTTAGGCCAAAACTTATATCAAACTCTGTATAATACTTAGCTTATTTCATGCTACTAAAGATAGA
Organism: Zingiber officinale; assembly: GCF_018446385.1. NCBI lineage: Eukaryota > Viridiplantae > Streptophyta > Magnoliopsida > Zingiberales > Zingiberaceae > Zingiber > Zingiber officinale. The sequence continues at coordinate 80,031,807 of NC_056003.1, read as the reverse complement.
GGAAGAAGATACACCAAACATACTAACACCATCTGGAAACTCATGAACTAAGAAAATGCTAGCTATTTTGCTATCGAACAGGTAGCAGAAAAAATAGACGGTTGATGTTCTTGAATATGCCATAAAATTAAAGATAGGAAAGAAAAATGCAAATGAGTTGCAAGCAGAAACAAATAAAATGCAAATAAAACATGACTAAATGAACTAAAGCGAATAAAATGCGCAAGAGAAGGTAAAGTATGCAAAAACAAAAGAAAGACAAAAGAAAAACTCGACTCGACTCAGGTTGTGGTTGTGCAACAACACCCCCCACCCCCCCCCAGACTAAGACTTTTCATCTGTTAGAGTGTATACTAAAAGCCTAGCTTTTGTAACATTTATTTGTTGAAATAAAAGAATCACATTGGTCAATATCTGCATTTATTTGTTAAATGTAATTGCTCAATTAATTTATATAGTAGATAACATAGAGTGTGGTGTCACACTCAGAAGATCATGTTGTCGGCTCTCTATAAATTATAAACAAGTTGCTCACGATTAAGATGGAAAGGAACAAACCATCAGAATAGTCGTAGTGTAATTAAGTATTAGTTTATCTTGACTAATAAATTACACTGATACACTTTAAGTGTATTGAGTAGGACCATTTAGGTAAGTTCTTTTTGTACTGACTTAGTAAAAGAACTAAACCTTAGTTATTATGGAAGTGTGTGCTCTTAATCCTAATATAATAACACGCACATATATTTAATATTTATTTCTTTGACTTATCAAAGGGTGAGGTTTAGCTCGATAAATCAATATGCCCAATAAGCTGGGAAATGATATTACTTATGGTGTGTGTTGTTGATTATAGAAGGAATCTGTGTCCTAGTTATTTAGGTTGAGAATGTCCCCAAGAGGAGCTCATAAGGATTTCCATGTTAAACCCTGCAGGTGGACCTAGTCCGACATGACAATAAAGTTGAGTGGTACTACTCTTGGAGCTAGATATTAATTAAGTGAGTTGTCAGTAACTTACTTAATTAGTGGACATTCATAATCTTAAACACAGGGAGACTAACACACTCATGATAAGAAGGAGCCCATAATATAATTTGGGATTGGTGCGGTAGTGCGGTAATAACTCTCTAGTGGAATGAGTTATTATCGATGAACTTGAGTTGTGTGTTCGGGGCGAACACGGGATACTCAAGCTCATCGGAAGGCCAAAACCAATTTCTCCTCTAGGTCCTTGTCGTAGCCTCATTATAGCCTCAAGTCCATCCAAATGTAAGGCTCTTCTTGGTGTCCAAGAAGGGGGTCGGACCATTGCTTGGTGACCAAGCAATGGCCGGCCACATCCTCTTATAGGGGCCGGTCCTATTGCTTGGTGACCAAGCTTGTAGGGGCCGACCAATATTAATTCAAATAGGAGGGTTGTTTTGAATTTTTAAAATCTTCTCTTGGTAGAAAACTATAAGTTTTAAAAGAGAGATTTTAATTTTAAAAAACTTTCTTTATTTGAATTTGGTCACATGTTATAATAGAGAGTTTTAAAAGTTTTAAAACTTTCTTTTTTTTATCCATCCTCATTGTTTAAGAAAAAAAGGGAGATAAGTTTTAAAAATTAAAATTTTCTATCATCATGTTAAAAAAGAAAATTTTATAAGAGAGTTTTTAAATTTTAAAACATGGTTTTAATTTTTAGAAACTTTCCTTTTTTAACTCCTACTTTAGGAAAGAGAGCTTGTAGAATTTTATAAGAATTTTTCTTATAAAATTTTATATAAAAATTATTTATTTCTTTCTCTTGTGGGGGTCGACCAACCTTGCTTGGTGCCCAAGCAAGGTGGCCGGCCATATTAAAATAATAAAATCATCATCTAATTAATTTTGGTGATTGATTCAATCAAGAGGAAAGAAAAGGAAAAATAAAAGGTAAAAGGAAAAACTTTTGGAAGATTTTATTTTTTGTAAAAAGTTTTTCCTTATTTGCCTTGGGAAAGTAATATAAAAGAAGGGGTGAGGGGGCTTCGTGAGACACAACTCTTATTCTTTTGCTTGGGTGATCTCTTGGTGGTCGGCCCTCTCCCTTCCCCCTTTCCCTTTGCTCTCTTCTCCTTGGTGGTGGTGGTGGACGAATTCTAGAAGAAGAGAAAGGACTCTTTTGGGTGGTGTTCATCTTGGAGGATCGTCGCCCACACGACGTCCAAGGCGAGACGAGGAATACGGCAGAAGATCTCGAGGTCATTAGCTTACAAAGAGAAGGTATAATTAGCAATTGTTTACCGCATCATGCTAGTTTTTCTCTTTGAAAGAATTCTAAATACAAGAGGCAATTAGATCTAATTTAATCAAATTTATTTTTCAATTTTGTGTTTTCTTCTTTTTCGAATTTATGATTCGATTGTTCTTTTTGGTTAACCTAGAGTTATTTAAGGAAATAAATATTAGCTTTCCTTAAAAGGCTTTGCCTAGGCGGTGGTGGTTGCTCCCATATCCAAGAAGGCCATGTGCCTCGCCATGCAGTCCTGGAAGCTAATTTTAGAAATTAATATTTATGGAATTAATAACTTAGGTAGATTTGAATCAATAGTGTTAAGTTCCGCTTGCGATTCAAATCTAAACCATTAAGAACAGATAAGTTAAATTTGGAATCAATGATGTTAAGTTCCGTCTGTGATTCCTAATTTAACTTCTAAAGAACACAATAGGTTATTTAAGGAAAGGTTCGACACTTGTACAAAAACTTTTGTACAGTGGAACCGGTACATTTTCCTAGGATTAACCAACAATTGGTATTAGAGCTAGGGTTTGCCTCTGTGTATTTTTAGAATTCAAATAGGTTATGCACATGTCATACATAATTTAGGCAGGAAAATAGTAGGATGTGCTAACTCTTTGGTTGCAGACTCCAACTATTATGACTTATTGTTATTGTGTGTGATTGGACCCTTGGACATGTCAAGGGCATTATTTGTGTGCATGATTGTATGTATAAAATACAGCAGAAGCTGTATTATTTTTAGAATTTTATTTTTGTTCGATCTAAAATACATGTACATTCCCTCGTGGAATATAGGATCGATATATGTAAAATTCTATTTTTGTCGTGGATCAGATCATTGCGAGGCGAGGTACTTTTGGAGCACCAGAGGCACATCGGAATAAGAAGCAAGAAGGATGTGACAACTCGACCCGATGACGGTGGCTAAAGATGGCAGCAGCTAGGGTTGGAGCATACTGAAGACAGTGATGGAAAATGCCATAATAGTTGAAAAATTAATTTCCAAATTTATTGCTTTTATTTTCTGTGATGTTTATATGCATGTGATGTATGCTAGGATAGGTTAAAAATCCTCATTTTTAAATAACTAAGTGGGAGAGAGATTTTAATAAATCCCATGGTCTCCATTACTGGTTTGTAAGTGATGCAACAAGCCTGCGTGTTGGCTCTGAGTGCCTCCCTCCACAACGGATGAGTTTGTTGTGGATCACTAGATCAAACTTCCTTTTATGGATGGTTATAGGAAATTATTTAGGAGCGTGTGATCTTCTCCAACTGAAGGGGCACAATCCTATTTAATGGACTTAGTATCAAGTAATGGTATACACTTAGACGCATTCAATAGTATCCTTCCCAACGGAGTCACTGCTATTGTCTTGTGTGACCAAAGTGAAACCAACTATTAATTTTATTTGTCATAAAGTTATGATGACAAGATAATAAAATTAATGGGTCACACCCTCCTCTTACAAATGATGAATTTGTATACGTCCACACTAACGTGGCATACAATATTCACGGTGATTTGAGGTGTTAGTTAATTTAAAATAGTATTGTTTGAGAAATCAATATTATTCTAAATTTAGAGTCTTGACCAAAGTTTATTTTTTTGATTCTTAGGATGACTTTCAACCCACTAGCCATTATACTGAAAGAGAACAAACTTACTGGTCCCAACTATATTGATTGGAAAAGAAACCTGGACATAGTTCTTAGTGTTGAAAGCTATAAGTTTGTACTGACTGAGGCTTACCCTAATGCACCTGACGGTGACTCTACCCCAGAGGAGATTGAGTATCATAAGAAATGGGTAAAAACTGATGAGATGGCGCGGTGTTACATTTTGACATCAATGTCAAATGTATTGCAACATCAGCATCAAGATTTACTAACAGCTTATGATATAATAAACAATCTCAAAGAACTCTTTGGGCACCAGAGTCAGACTGCTAGGCAAGAGGCAATGAGAAAGCTAATGACAGCCACCATGTCTGAGGGGACACCCGTAAGGGATCATATCCTCTAAATGATGGCTTATCTAAATGAAATACAAGTCCTTGGAGGAGAAATCGATGGGGAAACCCAGGTCGATATAATTCTCCAAACGCTACCTAGAAGTTTTGAGCAGTTCCGCCTGAACTATAACATGAACAAAAGAGAGTATACTTTGGCGGAACTTCTGACAGAACTACAGGCAACAGAAGAAATATTTTGACACAGTTCTCAAATTCACTATGCTGAAAATGGTTCTACTTCTAAGTCGAAAGGCAAGAAGAAGAAGAAACAGGTCTTTTCAGCAAAGAAGGTGAATAAACCTCAGAGTACAGGACAGAAAGCTGGAATGAAGATGCCGAAGGGCAAGTGCTTCATCTGCAAGCAGTCTGGACATTGGAAAGCGGACTGTCCTCGTAGAACCAGAACAATAAAGGTATATCTCATACTCTAGTAGTTGAAACATGTTTAGCGGTGTTATCTACCAACACCTGGTGTAGATACGGGAGCTACTGATCATGTCTGTAATTATTTGCAGGGGTTCCAGGAAACTCGACGACTATTTGATGGAGAGATAACTGTCTACATGGGCAATGCTACTAAGGTGGCGGCTGTTGCAGTGGGAGACGTCTACTTTATCTTTTGATAGGAATAGAAAATTGATTTTAAGAAATTGTCTTTATGTACCCAGTTTTAGAAAGAATTTAATTTCAGTTTCTAAACTGTATTTGGATAGATATTCAGTTTCCTTTAGTAACAATGTTGTTATAAAGAGAAATAAGGTGATTATCTGTTCTGGTGCATTGGTTGTTAATTTATACACTTTAAATTCAATTTCTCCCACAAAGCAAAATATGGAAATTAATAACACATCTTGTAACTCTAATAAGAGAAAAGAACCTTCGGAAATGAACTAAACATATCTTTGGCATCTAAGGCTTGGACATATTAACTTAAGTAGGATTCAAAGGCTTATAGCCAATGGACTATTGGGTTCATTAGAGTTGGAAAACTTTCCAACATGTGAATCCTGCTTGGAAGGTAAAATGACCAAGAGACCTTTTAAGGCCAAGGGGTATAGAGCTAAAGATGCGTTAGAACTGGTTCATTCTGATTTGTGTGGTCCTATGTCTATCCAGGCAAGAGGTGGTTATGAATACTTCGTCTCCTTTATAGACGATTATTCAAGATACGGATATATTTACCTGATGCGCCGCAAGTCTGAATGCTTTGACAAGTTCAAAGAATATAGGGATGATGTGGAGAAACGTCTTAGTAAAAGTATCAAGACACTACGGTCTGACCGTGGTAGCGAATACCTCTTTGGAGAGTTTAGGAATTACTTATCAGAAGTCGGGATTCAATCCCAATTGTCTACACCTGGTACACCCCAACAGAATGGTGTGGCAGAACTAAGGAATAGGACTCTTATGGAAATGGTTAGATCAATGATGAGTTATTCAGAATTACCGAATTCGTTTTGGGGATATGCTTTAGAAACAGCAGTGTACATTCTGAATATGGTACCTTCTAAAACAGTTCCTTCTACTCCCATGGAATTATGGAATGGGCGTAAGCCTAGTCTGAATCATATCCGGATATAGGGTAGTCCAACACATGTGCTGAAGGGAGATATTAACAAGATTGGAATCACGTACAGAAGTTTGTCTGTTTGTGGGATATCCTAAGGGAACGAAAGGTAGTTTGTTTTATAATCCTAAAAATCAGAAGATCATTGTTAGCACCAATGCTCGATTTTTAGAAGAAGATTATGTAATGAACCATAAGCCCATAAGTGAAATAGTTCTAGAAGAAATTAGAGAGGACACGTCTACTTCAGTACCAACAGTACAAGATGAAGTACCACAAGAGACTACAACACGTGTCACACATGATACACAACCATAGACGGTGCCTCGTCGTAGTGGGAGGGTTGTGAGGTAACCTGAGAGATTCATGTTTTTGGGAGAATCTTCAGACTTAATCCCGGGTAAACATGAACCTGATCCCCGAACATATAAAGAAGCACTCTAAGATATAGATGCAGTATCTTGGAAAAAGGCAATGAATTCCGAAATAGAATCTATGTATTCTAATAAGGTCTGGGAGGTTGTAGAGCCACCTGATGGTGTAAAAGCCGTTGGATGCAAGTGGATCTACAAAAGGAAAGAGGGACAGATGGGAAGGTAGAAACCTTCAAAGCAAGGCTTGTTGCGAAGGGGTATACTCAGAAAGAGGGAATCGACTATGAGGAGACTTTTTCGCCAGTAGCCATGCTTAAGTCTATCCGGATACTCTTGTCCATTACCGCTCATATGGATTATGAGATTTGGCAAATGGATGTCAAGACATCTTTCCTTAACGGAAGTCTTGAAGAAAACATCCATATGAAGTAACCAGAAGGGTTCATTGAAAAAGGAAAAGAGCATATAGTGTGCAAGCTTAATCGGTCCATTTACGGATTGAAGCAAGCTTCAAGATCTTGGAACATTCGGTTTAACGAAGTAATCCATTCATATGGATTTATTTAGTGTCCGGATGAGTCTTGTGTATACAAGAAGTGTAAGAGAAACGTGGTGGTATTTCTTGTACTATACGTAGATGATATTTTGTTAATTGGCAACAATGTCAAGGTATTATCGGATGTAAGGGTATGGTTGTCCAAACAATTTGATATGAAGGACGTAGGAGAATGTGAACACATTCTTGGGATCAAAGTTATAAGGGATAGCAAGAAAAGAATGTTATGTCTATCCCAAGCTTTATATATAGATACAATCCTTGCTCGTTTTAGCATGTAAAATTCCAAGAAAGGTTTCTTACCTTTTAGGCATGGGGTAGCCTTATCTAAAGAGATGTCCCCGAAGACATCAAAGGAGATTGAGGACATGAAGGCAGTTCCTTATGCTTCAGCTGTAGGAAGCCTTATGTATGCAATGTTGTGTACGAGACCTGATATCTATTTGTCGTGGGCATGGTTAGCAGATATCAAAGTAACCCTGGACAAGGACATTGGACTGCTGTGAATCATATTTTAAAGTATCTGAGAAGGACTAGAGATTATATGCTAGTCTACCAAGCAGACGATTTGCTCCCTGTGGGTTACACGGATTCGGATTTCCAATCAGATAGGGACAATAGTAAGTCTACGTCAGGCTATGTGTTTACTCTAGGAGGTGGAGCCATTGCATGGAGGAGTGTTAAGCAGAAATGCGTCTCGGACTCAACCATGGAAGCTGAGTATGTGGCAGCCTCTGAGGCAGCCAAAGAAGTTGTATGGCTCAGGAACTTTCTAATGGACTTAGATGTTATTCCTGGTTTGCCCAAGATCATCACAATTTATTGTGATAATAGCGGTGCAGTTGCAAACTCGAAGGAACCACGAGCTCATAAGGCAAGTAAACATATAGAGTGCAAGTACCACCTGATATGAGACATCGTCAAGCGAGGAGAAGTTGTCGTCGCCAAGATTGCATCAGAAGATAACCTAGCAGATCCTTTTACAAAGGCCCTTCTGGCGAAAGCTTTTGATCGGCATGTGGATGGGATAGGAATCAGATGTAAGGCAACAGATATGGCAGCTTAGTCTTTTAGTATAAGTGGGAGATTGTTAGAGTGTATACTAAAAGCCTAGCTTTTGTAACATTTATTTGTTGAAATAAAAGAATCACATTGGTCAATATCTGCATTTATTTGTTAAATGTAATTGTTCAATTAATTTATATAGTAGATAACATGGAGTGTGCTGTCACACTCAGAAGATCATGTTGTTGGCTCTCTATAAATTATAAACAAGTTGCTCACGATTAAGATGGAAAGGAACAAACCATCAGAATAGTCGTAGTGTAATTAAGTATTAGTTTATCTTGACTAATAAATTACACTGATATACTTTAAGTGTATTTAGTAGGACCATTTAGGTAAGTTCTTTTTGTACTGACTTAGTAAAAGAACTAAACTTTAGTTATTATGGAAGTGTGTGCTCTTAATCCTAATATAATAACAAGCACATATATTTAATATTTATTTCTTTGACTTATCAAAGGGTGAGGTTTAGCTCGATAAATCAATATGCCCGATAAGTTGGAAAATGATATTACTTATAGTGTGTGTTGTTAATTATAGAAGGAATCTGTGTCCTAGTTATTTAGGTTGAGAATGTCCCCAAGAGGAGCTCATAAGGATTGCCATGTTAAACCCTGCAGGTGGACCTAGTCCGACATGACAATAAAGTTGAGTGGTACTACTCTTGGAGCTAGATATTACTTAAGTGAGTTGTCAGTAACTTACTTAATTAGTGAACATTCGTAATCTTAAACACAGGGAGACTAACACACTCATGATAAGAAGGAGCCCATAATATAATTTGGGATTGGTGCGGTAGTGCGGTAATAACTCTCTAGTGGAATGAGTTATTATCGATGAACTTGAGTTGTGTGTTCGGGGCGAGCACGGGATACTCAAGCTCATCGGAAGGCCAAAACCAATTTCTCCTCTAGGTCCTTGTCGTAGCCTCATTATAGCCTCAAGTCCATCCAAATGTAAGGCTCTTCTTGGTGTCCAAGAAGGGGGCCGGACCATTGTTTGGTGACCAAGCAATGGCCGGCCACATCCTCTTATAGGGGCCGGTCCTATTGCTTGGTGACCAAGCTTGTAGGGGCCGGCCAATATTAATTCAAATAGGAGGGTTGTTTTGAATTTTTAAAATCTTCTCTTGGTAGAAAACTATAAGTTTTAAAAGAGAGATTTTAATTTTAAAAAACTTTCCTTATTTGAATTTGGTCACATGTTATAATAGAGAGTTTTAAAAGTTTTAAAACTTTCCTTTTTTAACCATCCTCATGGTTTAAGAAAAAAAGGGAGATAAGTTTTAAAAATTAAAATTTTCTATCATCATGTTAAAAAAGGAAGTTTTATAAGAGAGTTTTTAAATTTTAAAACATGGTTTTAATTTTTAGAAACTTTCCTTTTTTAACTCCTACTTTACGAAAGAGAGCTTGTAGAATTTTATAAGAATTTTTCTTGTAAAATTTTATATAAAAATTATTTATTTCTTTCTCTTGTGGGGGCTGGCCAACCTTGCTTGGTGCCCAAGCAAGGTGGCCGGCCATATTAAAATAATAAAATCATCATCCAATTAATTTTGGTGATTGATTCAATCAAGAGGAAAGAAAAGGAAAAATAAAAGGGAAAAGGAAAAACTCTTGGATGATTTTATTTTTTGTAAAAAGTTTTTCCTTATTTGCCTTGGGCAAGTAATATAAAAGAAGGGGTGAGTGTTGATTGCTACTCGGAAAACCTAGAGGTTCCACTGTACAAAAATTTTGTACAAAGGTCTGAACCTTTTCCTAGCTACCATGTGTTCTTTTAAATTAAATTTTGGATCGCCTGCGGAACTTAACACGTTAGATCCAAAACTTAATCTATTTGTTCTTTTAGGTTTTGACTTGGATCTCCTGCGGAACTTAACACGTTCGACCCAAGTCACCTTAAGTTATTAATTCCATTAAATATTAATTTCTATAATTGGTTCCCAGTACTGACGTGGCGAGGCACATGGCCTTCTTGGATATGGGAGCAACCACCACCGACTAGACAAAACCTCTTATGGAAAGCTAATATTTAATTTCCTAAAATAACTTTAGGTTAACCGAAAAGAACAATCAAATCACAAGGAAAAGAAAAAACAAAAGAACACAACATCGAAAAACATATTCGAAATTCTAGAATCGTAAGCCTCTTGTATTTGGTATTATTTCCATAAATAACTAGTATGATGCGGAAAGAAAAATTACTAGTTATACCTTTTAGAAAGACCTCTTGATCTTCTACCGTATTCCTCTTCTAACCTCGAACGTTGTGTGGGCAACGATCTTCCGAGATGAGAAATCACCAACCACCTTCTTCTCCTCCTAGCTAGGTTCGGCCAACAATAAGAAAGCTTCACCAAGGAAGAAGATCAAAACACCAACCAAGCTCCAAGAGATGCTAGCTTTCTCTCCTTCTTTTTCTTCTTCTCCAAGTAGTATCCGGCCACCACAAGAACTCCAAGAAGGATGAAGTATTCGGCCACCACAAGAGGAAGAGAGGGAGAGGATGATGGCCGACCACAAGGAAAGAGGGAGAGAAAATAATAGAGGTTGTGTCTCATGAAGGCACCCTCACCCCTTCTTTTATATTCCTTGGCCTAGGCAAATTAGGAAATTTAATTACAATAAAATTTCCTCAATTTCCTTGATATGATTTAATTGAGAAAAATAAAATAAAATCTCCCAAATTGAAATCTTATGGCCGGCCACATCAATGAAATCAAATTGGACAAGTTTCAATCAACAATTAAAACTTCCTAATTTGTTTCCGGAAATTTTAAAATTAAAATTTCTCTTCAAAAATCTCTTCATGGTTGATAAAAGGAAATTTCTATAATTCTAATTTTACAATATGTGAATAATTTTTAGTGAGAAAATAAAATATCTCACCAATCTACAAATAAGGAAAGAGATCTAATCTCTTTCTTTAATCTTTTGTAGATCTTTTATAAGAGAGATATTTTAATTTAAATTCTCTTTAATAAATTATTTCTTCCACATAATAAAAATTAAAATTAAAATTCCTTTTTAATTTAATTTGGCCGGCCCCCACTAGCTTGGGTTGAAGCTAAGGCCGGCCACCCAATTTTATACCTAGGCCGGCCCTAGCTTGGTTCCCAAGCTAGCTTGGCCGGCCCCCTATTGGTGGGTATAGAAGGTGGGTATAGTACTCTATAAATAAGAGGCTACGATAGGGACCGAGAGGAGGAATTGGTTTTGGTCTCCCGATAAAATTAAGCATCCGCCCCGAACACACAACTTAATTTTATCAATAATAATTCATTCCACTAGAGAACTATTATTGAACTACCGCACCAATCCCAAATTACTTTTTTGGGCTCCTTCTTATTATGAGTGTGTTAGTCTCCCTGTGTTTAAGATATCGAATGCCCACTAATTAAGTGAGTTACTGACAACTCATTTAATTAATATCTAAATCCAAGAGTAGTACCACTCAACCTTATCATCATGTCGGACTAAGTCCACCTGCAGGGTTTAACATGACAATCCTTATGAGCTCCTCTTGGGGACATTATCAACCTAGTATCTCTAGGACACAGTTTCCTTCTATAATCAACAACACATACTATAAGTGATATCATTTCCCAACTTATCGGGCTTATTGATTCATCGAACTAAATCTCACCCATTGATAAATTAAAGAAATAAATATCAAATATATATGCTTGTTATTATATTAGGATTAAGAGTACATACTTCCATAATAACCGAGGTCTTTGTTCCTTTATAAAGTCAGTATAAAAGAAACGACCTCAAATGGTCCTACTCAATACACTCTGAGTGTACTAGTGTAATTATATAGTCAAGATAAACTAATACCTAATTACACTATGACCTTCTAATGGTTTGTTCCTTTCCATTTTGGTCGTGAGCTACTGTTTATAATTTATAAGGTACTGATAACATCATCTTCTGCATGTGACACCACATACTATGTTATCTACAATATAAATTAAATGAACAACTACAAAATGTAGACAATTTGACCAAATGTGATTCTTTATTCATAATGAATGTTTACAAAGCTTAGGCTTTCAGTATACACTCCAACAATCTCCCACTTATACTAATGACTAAGCTGTCATATCTTCTACCATACATCTGATTCCCATTCCCTCCACATGCCGATCGAAAGCTTTCGCCGGAAGGGCCTTAGTGAAAGGATCTCCCAGGTTATCGTAATCTTGGCGATGACAACTTCTCCTCGCTTCACGATATCTCGTATCAGGTGGTACTTGCGCTCTATATGTTTACTTGCCTTATGAGCTCGTGGTTCCTTCGAGTTTGCAACTGCACCGCTATTATCACAATAAATTGTGATGATTTTGGGCAAACCAGGAATCACATCTAAGTCCATTAGAAAGTTCCTGAGCCATACTGCTTCTTTAGCTGCCTCAGAGGCTGCTACATACTCAGCTTCCATGGTTGAGTCCGAAACACATTTCTGCTTAACACTCCTCCATGAAATGGCTCCACCTCCTAAAGTAAACACATAGCCTGATGTAGACTTACTGTTATCCCTATCCGATTGGAAATCAAAACCCATGAGCAGATCGTCTGCTTGGTAAACTAGCATATAATCTCTAGTCCTTCTCGTATTTTAATATATACTTTACCGATCCAATGTCCTTGTCTAGTTACTCGATATCTCACGACCATGCCCACAGAAAATGGATATCGGTCTCGTATATAGCATTGCATACATTAGGCTTCCTACACCAAGCATAAGGAACCGCTTTCATGTCTTCTATCTCTTTCGACGCTTCTGAGACATCTCTTTAGATAGAGCTACTCCATGTCTAAAAGGTAAGAAACCTTTCTTGGAATCCTGCATGCTAAAATGAGCAAGGATTGTATCTATATATGAAGCTTGGGACAGACACAATATTCTTTTCTTACGATCCCTTATAACTTTGATCCCAAGAATGTGTGCACAATCTCCTAAGTCCTTCATATCAAATTGTTTGGACAACCATACCCTTACCTCTGATAATACCTTGACATTGTTGCCAATTAACAAAATATCATCTACGTATAGTACAAGAAATACCACCATGTTTCCGTTACACTTCTTATATACACAAGACTCATCCGGACTTTGAATAAATCCGTATGACTGGATTACTTCATTAAACCGGATGTTCCAAGATCTTGAAGCTTGCTTTAGTCCATAAATGTACCGATTGAGCTTGCACACTAGATGCTCTTTGCCTTTTTCAATGAACCCTTCTGGTTGCTTCATATGGATGTTCTCTTCAAGACTTCCATTAAGGAAAGCTGTCTTGATATCCATTTGCCAAATCTCATAATCCATATGAGCAGCAATGGATAAGAGTATCCGGATAGACTTAAGCATAGCCACCGGTGAAAAGGTCTCCTCATAATCGATTCCTCTTTCCGAGTACCCCTTCGCAACAAGCCTAGCTTTGAAGGTTTCTACCTTCTCGTCTCCCTCTTTCCTTTTGTAGATCCACTTGCATCCAACGGCTTTTACACCATCAGGTGGTTCTACAAGTTCCAGACTTTATTAGAGTACATAGACTCTATTTCGAATTCATTGCCTTTTGCCAAGATGTGCATCTTTATCTTGGAGTGCTTAGTCATATGTTGTGGATCAGGTTCATGTTTACCCGGATCAAGTCCAAGACTCTCCCAAAAACATGAATCTTTCAGGCTGCCTTACAACCCTCCCACTATGACGAGGCACTGTCTGTGGTTGTATATCATGTGTGACACGTGTTGCAGTCTCTTGTGGTACTTCATCTTGTACTGTTGGTACTGAAGTAGACGTGTCCTCTCTAAGTTCTTCTAAAACAACTTTGCTACTGGGCTTGTGATCCATTATATAGTCTTCTTCTAAAAATTGGGCATTGATGCTAACAATGACCTTCTGGTCTTTAGGACTATAAAATAAACCACCTTTTGTTCCTTTGGGATATCCTACAAACACGCGAACTTCTGTACGGGATTCTAACTTATCAGCATCTGGTTTCAGCACATGTGCTGGACTACCCCAAATCCGAATATGTCTTAGACTGGGTTTTCGCCCATTCCACAATTCTATGGGAGTAGAAGAAACTGATTTAGAAGGTACTATGTTCAGAACGTATACTGCTGTTTCCAGAGCATATCCCCAAAATGAATTTGGTAATTCTGAATAACTCATCATTGATCTAACCATCTCCATAAGAGTCCTGTTCCTTCATTCTGCTACACTATTCTATTGGGGTGTTCCAGGTGCAGACAATTGGGATTGAATCCCGCCCTCTGATAAGTAATTCCTAAACTCTCCTAAGAGGTATTCGCCACCACGATCAGACCGTAGTGTCTTGATACTTTTACCTAGTCGTTTCTCCACATCAGCCTTGTATTCTTTGAACTTATCAAAGCACTCGGACTTGTGGCGCATTAGGTAAATGTATCCGTATCTTGAATAATCGTTTATAAAAGAGACAAAATATTCAAAACCACCTTTTGCTTGGACAGACATAAGACCACACAAATCAGAATGAACCAATTCTAACACTTCTTTGGCTCTATACCCCTTTGCCTTGAACGGCCTCTTGGTCATTTTACCTTCTAAGCAAGATTCACAAGTTGGAAAATTTTCCAACTCTAATGAACTCAAAAGTCCATCGGCTATAAGCCTCTGAATCCTACTTAAGTTAATATGACCAAGCCTTAGATGCCAAAGATATGCTTGGTTCATTTCCAAAGGTTCTTTTCTCTTATTAGAATTAGAAGATGAGTTATAAATTTCCATATTTTGCTTTGTGGAAGAAATTGGATTTAAAGTATACAAATTGCCAACCAATGCACCAGAACAGATAATCACATTATTTCTTTTAATAACTACATCGTTACTGAAAGAAACAGAATATCCATCTAGAAACAGTTTAGAAACTGAAATTAAATTCTTTCTAAAACTGGGTACATAAAGACAATTTCTTAAAACCAAATTTCTATTTCTACTAAAAGATAAGTAGACGTCTCCCACTGCAACAGTTGCCACCTTAGTAGCATTACCCATGTAGACGATAATTTCTCCTTCAGATAGTCGTCGGGTTTCCTGGAACCCCTGCAAGGAATTGCAGACATGATCGATGGCTCCGATTACACACCAGGTGTTGGTAGATAACACCGCTAAACATGTTTCAACAATTAGAGCATGAGATATACCTTGTTTTGGTTCCTACGAGGACAGCCCGCTTTACTGCTTGCGGATGAAGCACTTGCCCTTCGGCTTCTTCACTCCAACTTTAAATCCGTACTCTGAGATTTATTCACTTTCTTTCTGAACCAACTTGTTTCTTCTTCTTCTTTCCTCTCGGTTTAGAAGTAGAACCATTTTCAGATAGTGAATTTGAGCATTGTGACGAAATAATCCTTCTGCTGCTGTCAGTAGTTCCGCTAATGAATAAATCCTCTTATTCATATTATAGTTCGGGCGGACATCTAGGTAGCGTTGGAGGATCATATCGATCCGGGTTTCCCCATCAATTTCTCCTCCAAGGATCCGTATCTCGTTCGGATAAGCCATCATCTTTAGGATATGATCCCTTACCCTCTTGCATGGTGGTGTCATTATCTTTCTCATGACTTCTTGCCTAGAAGCCCTATCCCGATGACCAAAGAGTTCCTTGAGATTGTTCATAATATCATAGTCGTTGGTAAATCTTGATGCTGATGTTGCAATACAATTGACATTGAAGCCAAAATGTAACACCGCGCCATCTCTGCTTTTACCCATTTCCTATGATATTCAATCTCCTCTTGGGTAGATTCACTAGTAGGTGCTTCAGGACAAGACTAATTTATAGCTTTCAACAGTAAGAACAATGTCTAGGTTTCTTTTCCAATCTATGTAATTAGGTCCAGTAAGTCTATTCATTTGAAGTATGATGGACAATGGGTTGAAAGTCATCCTAAGAATCACAAATAACTTTTGGTCGAACTCTAAATTTAGAATAATATTGATTCCTCAAACAATACTATTTTAAATTAACCAACACCTCATAACACCGTGAATTTTGTATGCCACGTTAGTGTGAGGATACAAATTCAACATTTGTAAAAGGAGGGTTTTAACCCATTAATTTTATTATCTTGTCAACCTAACTTTTGACAAATAAAATTAATAGTTGGTATCATTTGGTCACACAAATAATAGACTTCGATGGGGAGGATACTATTAGATGTGTCTAAGTGTATACCATTACTTGACACTAAGTCCATTAATAAGATAATGCCCTTCCGTTGGGGAAGATCACACGCTCTTAATTAACTTCCTATAGTCATCCAAAATGGAAGTCTAGTGATCCACAAACAAGCTCATCCGTTATGGAGGAAGGCTCGAGCCAACGCCCAAGCTTGTTTGCATCACTTACAAACCAAAGAATGGAGACCATGGGATTTACTTAAAAATCCCTCTCCCACTTAGTTATTTATAAATGAGGAATTTTAACTATGCTAGCCTACTAAACTTGTAAACTAACATGCACACACAGCACAATATAAAAGCAATAAATAGAAAAATCTAATTTTCAACTATTATGGCTTTTATCTCTAGTTGTCCTCCGTGTGTTGTCATCCCAAGCTGCTGCCATATTTGGCCACCGCTACTGGGTCTAGCTGTCGCATCCATCTTGCTCCTTGTTCCGCTGCACCTCTGGTCCTTAGAAGGTTCCACGCTTTGCAAGATTCGATCCACGACATAAATAGAATTTTACATTTTTGATCCTATATTCCATAAAAGGAATGTACATGTATCTAGATCAAAAATAAAATCCTAATAAAACTAAATACAGCTCCTGCTATATTTTAATACAATAATGCACACACATATAAATGCCCTTGACATGTCCAAGGGTCCAATCACACACATAATAACTAAAAGCCATAATAGTTGGATCCTGCATCCACAAAGTTAGCACATCCTACTATTAACCTGCCTAAATTATGTATGACATGTGCATAATTAACCTAATACCAAATACACAGAGGCAAGCTCGATACCAATTGTTGATTGCTACTCGGAAAACCTAGAGGTTTCACTGTACAAAAATTTTGTACAAAGGTCTGAACCTTTTCCTAGCTACCATGTGTTCTTTTAAATTAAATTTTGGATCGCCTGCGGAACTTAACACGTTTGATCCAAAACTTAATCTATTTGTTATTTTAGGTTTTGACTTGGATCTCCTGCGGAACTTAACACGTTCGACCCAAGTCACCTTAAGTTATTAATTCCATTAAATATTAATTTTCATAATTGGTTCCCAGTACTGACGTGGCGAGGCACATGACCTTCTTGGATATGGGAGCAACCACCACCGACTAGACAAAACCTCTTATGGAAAGCTAATATTTAATTTCCTAAAATAACTTTAGGTTAACCGAAAAGAACAATCAAATCACAAGGAAAAGAAAAAACAAAAGAACACAACATCGAAAAACATATTCGAAATTCTAGAATCGTAAGCCTCTTGTATTTGGTATTATTTCCATAAATAACTAGTATGATGCGGAAAGAAAAATTACTAGTTATACCTTTTAGAAAGACCTCTTGATCTTCTACCGTATTCCTCTTCTAACCTCGAACGTTGTGTGGGCAACGATCTTCCGAGATGAGAAATCACCAACCACCTTCTTCTCCTCCTAGCTAGGTTCGGCCAACAATAAGAAAGCTTCACCAAGGAAGAAGATCAAAACACCAACCAAGCTCCAAGAGATGCTAGCTTTCTCTCCTTCTTTTTCTTCTTCTCCAAGTAGTATCCGGCCACCACAAGAACTCCAAGAAGGATGAAGTATTCGGCCACCACAAGAGGAAGAGAGGGAGAGGATGATGGCCGGCCACAACACCAAGGAAAAGAGGGAGAGAAAATAATAGAGGTTGTGTCTCATGAAGGCACCCTCACCCCTTCTTTTATATTCCTTGGCCTAGGCAAATTAGGAAATTTAATTACAATAAAATTTCCTCAATTTCCTTGATATGATTTAATTGAGAAAAATAAAATAAAATCTCCCAAATTGAAATCTTATGGCCGGCCACATCAATGAAATCAAATTGGACAAGTTTCAATCAACAATTAAAACTTCCTAATTTATTTCCGGAAATTTTAAAATTAAAATTTCTCTTCAAAAATCTCTTCATGGTTGATAAAAGGAAATTTCTATAATTTTAATTTTACAACATGTGAATAATTTTTAGAGAGAAAATAAAATATCTCACCAATCTACAAATAAGGAAAGAGATCTAATCTCTTTCTTTAATCTTTTGTAGATCTTTTATAAGAGAGATATTTTAATTTAAATTCTCTTTAATAAATTATTTCTTCCACATAATAAAAAATTAAAATTAAAATTCCTTTTTAATTTAATTTGGTCGGCCCCACTAGCTTGGGTTCAAGCTAGGGCCGGTACCTCGGCCGGCCCTAGCTTGGTTCCCAAGCTAGCTTGGCCGGCCCCCTATTGGTGGGTATAGAAGGTGGGTATAGGTGGGTATAGTACTCTATAAATAAGAGGCTATGATAGGGACCGAGAGAAGGAATTGGTTTTGGTCTCCCGATAAAATTGCATCGCCCCGAACACACAACTTAATTTTATCAATAATAATTCATTCCACTAGAGAACTATTATTGAACTACCGCACCAATCCCAAATTACATTTTTGGGCTCCTTCTTATTATGAGTGTGTTAGTCTCCCTGTGTTTAAGATATCGAATGTCCACTAATTAAGTGAGTTACTGACAACTCATTTAATTAATATCTAAATCCAAGAGTAGTACCACTCAACCTTATCATCATGTCGGACTAAGTCCACCTGCAGGGTTTAACATGACAATCCTTATGAGCTCCTCTTGGGGACATTATCAACCTAGTATCTCTAGGACACAGTTTCCTTCTATAATCAACAACACATACTATAAGTGATATCATTTCCCAACTTATCGGGCTTATTGATTCATCGAACTAAATCTCACCCATTGATAAATTAAAGAAATAAATATCAAATATATATGCTTGTTATTATATTAGGATTAAGAGTACATACTTCCATAATAACCGAGGTCTTTGTTCCTTTATAAAGTCAGTATAAAAGAAACGACCTCAAATGGTCCTACTCAATACACTCTGAGTGTACTAGTGTAATTATATAGTCAAGATAAACTAATACCTAATTACACTACGACCTTCTAATGGTTTGTTCCTTTCCATTTTGGTCGTGAGCTACTGTTTATAATTTATAAGGTACTGATAACATCATCTTCTGCATGTGACACCACATACTATGTTATCTACAATATAAATTAAATGAACAACTACAAAATGTAGACAATTTGACCAAATATGATTCTTTATTCATAATGAATGTTTATAAAGCTTAGGCTTTCAGTATACACTCCAACAGTGAGGGGGCTTCATGAGACACAACTCTTATTCTTTTGCTTGGGTGATCTCTTGGTGGATGACCCTCTCCCTTCTCCCTTTCCCTTTGCTCTCTTCTCCTTGGTGGTGGTGGTAGCCGAATTCTAGAAGAAGAGGAAGGACTCTTTTGGGTGGTGTTCATCTTGGAGGATCGTCGCCCACACGACGTCCAAGGCGAGGCGAGGAATACGGTAGAAGATCTCGAGGTTATTAGCTTACAAAGAGAAGGTATAATTAACAATTGTTTTCCGCATCATGCTAGTTTTTCTCTTTGAAAGAATTCTAAATACAAGAGGCAATTAGATCTAGTTTAATCGAATTTATTTTTCGATTTTGTGTTTTCTTCTTTTTCGAATTTGTGATTTGATTGTTCTTTTTGGTTAACCTAGAGTTATTTAAGGAAATAAATATTAGCTTTCCTTAAAAGGCTTTGCCTAGGCAGTGGTGGTTGCTCCCATATCCAAGAAGGCCATGTGCCTCGCCATGCAGTCCTGGAAGCCAATTTTGGAAATTAGTATTTATGGAATTAATAACTTATGTAGATTTGAATTAATAGTGTTAAGTTCCTCTTGCGATTCAAATCTAAACCATTAAGAACAGATAAGTTAAATTTGGAATCAATGATGTTAAGTTCCGTCTGCGATTCCTAATTTAACTTCTAAAGAACACAATAAGTTATTTAAGGAAAGGTTCGACACTTGTACAAAAAATTTTATACAGTGGAATCGATACATTTTCCTAGGATTAACCAACATCATCATCCCGATGAAATCAATACGATGGCGGGGGTGGGGGATAAGGGGGCCCTCGATGTGAGCCAGGGGGAAATCTAGGCATACCAGGAAGATGACCAAGATGTTGATGATATTGATACAAAGCATCTACTTGTTGTCTAGTGATATCCATATCATCCATAAAATTTCGCATCCTTTCCTAGTCAACATCATATTCCTGAACAAGCCCTGTCACCTGACTATAGAAGTCCCTAGTGAACTTAAAATGGTCCTATACCTCCCTATACTAGTCGTCAGGTAACTTGAAGTGACCCTCCAATAATCATTGTTGGGTGTTTTACTTTTCATGAAGGGAGTCTAAAGAGGTACGGAAGTCCGAAAATCAAAACTAGGGGGTCCCATGCCATATGCAAAAGAGTGTCTAGGAGAGTTCGGGTGTCCGGAAGTCTGCGGGAACCCTGATGATGAGGGTTCTTGGTGGTACTCGGGTTCTTCTGCAATGGAAGGTACATTCTCGGGGTGTATATCAGAAATCACCCAATTCGCGGGGTCGCGAACTGAAGTACGCTCGGGGCAAGGAAGGGGTAATGGAAAATCATTGGTTCTAGGGAAAGCAAACTCATTCTCATCCCGACAAATCATCTTCATGGCAAGACAAGAATCGATGTCGATCCTGTCATTACCATGAACTACCTCTAATCCATCAAGTGCACAACCAAGATTGAATGCCACTTGGGTGATTAATCCTCCAAACACTATCATCCCTGAAGATGCCTTAGCTGCCTTCCACAAAGTTTGCAAGAAATGATACCCTGAATCAAAATTGACTTTATTTAACATTTCTCAAAGAGAATAGAGTTCTGTCTTCTTAACCATCACATCGCTATCTCCTCGACCAAAGATCGTTTTGCTCATCACTCTGTGAAGGTATCTAAAGGTCGGGTTTTGCATTCGGGATGCTTTAGCTCTAGAGGGCTCATAAGGGTCTTGTGAGCCGGTAATCGACATCCAAAATTCATTCCATTTAATACCACTATCAAATCCATGTGAACCACCAGTAGGTAACCCAAAACAATCATTGAAATCACTAAAAGTCCACCGAACTTTTTTGTTCATCATTCTGAAAGTTATGACCCCCGCGTAGTCATCCTCAAAAGGAAATCTAACATCTAATGAGCTCAGAAATTCAAGAACTAGGTAGGGGTAAGTCGGTGCATGAGCGTACATTATGTCATTCCAATCTAAAGCATTAATCATCCAATCTATGTCCTCCCTAATTCCTAGCACATCCATAGTAGTGGGATCCATATATTTAGTGCATAAGATTTTCCTGGCGACAAGAATATCGTATCTAGCTTTTTGCTCATGATTTCTAAAAAAAATATTGAACTCATTTTTGTTACCTTCATCGCGTGCCACCCGCTTTCCTTTGCCTTTTGAAGCAAGAGCCTTCCCTTTGCCTTTGTCACCTCCCGGTGCGTCTCCTCCGCTAGATCCACCGCTCCCTCGACGAAGCCTTTTCAAGATCTGCGACATGGTGCGAGGCTTGGAGGATTCTTCTCTCTTTTCGGATTTGTGGCTTGAGGAGGGTCTAGATCTAAGTGTAGATCTGTAAAGGAATAGGTTGCTTAAACAGGCAAACGCGCAGCGGAAAAACCTATTTCCTCCAGAAGATCCATGCGAAGGGAAACATAATCTTATACTAAGTTAGATCTAAAGACATGATAGAGTTATACCTTTGAAGAGTTCTCACGATCTCCCAACAGCTCGGATCACAACATGATCAAGCTTTCGCGCCTCTACGGTATCCACACGAACAAGCCTTGCTTTCGTTTGTCTCACAAACTCAACAAGATGGAGAAGAACACACAAGGTTGTGATAGCAACTTTCAAGGGTGTGTTCGGCCAAGCAAGGAAAGGAGGAAGAAGAAGAAGCAAAGAGACCTTTCACCTTCTTAAGTGATGAAAATCTTATGAAAAATATCATCCAAATGATATTTATAGCCATCCCATGGAATATCAAGAGTCTCCACCCTTTCATCTTCTAATTCAATGGCTCAAAATCAACCATTCAATCCAATGGTTGAATTTTGACCATTCAACTTCCTTGGTGAACTCAAGTTCACCCAATGAGTCTAACCCATTGATTCCCATACAATTCCACTCAATCCAACAATTGGATCTATTTGAGTCTAACTCAATGAGTCTAATTCGGATTACACTTAATCCAATACGTGATTTATTCGAGTCTAACTAAATGATTAATCCAAAAAGCCTAATCATCTCATGATTGGCTGTTAGGGCTAATTACTAACAATCTCCCACTAGCACTAGTGCCAATCACCACTAAGATGACACCAACACTTTGGATCTACCCACTATTCTTAATATCCTTTGTATTTTAGTCAAACTAAAATACCCATCTCCATATCTACTTGTTCTTTGTGTGTGACCCTATAGGCTCTCGTAACGTTGGCAATGTATCTAAATCAACATTTGCGATACATAAGCAATGAGTGGCATCTAGCAAGGCATCATTGCTACCCAAGTGACGAGAAAGTCGTGATCCGACCTAACCTTTACGTGGCTATCATGTTGTACGACTTGGTCCCTCTATCCTTGATATCTAGATTGATCAATGAGGCATAGACCGTGTCATCCTCTTATCAATCTTTGTGTTTCTTGATCTCCAAGTAGACACACTCAATCAAATAAGCTCAATATCTCATATTGACTCATTTGCACATGACCATGTTTTCTTGTGTCCTACTAATCAAAGGGCCCACAGATATCGCTTTCGTCATATGGAAGGGATAGATCCCATCTACATCACTCACATCACTCACATCCCTCGCTTTCGTCATAGTTACGAGTGACGTTTGACGATACCAAAGTATACAACTCCTTATGTAGGGAACCGTAGTGACTTCAGGTCTAACGACTATTCATACCAATAGTCACATGAGAATGTTTATGACACTCATACGACGATCCATGAAACATTCTCATGGCTGGTCATTCAGTATATATTCTCTAATATATACCCATGTGTCAACCTGATATCTCATATCCATGACTTGTGAGATCAAGTCATCCGTTGACCTACATGCTAGTCTCAACGCATTAATATTATCCTTGTATATTAATGCTCGACCAGGAATAGTTAAGAGTAGTGTTCTCTACAATATCTCACTATCAATTCAATTAATTGATATACTGTAGATATGAACCTATTACCCAAGGACATTATTAAATTTATTCAATCGGCACTAAACTGAAATAAATATAATAACCATAACCATTGCCTTTTATTAATAATGATATATGATACAAAATGAGCCCTTTACAATCATCTTATAATTGGTACTAGGGCTAATGCTAAAACTCCATTAGCACTAGTGTCAATCCTTGAGGTATCGAATATCCATTGACCTAGTGTGACCATCATGCTTTCCCTGTGCCAAAGCTTTGGTCAAAGGATTCGCAATGTTAGCATCGGTTGGGAGTCTGCATATCATCATATCTCATATATCGATGATCCCTCAAATCGTTGTAGTATCCAATACCTAAGACCACCATTTAAGTACAATACATGCCCTAACTGCGATCTAGAATCATCCTTGTCAATTTTGGAAGCTTGCACCACTGTAACCCTTTATAGCAAGCTCTTCATCGCCTCCAAAGATCAAGAAATAATCTTGAGTCCTTCTCAAGTACTTAAGAATATTCTTGACTACTGTCCAGTGACCTTCACCAGGAACTGACTGGTATCTGTTCATCATGCTTAACGCATACGAGACATCTGGGCGAGTACATGATCAACCGTATAGCAGATGCATAAGGGATCTGATCCATGCGGTCCCTTTCTACCTTAGAAGAAGGACATTGAGTCTTCGAAAGAGTCACACCATGTGACATAGGTAGGAATCCCTTCTTGGAATTCTCCATAGCAAAACGTTTAAGCACCTTGTCAATATATGTACTCTGGCTTAGGCTAAGCAATCTCTTAGATCTATCTCTATAGATCTTAAGACCTAAAATATAAGCCGCTTCACCTAAGTCTTTCATTGAAAATTAATTCCCAAGCCAAGTCTTCACTGACTGAAGAGTAGGGATATCATTTCCAATGAGTAGTATGTCATCTACATACAATATGAGAAAGATGAATGTGCTCCCACTAACCTTCTTGTAGACACAAGGTTCGTCTTCATTCTTAATGAAACCAAATGTTTTGATCGCATCATCGAATCGAAGATTCTAGCTTCTAGAAACTTGCTTCAATCCATAATGGATCTTTGCAACTTACAAATCTTTCCAGCATACTTTGGATGTACGAAACCCTCGAGTTGTGTCATGTACACATCCTCGAGTAGATTTCCATTAAGATTTACGGTTTTGACATCCATATGCCAGATCTCATAATCATAGTAAGCAGTAATAGCAAGCATGATCCGAATGAACTTGAGCATCGCAACTGGTGAAAGGGTTTCATCATAGTCTATACCATGAATCTGCTTGAATCCTTTAGCCACCAATCTACCTTTGTAGGTATGCATATGACCATCCATGTCAGTCTTCACCTTGAAGACCCACTTACACCCAATGGGTTTGATCCCTTCAGGTGGATCAACCAAAGTCCATACTTGGTTAGTGTACATGAGTTCCATTTCGGATCTCATGGCCTCTAGCCATTTCTCAGAATCTGGGCCTTGTACAGCTTCATGATAAGATGTAGGCTCATTGAGACCAATAAGCTCTACATCACCGTGGTCAGACAAGAGAAATGAATATCTCTCAGGTTGAAGATGAATCCTATCAGATCTGTGTAGAGCATGTGCTACTTGAACAAGTTGTTGTTCCATAACCTCTTTTGGTGCAACAAAATCCTGATCCACAACATCTTGTGGTACCTGTTCAATTTCCATCACATTGTCAGTGCTAGTATCTTGAACTTCTTCAAGATCGACTTCAATCCCACTAGTTTTTCTAGAAATCAATTCCCTTTCTAGAAATACACCAATTCTAGCAACAAACACCTTGCCATATGTGGGATTATATAAGTAATATCCCTTTGTCTCCTTGGGATATCCAACAACGTAGCACTTATCGGATTTGGGTCCTAGTTTATCTGAGACTTGTCGTTGAACGTAAGCCTCACAGCCCCAAATCTTCATAAAAGACATATTGGGACTCCTCCCTATCCATATCGTATATGGTGTCTTTATGATGACCTTGGATGAAACTTGGTTAAGTGTGAAAGCGACTGTCTCTAGAGCATGTCCCTAGAAGGAAGTAGGAAGATCTGTATGACTCATCATCGATCGTACCATATCTAATAAGGTACGGTTCCTCCTTTCTAATACACCATTCCATTGTGGTGTTCCAAGTGGAGTGAGTTGAGATATGATCCCACACTCAACGAGATGGTCATGAAACTCTTGGCTAAGGTATTCCCCACCTCGATCTGATCGAAGCATCTTAATACTCTTACCAAGTTGGTTTTGTACTTCATTCTTGAATTCTTTGAACATTTCAAAGGATTCTGACTTGTGTCTCATCAGATACACATAGCCGTATCTACTGAAATCATCAGTGAAGGTAATGAAGTAATGATAGTCTCCTCTAGCTGCTATTCTGAAAGGGCCACATACATCAGTATGTATGAGTTCTAACAGATCATTAGCCCTTTCGCCATGTCCACTAAATGAAGTATTTGTCATCTTGCCTCGAAGACAAGATACAAATACCTCATATAATTCAAAATCAAATGAGTCCAAAAGTCCATCCTTATGGAGTTGGGATATGCGACTCTCATTTATGTGACCTAAGCGACAATGCCAGAGATATGTTTGGTTCAGATCATTAGATTTAAACCGCTTGGTATTTATGTTATAGATCGTATTTTCAAAGTCTAGAACATAGAGTCCATTTATCAGAGGTGCACTACAATAAAACATGTCATTTAAATAAATAGAACAACAGTTGTCCTTTATTATAAATGAGAATCCCTTCTTGTCTAAACAAGAAACAGAGATTATGTTTTTGGTTAAAGCAGGCACTAACAACACTCTTCCAGTTCTAAAACAAGCCTAGTAGGCAAAGATAAGGAATAGGTTCCTACGACGATAGCAACAACTCTTGCACCATTGCCTACTCGTAGGTCCACTTCGCCCTTTGTCAATAATCTACTATTTCTCAGCGCCTGCACATTAGTATAAATGTGAGATGCACATCCGATATCTAATACCCATGAAGAAGAAATAGATAGATTAACTTCTATAACATATATACCAAGGCAGAAGTCTCACTTCTCTTTCGTTTCATTTCCTCTAGGTACCTTTTGCAGTTCCTTTTCCAGTGTCCGGTCTCACCGCAGTGGAAGCAGGTCCCTTCCTTAGTAACCCCTCCTTTGGGTTTCAGTGCATGAGCCTTGCCCTTGCCTTTGGTTTGGGTCTTACCCTTACCTTTAGGCTTCCACTTGCCTTTGCCCTTAAGATACCATCAGAATGGAACTAGGCTTTGCCTTCTTAAGGTTGATTTCAGCAGTTCTCAACATGCTTAACATCTTAGGCAGTGGTTTGTCAATTTCATTCATGTTGTAGTTCATGACAAACTGACTATAACTATCAGGCAACGACTGCAAGATAAGGTCAGTGGCCAATTCTTGGCCTAGTGGGAATCCCAACCTTTGCAGATTCTCCATATACCCGATTATTTTGAGTACATAAGGCCCTACGGGAGTTCCTTCTTGCATTCTGCATTGAAACAGTGCTTTAGAGATCTTAAATCTCTTATGCCTTGTTTATCCTTGATACAGTTGTTTAGGATGTTCAACCATATCATAAGCATCTATGTTCTCATGTTGCTTCTGAAGCTCAGAGTTCATGGTGGCAAGCATGAGGCATGACACATCTACTGCGTCATCTTGATGCTTCTTGTAAGCATCCCTATCAGCTCTAGTGGCATTAGCAAGGGGTGCTTCAGGAATAGGCTGCTCTAGGACATACAGTTTTTGTTCTTGTCTGAGGACTATTCTCAAGTTTCTATACCAGTCCAGGAAATTAGCTTCATTGAGCTTGTCCTTATCAAGGACAGATCGCAAAGAGAGGGTATTTATTGTACTTGACAACATGGTAATCTACAATAGTGAAATGCAAGTCTTAGTATCATATATCTATAATTTAATTAGACCTTTAATTAAATGATTCTCCCACTAAATTCTAAAGCTTGATAGAAGCAAGTCACTACTAGTTCTATACCCATAAGCAAAGACATTCTAGTGGGACAAGATCCACATTATACCTCATCTTGAGTTAGCTTTGGCTAATCACCCAAGACTTGTATAAATAGGTAGGCAATGTGTACCAATTGAACAAAATCTATATTATACTTTTCTTGAATTAGCTTTGGCTAATCGCCCAAGATTTGTATAACTTAGGTAGACAACGTTCACCAATTACATCCTATGTAACTCTTGTATCCTTAGATGAACAACACTGTTTGTTCGTTTTCCCATATTATGAAATACATATTATAATTCATCTTGAGTTAGCTTTGGCTAATCGTCCAAGACTAGTATAATATGATTTACATCTTATGGGATATGTCTTTAAGTTCTCAATCCAATTGAGGTAAAATTAAGTCATACACAAAGGTCAATAGTCGGACATCACAATTGTCCTATCGCACTCTACCAAGATAAAACGAGCCACTTTGCTTTGGCAAACCTGACTACAGATGATCGAGGTAGTAGTGAGTACCAAACTTTTGTAGGCATATGCAAACAACCTAATTACGATAGCTACACATGCATCACATACATCATGGCATATCATGGCATATATCAACATATACACAAGTTTAAACGTGACATGGTTATGACCCCCATAAACTACGATCTTCTCAAGCCAATGAGAAGAGCGATAAGTCAACCTAGGTCCAAGCAGCTTCTCCAAGCGCTTCCTTGGTTGCCGTGTGTTGTTGTCCTTCCTTCCTTTTTCACCCATCTTCCAGAAGACTAACTCTTTCTAATTTTGTACATTAAAAAATCTAAAGAAACTCAAGTTACATTCGAGTGTAATCTAATTACATCAAGAATAAAAGGGATGAAGGCACGACACGTAGGCCGTATTATGAATTACAACATTACACACATCCAATCACATTGGGCCAAAGGGCCATAACCATGCACCATGTCATATATATTCACAATATATTTACTACATAAATTTACTATGATTGCAATAACAAATTATGAGTCACAACGCCACGACGGTCCCCCGAAACAAAATTTATTTTGCATACTCGTTTATGAGTTGCTGCCATACCCGAGACCCAACTACCCACAATACCAACTATGTTTTGTTCTAAACAAAACATCTCTAGCCGAGACCTTGTTGGTCACACACCAACTTCGTTTTGTTCCAAACAAAACAACTCTAGCCGAGACCTTGTTGGTCACACACCAACATTCGATCATGACTCAAGATTTGGCCGAAACTCAGAATCTAGCCAAGACTCATAATCTGGCCGAGACCCATAATCTGGCTAAGAGTCTTGTGTGGCCAAAACTCACAATTTTCCAATCATAGAAAACCCTATCATGCAATTTCTATATCATATATAAAAATTCTAATAACTTAGCATATCCCTTCGCAAGTGGCTCTGATACCACTGTAAGGGAATAGGTTGCTTAAACACGCAAACTCGCAGTGGAAAAACCTATTTCCTCTAGAAGATCCATGCGAAGGGAAACATAATCTTATATTAAGTTAGATCTAAAGACATGATAGAGTTATACCTTTGAAGCGTGCTCACAATCTCCCGACAGCTCGGATCTCATCACGATCAAGCGTTTGCGCCTCTACGGTATCCACACAAACAAGCCTTGCTTTCGTTTGTCTCACAAACTCAACAAGATGGAGAAGAACACACAAGGTTGTGCTAGCAACTTTCAAGGGCGTGTTCGGCCAAGCAAGGAAAGGAGGAAGAAGAAGAAGCAAAGAGACCTTTCACCTTCTCAAGTGATGAAAATCTTATGAAAAATATCATCCAAATGATATTTATAGCCATCCCATGGAATATCAAGAGCCTCCACCCTTTTATCTTCTAATCCAATGGCTCAAAATAAACCATTCAATCCAATGGTTGAATTTTGACCATTCAACTTCCTTGGTGAACTCAAGTTCACCCAATGAGTCTAACCCATTGATTCCCATGCAATTCTACTCAATCCAACAATTAGATCTATTTGAGTCTTACTCAATGAGTCTAATTTGGATTACACTTAATCCAATGAGTGGGTTCATTCAAGTCTAACTCAATGATTAATACAAAAAGCCTAATCATCTCATGATTGGCTCTTAGGGATAATTACTGACAATATCTAGACAAAAGTGAGCTCTAGAGGTGGGAAATCAGGGGTTGGTGAGATGTAGTGGAGAGGAGAAGATTTTTGGGATAGGGGGACATGGAAATAGGGTTTCTTGGAAGAGGAGGCGATGTGCACGGGTTGAGCCACGACCGTGTCTTATAGACACGGCCGGGTCAAACGGGACGCTGGACGACCATGTAAGGATGCACGGGCTCCTTCTTTCTCCCCTCGGCTGAAGTGGCACGGCCGTGCTTGTTGGCACAACCCCTGTCTTCCTCTTCTCTGTATGAACCACACGGTTGTGCCAATTGGCACGACCAGGATCTTTCTCCTCTCTAGCAGGGCTGTATGACCGTGCCTCTCCCTTCTCTTCACAAGCCACACGGCCATGCAGAGTTGCACGGCCCATGGCTTTAGTCTCCACGTTGGCTTCACACGACCGTGTGAGGTCACACGACCAGCTCCCTTAAGCTCGTAGTGATTCATTCTTCGTCATTTCAGCTCCTCCGTCGCCTCCACGCCCATGAGAAGCACTCATGGCCAGCTCATGGAGGTTACACACATCCTGAAAATGAAGCACCCAAAATAAAACACTAGACTAAAACTCACTAGAGAAATAGAAAGACAAAAAGGAATGATGAACTAAAATACGAAAACCCTTGGGTTGCCTTCCAAGAAGCGCTTGTTTTAGGTCTTTAGCTCGACCCCGTTTCCGTTAATGTGGACTAAACCCGTGGAAGGACGGCTCCCCACCTAGGATTAATGCTCCAGCCCGTGCCTTCAGTTTCGCTAGTGCAGGACAAATGTATTTCGTGTTGTTTGCTGTGTTAGAGTGTATACTAAAAGCCTAGCTTTTGTATAAACATTTATTTAGAAATAAGAATCACATTGGTCAAATGTCTACATTTATAAGCTAAGTGTAGCTGTTCAATTAATTTACATTGTAGATAACATGATGTGTAGTGTCACACACAGAAGATCATGTTATCAATTCCTTATAAATTATAAACAGTAGCTCACGACTAAGATGGAAAGGAACAAACCATTGGAATAGTCGTAGTGTAGTTTGATATTAGTTTATCTTAACTATAAAATTACACTAGTACACTCTGAGTGTATTGAGTAAGACCATTTAAGGTAAGTTCTTTTTGTACTGACTACATAAAAGAACAAGACCTTTGGTATTATGGAAGTGTATGCTCTTAATCCTGATATAATAACAAGCACATATATCTAGTATTTATTTCTTTGACTTATCAAAGGGTGCGATTTAGTTTGATAAATCAATAGGCCTGATAAGTTGGGAAATGATATTATTTATAGTGTGTGTTATTGATTATAGAAGGAAACTATGCCCTAGTATTCTAGGTTGATGATGTCCCCAAGAGGAGCTCATAAGGATTGTCATGTAAACCCTGCAGGTGGACTTAGTCCTACATGACGATAAGGTTGAGTGGTACTACTCTTGGAGCTAGATATTAATTAAGTAAGTTGTCAGTAACTCATTTAATTAGTGGACATTCTATATCTTAAACACAGGGAGACTAACACACCCATGATAAGGAGGAGCCCAAAATGTAATTTCGGATTGGTGCGGTAGTTCAATAATAATTCTTTAGTGGTATGAATTATTATTGATGAAATTAAGTTGGGTGTTCGGGGCGAACACGGGAAGCTTAATTTCATCGGGAGACCAAAACTAATTCCTCCTCTCGGTTCCTATCGTAGCCTCTTATTTATAAAGTATTATACCCACACATACCCACCTTCTTACCCATCCTTATATGGCTGGCCAAGCCAAGCTTGGAGCCCAAGTAAGGGCCGGCCAAGACATGGCTTGGATGGGTTGAAGTGTGGCCGACCCTAGCTTGAGTCCAAGCTTAGGTGGCCGAACACAATAAAATTAAAAGGATTTTATTTTTTAAAATTTTTCTTATGTGGATTCCATGGTTTTAAAAGAGAGTTTAAAATTTAAATCTTTCCTTTTATAGCTGTCTATAAAAGATTAAGTGAAAGGTTTGATATCTTTCCTTATTTATATTTGAAAGGGAGATTTTAATTTTTGATAAAACTTTCCTTTTTAACCATCCTCATGATTTAAAAGAGAGTTTTTAAATTAAATATTTCCTTTTATAGTTTCTACAAAAGATTAAGAAAAGATTTGATATCTTTCCTTATTTGTAGATTGAGAGGAAGATTTTAATTTTAAAGATAACTTTCCTTTTTGGAAATCATCCACATGTTTTAATAGAGAGATTTTAATTTATAAAATTTCCTTTTATAACCAACCATGAAGGGAAAATTAATAGAGAAATTTTTATTTTAAAAATTTCCGGAAACAAATTAGGAAATTTTAACTTTGTGTTTAAAACTTTCCTTGCTTGGATGATAGAGAGGTTGTAACGCCCGCCCACCCTGCTAACCCTAAGGGACGGGGCTACGATACTCTACGTACATATTACAGCGGAAGACTTAAAATAATTTTTCTTAGATTAATAAAACTTTTCCTTTGTTTTCATATCCGAATTACACTAATATGGTTTCCATAACATGATAACAAGATAAATAGAAACATAACATCAAGTCACCCATTTAGTACTACAATTTATGAAACCAAAGCGTAATTCTTAAAAGTTCTTAAAGAAGGTTCTTATTTGGTTACCTAGCCACCGCCACACACATCTCCTTGCCTCTCCTGCTGCTCCTTTAGCACATCCAGCTTTTTCCTTTATCTGTGGTACAGAGAAAGTAAGCTATGAGCACTCATGGCTCAGTAAGTTCCTTTCCTACTCATTAAAACCGAAAATCATCACATGATTAAAGAATATCTCAACATAACATGATCTCAACTAGTCATGGCATAACATATCATACTATTTAAGCATATCATGCAACATAACAAAATCATAACTAGTCATGGCATATCATCTCTTAAAGCATAGCATTATACATAATATAATCATATCTAATCATGGCATATCATAGCATCATCATAAGGTAGCATGGCATATCAAGCATAGCATGAAACATAACATACTCATATCTAATCATGGCATATCATAGCATCATCATAAGGTAGAATGGCATATCAAGCATAGCATGAAACAATAACATACTCATATCTAATCATGGCATATCATAGCATCATCATAAGGTAGAATGGCATATCAAGCATAGCATGAAACATAATATAACCATATCTAATCATGGCATATCGTAAATCATAGCATCATCACAACATGATCATAAGGTATATGCAATATGATTTTGAAAACATGTATCCGAAAAACATGTGTATGTCTCATGATCTTTAAAATCATTTCTTCTTACATATATACTTGAACATAATATCAGCATATTGAGGGCCCTGGCTTGTACCATACATAGATAACATAGATGCGCGCGTCCTAAGTATATCCAAGGTAGCAAGTCTTGAATCATACTAGGAACTAGGTCAGGATCACACAGCCATAGACCTAGGGGCGTACTAAGGAGCCCATCCCTTACTAGCCTGGATCACACAGCAAGGTCTAGGGGCGTACTAAGGAGCCCATCCCTTTATTTTTACTAGCCCGGATCACACAGCCAAGGCCTAGAGACTGATTAGGAGTCCACCCTTGGTACAAGCCTTACAAAGTAAAATAGCATGTATAAAAATGCATCATTTAGTCACATAGCATATCATAGAAGTATGCATCACTTAGGCATACATTATGTCTTAAAAGTATGCATCACTTAGGCATACATCATATCATAAAAGGTATGCATCACTTAGGCATACATCATGTCATAAAAAGTATGCATCACTTAGGCATACATCATATCATAAAAAGTATGCATCACTTAGGCATACATCATGTCATAAAAGTATACATATTTTCACCACATAGCATATCATGAGAGCATGCATATTTTAGGCACATAGCATATCATCAAAGCATGCATATTTCTATCCACATAGCATATCATGAAAACATGCATATTTTAAGCACATAGCATATCATCAAAGCATGCATATTTCTATCCACATAGCATATCATGAAAGCATGCATATTTTAAGCACATAGCATATCATCAAAGCATGCATATTTCTATCCACATAGCATATCATGAAAGCATGCATATTCTAAGTACATAACATATCATCAAAGCATGCATATTTCTAAGCACATATCATATCATGGAAAGTATAAATCACAAGCATACATGTTTAAGCATAAGGGTGTATCATGTGATTATACTAACATAAGAAACATGGTAACATAGTTAACTTGGGTTCTAAGCTTCCTTATCCCTTGGGTTCTTATCATGGCCGAACCCCCTTAGATATCAATTTAGGTAAAAACAACCTCCAAGCATGTGGAACCTAAATTATCATTACATCAATTTCATAGGAAGCATTATAAGCATGATTAACTTGGTTTCTAAGTTCTCCAAGTCCCTAAACTCATGTGGTCGAACCCTATCAGGTGTGAAACAAGGTCTCAAATGTCATGAAAGCATGGGAACCTTAAACCATATTTATAGCATTTTTTTCCAAGTAACATAGTAAGCACATTTGAGCTAGTTACTAAGTTCTTCAAGCCCTTAACATATGTCATGGCCAAACTTTTAACAAGTATTCCTTAGGGCTAAAAACAAGTATACAAGCATGAGAACTTGAACTAACATCATGTATAAATTCATAATAAAACATCATACAATAGGTATGGCCGAAACTTACCCTAGCCTCATTTAGGTCACTAAATAACATATAGCATGAGAACTTTGGTTTTCTACTTATCATATTTCATGTAGAGTGACATAAGCATATTTAATTTTTTGTTCTAGGGTTTCTAGGGCATCTATCCCTTCATGGCCGAAACATACAATGGCCCATTTAGGTCATGGAAAAATTATACAAGCATGTGACACAATCAACATATTATCATATTTCCATTTTTAACACCATTGGTTTCAATTCTAAGGCTTCTAGGTCTTTTAAACCCTACTTGGCCGAGACTCATCAGTGTATAAACTTGCTTCAAATAGCCTAAAAGCATAAGAAGTCATACAAGTTTCATAGCATATATAAAGACAAGCATAATAAACATACATGTGAATTGTGTCTTAGGCTTCCTAGGTTTCTTTCCCTTTTTCTTTTATTTTTCCTCATGGCCGAAACCTACCAATCCCTAAACTAGGTTTTAAGTGGCCTAAAGCATGGAAAAACCTAAGTAAGTTTCATGGTAAAAATTACTAAGAACATCATATACAAAGTTGGTTCATAAACAAGCTAGGACCCTTGGGATCTTACATGTCATATATCATGTAACTAAATTTTTCTATACTCTAATTAAGCATAAGAGCATCAAACAACTTCCATATCATAATATTACAGAGGTCTTGAGCATGTTAAAATTTTTTTTAAGCTTTTCTAAGCTATCCATCTTATCATGGCCGAAAATCTAAAATAAGAGTTCATGAATTTCTAGCAATATTCAACATGAAATTCTTTAAGAGAACTCTATATTCTATCATACAAACATGGTTACTTAAATTTAAAGGTCTTCCTAACCCTAATCCCTTTTCTTGGCCGAAACATATGAGTGGATTTCTTTTGGTTCCAAGTAACTTTCAAGCAAGAAAACCAATAAAAGGCCCTTAGTAGTTCATGGGGGAAATCTTGTACTAGTTTTGTTAAACAATGATTTCTCCAACCTTTTGAAAATATTTTTGGCCGAAATTCTAGGGTTAGGTACTCCTCTGATCAAGCATCATATAGGTATAAAAACATGAAGGAAAAACCTTCCTACATAACATAGAAAAATATCATGAAATGATGACTTGTTTAAACCTTCCTAGATTTGAAAACTCTTCTTTGGCCGAATTTTCTTAAATTCTTTTCTAGGTTTTCTAATCCTCATAAAATCCGAAAATCACATACAAAGCCTTGTACCATAGGTGAGGGGAAGCTTACATCCTTTTCGCTTGTGGATCTAAGATGTGGTGATGGAAGAAGTAGCCTCTTCTTCTAGTTCCTTTCCCTTGATTCCCTTGCTAAGTCCTCCTTGTATCTTAGGCTTTCTTAGGAGAAAACCTTGGCTTGGGGCCGAAGATGGAGGAGAGGGAAGTGGTGTTCGGTGAGGGAGAGGGAGGATGAGGAAATGAGAGAAAAATAACCTTCTCTTTTCTTGCTCCCTTTTATGTTAAGGGGGAAGAGGTAGCAAAATTGATTTTTGCTTTCCTTCTCCCTTAACCCATTTTCTATTTTTCTTTTATTTATTTTATTTTCTAATTTATTCTCACCATTCATGATGAAATAAGGGGAATGAATCCCTTTAATTCCTCTTAAATTTTCGGCAAAAGAAAAGAGAAAGTGGGAGAGAAAGAAGGAAGGCAAGTTGCCTTTCTCTTGCTCTTTTCTTGTTTTCTTTTGGCTAACTTTTACTCTCACCCTTATCATGAGTTTCCCTCCTTTGCTATCAATATCTTCTCTCTATCCCAATTGGTTTCTACTAATTAATCCTATGAATTATAATATAAGAGGTTCAAGGTTCAATCCTTGACCTCCTCTTCTTCTTGTTTCATTTTATTTCTTTTTGCTTTAACCCACTTCTTAATATTTTTCTAAGGAAAAAATCCTACATTCATATGCTTATCTTAAAAGCTTAGTGGGTGTTACAGATGAGCTCATAAAAATTCCTTCGAACTTTATAATAGCCTAGAAGGGTGTGGATCAATACCAAGTGGATCTCCCAAAGGGAGAACCTTCCTCCCTTGAAAAAGGGAAAGATATTGCCTCATATTCAGGTCTTTTTGTGTGAAGAAATATTTCAGACTCTGATGGTCGGTATAAATCTTACATTGGGCTCCATATAAATAGTGTCTCCATATTTTGAGAGCGAAGACCACGGCTGCTAGTTCTAAGTCGTGAATGGGATAATTCTTCTCATGCTCTTTAAGTTGTCTAGAAGCGTAGGCAATGACTTTGCCATCTTGCATGAGTACAGCTCCAAGTCCTGTGATGGAAGCATCGCTGTACATATCGAAGCCTCTGTTGGTTTCCGGGAGAGTAAGAATCGGAGCACTGGTTAGTCTCCTTTTTAATTCCGCGAAACTCTTCTCGCAAGCTTCTGCCCATTCATACTTTGTATTTTTCTTGGTGAGGGCGGTCATAGGGGTTGCAATTTTGGAGAAATTCTCTACGAATTTCCTGTAATAGCCTGCTAGTCCGAGAAAACTCCTGACTTCGCTGGCATTCCTTGGTCGGTTCCAGTTATTTACAGCTTCGATTTTACTTGGATCCACCATAACTCCACTTTGGAGATGACATGACCTAGAAATATTACCCGGTCAAGTCAAAACTCGCATTTGGAGAATTTTGCATATAGTTGTTTCTCTTGTAGGATCTGCAGTACAGTATTCAGGTGTTCAGCATGTTCTTCTGGGGTTCTCGAGTAGATAAGTATATCGTCAATAAAGACGATTACAAATTTATCAAGATATGCCGTAAATACTCGATTCATCAGGTCCATAAATACTGCAGGAGCGTTGGTTACTCCGAAAGGCATAACTATGAACTCATAGTGTCCATATCGGGTTCGAAATGTTGTTTTTGGTATATCATCTGGTTTCACCTTCACTTGATGATAACTGGATCGTAGGTCTATCTTTGAGAAAACGGTCGCACCCTTCAGTTGGTCGAACAGGTCATCGATCCGTGGGAGTGGGTACCGGTTCTTGATTGTCACATTATTCAGTGCTCGGTAGTCTATACACATTCGCATAGACCCATCCTTCTTCTTTACGAACAGCACTGGAGCTCCCCATGGAGAGTGACTAGGACGAATAAGTCCCTTGTCGAGTAATTCAGATAACTGTTCCTGAAGCTCCTTTAATTCAGCCGGAGCCATACAATAAGGTGCTTTTGAGATCGGCTGAGTACCAGGAATCAATTCAATCCCGAATTCTATCTCTCTGTCAGGGGCCAATCCTGGTAGTTCATCAGGAAATACTTTTGGATAGTTGCATACTACCCTGACATCTTCCAGCTTCGGGTCTTTGACTTGATTGGTATTAACCACGTGCGCTAGAAACCCCATACATCCTTTATCTAACATCCTTTGTGCTTTAATAGATGACAATAACTTCTTCGTTCCTTTTGATTCCCCGTAAAATTCAAACTCTGGTTCGTTTTTGGGTCGGAAAATCACTTTTCTTTTGCGGCACTCGATTGAAGCGCCGTACTTGCTAAGGAAATCCATGCCCAAAATTATGTCATAATCTTGCATATCAAGTACTATCAGATTGCAGTAGAGTTCTCTGTTTGCGATCCGAATAAGTACTGCTTGTAGCATATGGTCCGATGGCATAATCTCCCCGGATGATAAGGTTGTTAAGAAGGTGTCCTCTAGAGTTCGGAGTGGTATGTCTAGCTTCTTCATAAAAGGTGTTGAGACGAACGAGTGTGTTGCCCCTGTATCAAATAATACTACAGCATACTGATTGTAAATAAGTAGCTGACCTGTGACGACAGTAGAGGCATTCGCCACGTCTTCCTTGGTAAGAGAGTAGACTCTGGCATTCGTCATAGTGGGAGGGGCCTCCAATCTTCCTTGGCTGATTGAAGTCCCTTCTATGGCAGCTTGCATTTGGTGAAGCTGAGCAGGGGTACTCGTATTCTGGTTGTTCTGCAGAGGTAGTGTCTGAGACTGAGTAGGGCAATTTCTTACCAAATGACCTTCCCTTCCGCAGTTGTAACACTTTCTGGTGCTCAAAAGACATATTCCATAATGCATCTTCCCACATGTGGCACACTGAGGGTACTTGGTCTGCTTATTCGCCGGACCACCTTTTGTGTTGTTCCACTGTTTCCTCTTTCCACCTGAGTTTCCTTTCCAGTCGGTTCTGGTATTGTGCGATTTTTGTCCTCCGGTCAGTGCTTGGTTCTTGCTTTTGTTCATGGCTTTCTGATAGTGCTCGGTAATCAGGGCACTGCTGACTAGCTCTTCTGCAGTCTGCGGTCTATTAACTCCGCCGGCTACGTTCAGAGCTATCTCGGGTCGGAGCATCTTTAACATTAACCGGACCCTTTCTTTTTCAGTACGGATCAGTTCTGGGCACAATCGGGCTAGGCAGTTGAACCTCTTGACGGCTTCGTTAACTGACAGATCACCTTGCCGGAACTCAGTGAACTCGTCATAGTGCTTGTTGGTCACTTGCATATGGAAAAATTCCTCTAAGAACTCTGTCTTAAAATCTGTCCACTACATTTGGTTTATTTGTCTTTTCACCTTCACTCGGTCCCACCACATTCGGGCATCTCCGGTAAGGCAGAACGACGCGCATTTGACCTTCTCGTGTTCAGGCCAATCCAGTAGTTCCATTATGCTTTCCACGGTTTTGAGCCAGGCTTGCGCATCCCATGGTTCGCAGTTTCCCGAGAATGCTTCCGGCTTAAGCCTTTGCCACTGAATCAGATAGGTATAACCGGTAGTGCATTCTGATTTGCCGGTGGGGTAACTGGGTTGCCTTGCTGACCCATTAAGGTAGTGATCAGCTGCTGTTGCTCGGCAATCTGATGCTGGAGATTTGCGACTACCTGCGTCAGGTCTGGTGGAGTCACAGTTCCCTCGGTTCGAGTATTGCGTGTCCTAACCATGTTTATCTAAATAAGGACAAATAGACTAGTGTAAGTGGTTATCGTTTTTAGCCAATCTAACGTACTGTTTTGTTTCTATCTATTTGTTCTGGTATTATTCCTAACCTACCAATATGAAATCCTAATCTAAATTATAACTAAAATCATAGAATAAAGCATCAAACATAAGCAAGTAAACCATGAAACTAAAGCATAAGCAACATAGGGAAAAATAAAGAATAGAGTGACAACAACATAACATAAGGAAATAAAGCATAAGCAATATAACAAAGAAAATAAAGCATAGGCAATATAACGAGAAAAGAAATAAGGCATAAGTCATATAACATGAAAGTAAGCATAAACATTCTTACTTGGAGCGGCAGGTCGGATGCTTGATGTGTGTGTAGTGAGCTGGCAAAAACTTTGGCTCTGATACCAACCAGTAACGCCCACCCTCCCTGCTAACCCTAAGGGACGGGGCTACGATACTCTACGTACATATTACAGCGGAAGACTTAAAATAATTTTTCTTAGATTAATAAAACTTTTCCTTTGTTTTCATATCCGAATTACACTAATATGGTTTCCATAACATGATAACAAGATAAATAGAAACATAACATCAAGTCACCCATTTAGTACTACAATTTATGAAACCAAAGCGTAATTCTTAAAAGTTCTTAAAGCAGGTTCTTATTTGGTTGCCTAGCCACCGCCACACACATCTCCTTGCCTCTCCTGCTGCTCCTTTAGCACATCCAGCTTTTTCCTTTATCTGTGGTACAGAGAAAGTAAGCTATGAGCACTCATGGCTCAGTAAGTTCCTTTCCTACTCACTAAAACCGAAAATCATCACATGATCAAAGAATATCTCAACATAACATGATCTCAACTAGTCATGGCATAACATATCATACTCTTTAAGCATATCATGCAACATAACAAAATCATAACTAGTCATGACATATCATCTCTTAAAGCATAGCATGATACATAACATAATCATATCTAATCATGGCAAATCATAGCATCATCATAAGGTAGCATGGCATATCAAGCATAGCATGAAACATAACATACTCATATCTAATCATGGCATATCATAGCATCATCATAAGGTAGAATGACATATCAAGCATAGCATGAAACAATAACATACTCATATCTAATCATGGCATATCATAGCATCATCATAAGGTAGAATGGCATATCAAGCATAGCATGAAACATAACATAACCATATCTAATCATGACATATCGTAAATCATAGCATCATCACAACATGATCATAAGGTATATGCAATATGATTTTGAAAACATGTATCCGAAAAACATGTGTATGTCTCATGATCTTTAAAATCATTTCTTCTTACATATATACTTGAACATAATATCAGCATATTCAGGGCCCTGGCTTGTACCATACATAGATAACATAGATGCGCGCGTCCTAAGTATATCCAAGGTAGCAAGTCTTGAATCATACTAGGAACTAGGTCAGGATCACACAGCCATAGACCTAGGGGCGTACTAAGGAGCCCATCCCTTACTAGCCTGGATCACACAGCAAAGTCTAGGGGCGTACTAAGGAGCCCATCCCTTTATTTTTACTAGCCCGAATCACACAGCCAAGGCCTAGGGACTGATTAGGAGTCCACCCTTGGTACAAGCCTTACAAAGTAAAGTAGCATGTATAAAAATGCATCATTTAGTCACATAGCATATCATAGAAGTATGCATCACTTAGGCATACATTATGTCATAAAAGTATGCATCACTTAGGCATACATCATATCATAAAAGGTATGCATCACTTAGGCATACATCATGTCATAAAAAGTATGCATCACTTAGGCATACATCATATCATAAAAAGTATGCATCACTTAGGCATACATCATGTCATAAAAGTATGCATATTTTCACCACATAGCATATCATGAAAGCATGCATATTTTAGGCACATAGCATATCATCAAAGCATGCATATTTCTATCCACATAGCATATCATGAAAACATGCATATTTTAAGCACATAGCATATCATCAAAGCATGCATATTTCTATCCACATAGCATATCATGAAAGCATGCATATTTTAAGCACATAGCATATCATCAAAGCATGCATATTTCTATCCACATAGCATATCATGAAAGCATGCATATTCTAAGTACATAACATATCATCAAAGCATGCATATTTCTAAGCACATATCATATCATGGAAAGTATAAATCACAAGCATACATGTTTAAGCATAAGGGTGTATCATGTGATTATACTAACATAAGAAACATGGTAACATAGTTAACTTGGGTTCTAAGCTTCCTAATCCCTTGGGTTCTTATCATGGCCGAACCCCCTTAGATCTCAATTTAGGTAAAAACAACCTCCAAGCATGTGGAACCTAAATTATCATTACATCAATTTCATAGGAAGCATTATAAGCATGATTAACTTGGTTTCTAAGTTCTCCAAGTCCCTAAACTCATGTGGCCGAACCCTATCAGGTGTGAAACAAGGTCTCAAATGTCATGAAATCATGGAAACCTTAAACCATATTTATAGCATTTTTTTCCAAGTAACATAGTAAGCACATTTGAGCTAGTTACTAAGTTCTTCAAGCCCTTAACATATGTCATGGCCAAACTTTTAACAAGTATTCCTTAGGGCTAAAAACAAGTATACAAGCATGAGAACTTGAACTAACATCATATATAAATTCATAATAAAACATCATACAATAGGTATGGCCGAAACTTACCCTAGCCTCATTTAGGTCACTAAATAACATATAGCATGAGAACTTTGGTTTTCTACTTATCATATTTCATGTAGAGTGACATAAGTATATTTAATTTTTTGTTCTAGGGTTTCTAGGGCATCTATCCCTTCATGGTCGAAACATACAATGGCCCATTTAGGTCATGGAAAAATTATACAAGCATGTGACACAATCAACATATTATCATATTTCCATAAGAAGCATTTTTAACACCATTGGTTTCAATTCTAAGGCTTCTAGGTCTTTTAAACCCTACTTGGCCGAGACTCATCAGTGTATAAACTTGCTTCAAATAGCCTAAAAGCATAAGAAGTCATACAAGTTTCATAGCATATATAAAGACAAGCATAATAAACATACATGTGAATTGTGTCTTAGGCTTCCTAGGTTTCTTTCCCTTTTTCTTTTATTTTTCCTCATGGCCGAAACCTACCAATCCCTAAACTAGGTTTTAAGTGGCCTAAAGCATGGAAAAACCTAAGTAAGTTTCATGGTAAAAATTACTAAGAACATCATATACAAAGTTGGTTCATAAACAAGCTAGGACCCTTGTGATCTTACATGTCATATATCATGTAACTAAATTTTTCTATACTCTAATTAAGCATAAGAGCATCAAACAACTTCCATATCATAATATTACAGAGGTCTTGAGCATGTTAAAATTTTTTTTAAGCTTTTCTAAGCTATCCATCTTATCATGGCCGAAAATCTAAAATAAGAGTTCATGAATTTCTAGCAATATTCAACATGAAATTCTTTAAGAGAACTCTATATTCTATCATACAAACATGGTTACTTAAATTTAAAGGTCTTCCTAACCCTAATCCCTTTTCTTGGCCGAAACATATGAGTGGATTTCTTTTGGTTCCAAGTAACTTTCAAGCAAGAAAACCAATAAAAGGCCCTTAGTAGTTCATGGGGGAAATCTTGTACTAGTTTGGTTAAACAATGATTTCTCCAACCTTTTGAAAATATTTTTGGCCAAAATTATAGGGTTAGGTACTCCTCTGATCAAGCATCATATAGGTATAAAAACATGAAGGAAAAACCTTCCTACATAACATAGAAAAATATCATGAAATGAGGACTTGTTTAAACCTTCCTAGATTTGAAAACTCTTCTTTGGCCAAATTTTCTTAAATTCTTTTCTATGTTTTCTAATCCTCATAAAATCCGAAAATCACATACAAAGCCTTGTACCACAGGTGAGGGGAAGCTTACATCCTTTTCGCTTGTGGATCTAAGGTGTGGTGATGGAAGAAGTAGCCTCTTCTTCTAGTTCCTTTCCCTTGATTCCCTTGCTAAGTCCTCCTTGTATCTTAGGCTTTCTTAGGAGAAAACCTTGGCTTGGGGCCGAAGATGGAGGAGAGGGAAGTGGTGTTCGGTGAGGGAGAGGGAGGATGAGGAAATGAGAGAAAAATAACCTTCTCTTTTCTTGCTCCCTTTTATGTTAAGGGGGAAGAGGTAGCAAAATTGATTTTTGCTTTCCTTCTCCCTTAACCCATTTTATATTTTTCTTTTATTTATTTTATTTTCTAATTTATTCTCACCATTCATGATGAAATAAGGGGGAATGAATCCCTTTAATTCCCTCTTAAATTTTCGGCAAAATGAAGAAAGAAACAGGGAGAGAAAGAAGGAAGGCAAGTTGCCTTTCTCTTGCTCTTTTCTTGTTTTCTTTTGGCTAACTTTTACTCTCACCCTTATCATGAGTTTCCCTCCTTTGCTATCAATATCTTCTCTCTATCCCAATTGGTTTCTACTAATTAATCCTGTGAATTATAATATAAGAGGTTCAAGGTTCAATCCTTGACCTCCTCTTCTTCTTGTTTCATTTTATTTCTTTTTGCTTTAACCCACTTCTTAATATTTTTCTAAGGAAAAAATCCTACATTCATATGCTTATCTTAAAAGCTTAGTGGGTGTTACATTGGTGGCCGACCACATTAAGTTTGAAAGGGAAATTTTTTTATTAAACTTTCCTTTCATTGGCTAAGAGAATAAGGAAGTTTTTATAAAACTTTCCTTATTTTCCAAGACCAAGGAATAAAAAAGAGAGGGTAGAGGTGCCTCACCTCATAACTTATGTTCTAGTTTTCCTCTCTTCTATTTCTTTGGTTGGTGGCCGACCCTTCTCATCCTCTTCCTCTCCTCCTTTTCTTCTTCATTGGTGGCCAGTGGCATCAACTCTCAAGGAGCTTGTTGGTGGCCGGATTTTGCTTGGAGAAGGAGAGAAAGGAGGTTTTGTTTCTAGCATCCCTTGGAGCATGGTGGTGTGGCCGAACCTCATCTATTCTTGGAATTCTTGTGGTGGCCGAAACTCACAAGAAGAAGAAGAAGGAAGCTTGGGTGGTTCTCGTTTCGGTAGATCATCGCCCACACAACGTCCGAGATAAAAAGATGAATACGGTAG
The DNA here is from genome assembly GCF_018446385.1 of Zingiber officinale. Taxonomy (NCBI): domain Eukaryota; kingdom Viridiplantae; phylum Streptophyta; class Magnoliopsida; order Zingiberales; family Zingiberaceae; genus Zingiber; species Zingiber officinale. The sequence goes on along the minus strand of NC_056003.1, from coordinate 79,987,576 downwards.
AAGATCAAGAGGTTGTTGTTTACAAAGAAAGGTATAACTAGTAATTTTCTATTCCGCATCATACTAGTTTTCTTTATATAGTTTTTGAAATACCAAACACAAGAGGCATATGATTCTAGGTTTCGAATTTGTGATTCGAGTTTGTGTTTTTTTTGTTTTTCGAATTTGTAATTTGATTGTTCTTTTTGGTTAAACCTAGGGTTATATAAGGAAATTAAATATTAAATTTCTTTAAAAGGCTTTGTCTAGGAAGTGATGGATGCTCTCATGTCCAAGAAGGCCTAGTGCCTCACCATGTTTAACATGGAAGTTGATTTCTAAAATTAATATTTAATTAAATTTGTAACATGGGTGGTTTTGGATCAATAATGTTAAGCATCGTTTGCGATCCAAGTCTAAACCACTAAGAATAGATAAGTTAAATTTGGAATCAATAATGTTAAGTTCCATTTGTGATTCCTAATTTAATTTATAAAGAACACAATAGGTTGTTAGTAAAGGTTTAGGACTTGTACAAAATTTTTATACAGGGGAACCGGTATGATATTCCGCATAGCAACCAACATGCTGGAGGAGAATTCTCATGGAAATTGCACTCCTCGACTTTGTGCATGTTGATCTTGTGAGAATGTCCCTGAGGGGGGGGGGGGAGTTGCAGATGGAGGAATCTGATTAATCGAACTCGATCTTTTCTTTACCAATCTCCAAGTATAGACTATGACTTTTTACGTCGATGATGGCTCCAGCTGTGGCAAGGAATGGTCTTCCAAGGATAATTGGTATCTTAGGATCTTCCTCCATATCCAAAATAATAAAATCTGTGGGAATTGTACACCCACCCACTTCAAGTCTGTGGGTGTTAGAGTGTATACTGAAAGCCTAAGCTTTTGTAGACATTTATTTGAATAAAGAATCACATTTGGTCAAATTATCTACATTTATTTGTAGTTGTTCAAATAATTTATATTGTAGATAACATAGTATGTGGTGTCACATACAGAAGATAATATTATCAGTACCTTATAAATTATAAACAGTAGCTCACGACCAAGATGGAAAGGAACAAACCATTGGAAGGTCGTAGTGTAATTAGGTATTAGTTTATCTTAACTATATAATTACACTTGTACAACTTAGAGTGTATTGAGTAGGACCATTAGAGGTCGTTTCTTTTATACTGACTTTATAAAGGAACAAAGACCTCAGTTATTATGGAAGCATGTGCTCTTAATCCTAATATAATAACAAGCACATATATTTGATATTTATTTCTTTAATTTATCAATGGGTGAGATTTAGTTTGATAAATCAATAAGCCCGATAAGTTGAGAAATGATATCACTTATAGTGTGTGTTGTTGATTATAAAAGGAAACTGAGTCCTAGAAATCTAGGTTGAGAATGCCCCAAAGAGGAGCTCATAAGGATTGTCATGTTAAACCCTGCAGGTGGACTTAGTCCGACATGATAATAAGGTTGAGTGGTACTACTCTTGAACTAAGATATTAATTAAGTGAGTTGTCAGTAATTCATTTAATTAGTGGACATTCATTATCTTAAACACAGGGAGACTAACACACTCATAATAAGAAGGAGCCCAAAAATATAATTTTGGATTGGTGCGGTAGTTCAATAATAGTTCTCTAGTGGAATGAATTATTATTGATAAAATTAAGTTGTGTGTTCGGGGCGAACACGGGATGCTTAATTTTATCGGGAGACCAAAACCAATTCCTACTCTCGGTCCCTATCGTAGCCTCTTAATTATAGAGTACTATACCCACCTATACCCACCTTCACACCCATCTAAAGGGGGTCGGCTAAGCCTTGCTTGGAGCCCAAGCAAGGGGCCGGCCAAACCATGTTTAGATAGGATTGATTGTGGCCGGCCCAAGCATGGGTTCAACCTATGTGTGGCCGGCCATTAAAAATAGAAAAAGAATTTTAATTTTAAATTTTTTCTTATGTGGAATACATGATTTAAAAGAGAGTTTAAAATTAAAATATTTCCTTTTATAAGATTCTACAAAAGATTAAGAAAAGAGTTAAATCTCTTTCATTATTTGTAGATTAAAAGGTTGATTTTAATTTTGGTAAAAACTTTCCTTATAAATCATTCACATGTTGAAAAAATAAATTTTAAAATTATAGAAATTTCCTTTTATAGCATCAACCATGAAGGGATTATTAAAGAGAAATTTTATTTTAAAATTTTTCTAGAAGCAAATTAGGAAGCTTTAATTTTTCTAGCTAAAAAATTTCCTTGTTTGCTTATTTTGATGTGGCCGGCCATATGCATTAAGAAAAGAATTTTAATTTTAATTAATTAAAATTTTCCTTTTCAATGGCAAAAGAATTAAGGAATATTTTATTAAATTTTCTTTATTTGCCAAAGCTAAGGATTATAAAAGAGGGGGTTTGAGTGTCTTCATAGATACAACCTCTATTCTATTTTCTCCCTCTTTTCTTCCTTGGTGTGGCCGGCTTCTTCAAATTCTCTCCTCTCTTTGGTGTGGCCGAACCTCTCATCTTTCTTGGAAATCAAGTGGTGGTCGGATCTTAGCTTGGAGAAGAAGGAGAGAAAGCTTGCATCCCTTGGAGCTTGGTTGGTGGAAAAGGTTCTTCATCCTTTGGAAGTTTTGTGCTTGGCCGAAACTTGAAGGAAGGAGAAGAAGGTGCTAGGTGGTTCTCGTCTCGGAAGATCGTTACCCACACAACGTCCGAGATTAGAAGAGGAATACGCTAGAAGATCAAGAGGTCATTATTCACAAAGAAAGGTATAACTAATAATTATTTTCCGTATCATGTTAGTTTTGTTTCTTTGTAAAAATACCAAATACAAGAGGCATGCGATTCTAGTTTTTCGAATTAGTTTTCGAAGTTGTGTTCTTTTGCTTTTTCTTTTCCTTGTGATTTGATTGTTCTTAGCAGTTAACCTAGGGTTACTATGGGAAGGTTAAATATTAAATTTCCTTAAAAGGCTTTGTCTAGTCTGTGGTGGTTGCTCCCATATCCAAGAAGGTCAAGTGCCTCGCCATGCAGTACTGGAAGCCGATTTTGGAAATAGATATTTAATTATCTTCGTGACCTAGGTGATTTGGATCGAACGTGTTAAGTTCCGCAGGAGATCCAAGTCTAAACCTAAAAGAACAAATAAATTAAACTTAGGATCAAACGTGTTAAGTTCCGCAGGCGATCCATGTTTAATTTAAAAGAACACATGGTAGCTAGGAAAAGGTTCAGACCTTTGTACAAAATTTTTGTACAGTGGAACCGTTAGGTTTTCCGAGTAGCAACCAACAGTGGGAATATCGTACTGGTTCCGCTGTACAAAAATTTTGTACAAGTCCTGAACCATTCCTAACAACCTATTGTGTTCTTTAGAAATTAAATTTGGAATCGCAAACAGAACTTAACATTATTGATTCCAAATTCAACTTATCTGTTCTTAGTGGTTTAGACTTGGATCGCAAACGATGCTTAACATTATTGATCCAAATCCACCCATGTTACAAATTCAATTAAATATTAATTTCAGAGATCGGCTTCTAGGTTAAACATGACGAGGCACTAGGCCTTCTTGGGTATGGGAGTATCTACCACTTCCTAGACAAAGCCTTTCAACGAAATTCAATATTTAATTTTCTTATGGTAACCATAGGTTTAACCAAAAGGAATAATCGAATCACAATTTGAAAAACAAAAGAAACACAAAATAGAAAACATAAATTCGATAACCTAGATTCATTAGCCTCTTGTGTTTGATATTTCAAGATCTAAACAAAAAGATGAACTAGTTATGATGCGAAAACTAATAACTAGTTATACCTTTTGTAGCTTATAGACCTCACGATCTTCTATCGTATTTCTCTTCTTATCTCGAACGTCATGTGGGCGATGATCTACCAAGACGAGAATCCACCCAAGCTTCCTTCTTCTCCAAGCAAGTTTCGGCCACCACCAATCTTCAAGAGATAAAGAACTTTTGGCCACCAACCAAGCTCCAAGGGATGCTAAGAAACAAAACATCCTTTCTCTACTTCTTATCCAAGCAAAGTTCGGCCACCAACAAGCTCCTTGAGAGTTGATGCCGCCAGCCACCAAAGAAGAAGAAAAGGAGGAGAGGAAGAAGATGAGGGTCGACCACCACAAGGAAGAGAAGAGAGGAATACTTGATCAATTGTTATGAGATGAGGCACCTCTACCCTCTCTTTTATATTCCTTAGTCTTGGCAAATAAGGAAAGTTTTAATAAAAATTTGCTTATTTTCTTTGCCATAGAAAGGAAAATTTAATTGATTAAAAAAAATCCTTTTCTCTATCAATGTGGTCGGCCACCTCAATTCCTCCAAACAAGGAAAATTTTAAACACAAAATTAAAGCTTCCCAATTTATTTCCGAAAATTTTTAAAATAAAAATTTCTCTTTAAAAATCCCCTTCATGGTTGGTTATAAAAGGAAACTTTTATAAATTAAAATCTCTCTATTAAAACATGTGGATAATTTACAAAATGGAAAGTTTTCTCTAAAATTAAAATATTCCTTTTAACTACAAATAAGGAAAGATATCAAATCTTTCTCTTAATCATTTGTAGAAAGCTATAAAAGGAAAGATTTAATTTTAAAACTCTCTTTTTAAAATCATGAGGATGGTTACAAAAAAGGAAAGTTTTATCAAAAATTAAAATCTTCCTTTTAACTACAAATAAGGAAAGATATCAAACCTTTCTCTTAATCTTTTGTAGAAAACTATAAGAGGAAAGATTTAAATTTTAAACTATCTTTTAAAACCATGACTTCCATATAAGAAAAGATTTTAAAAATAAAATCCTTTTAATTTATTTTGGTTTTGGCCGTCCACCTAAGCTTGAGTTCAAGCTAGGGCCGACCACCAACTCACCTTGGTTTGGCTGGCCCTAGCTTGGGCTCCAAGCTAGGCTTGGCCGACCACCTTAAGGTGGGTAAGAAGGTGGGTATGGGTGGGTATAAGTCTTAATAAATAAGAGGCTACGACAAGGACCGAGAGGAGGAATTGGTTTTTGTCTCCCGATGAACTTGAGCTTCCCGTGTTCGCCCCGAACACCCAACTCGAGTTCATCAATAATAACTCATACCACTAAAGAGTTATTATTGAACTACCGCACTAAACTCATATTACTATATGGGCTCCTTCTTATCACGAGTGTATTAATCTCCATGTGTTTAAGATATAGAATGCCCACTAATTAAATGAGTTACTTACAACTCACTTAATTAATATATATCTCCAAGAGTAGTGCCACTCAACCTCATCGTCATGTCGGACTAAGTCCACCTGCAGGGTTTACATGACAATCCTTATTAGCTTCTCTTGGGGGCATCATCAACATAGATTACTAGGACACAGTTTCATTCTATAATCAACAACACACCATATAAATATTACCATTTCCCAACTTATCGGGCCTATTGATTTATCAAACTAAATTGCACCCTTTGATAAATTAAAGAAATGAATATTGAGTATATGTGCTTGTTATTATATCATGATTAAGAGCACGCACTTCCATAATAATAAAGGTCTTATTCTTTTATGCAGTCAGTATAAAAAGAACTTACCTTAAATGGTCCTGCTCAATACACTCAGAGTGTACTAGTGTAATTTTATAGTTAAGATAAACTAATCCCAAATTACACTACGACTATTCCAATGATTTGTTCCTTTCCATATTAGTCGTGAGCTACTATTTATAATTTATAAGGAATTGATAACATGATCTTCTATATGTGACACCACACACCATATTATCTACAATATAAATTAATTGAACAACTACACTTAGCATATAAATGTAGACATTTGACCAATATGATTCTTTAATTCAAAAATAAATGTTTACAAAAAGCTAGGCTTTTAGTATACACTCTAACAGACAGAACACTGAGCGGCTGAGTAAGCGCGACAGGACTAGCTCCACTCCTAGCTACCACTCTCCATCAGTGGCAGAATGGACAGCTATAAAAGACTGACAACCCTCTCAACCACAAGGGAGACGATAATCGTCAGTATGCAATGAATGATGAACATGATATATGTACATAATTATGATACGGACACTGTCATCATCCATGTAAACTCTAAATCCACCTCAGTACCCCACAACATGAGTATAATCGGCATGATACCTCCACATATCCCACCAAACACATATACACAACTACACATGTATAATCAACCAAGAATCTCCAATAATCCCCCTAGACACATGTACACAGAACGTAGGTACAATCAACATGTATCCTCCAGTAGAACACATAAGACACGTCTGTATACAACAAATATAAAATCAACACAACTCCTCCAATCATCACGCCAGACAAATGTATACACCACATACAAATGGACAATCATCATATGAACACCACCAACGAAGTATCTCCTACCATAAATACTCTACATGTAACAATACCACAGAGTATAGATAACCAAAGTGCAGACTGTATAAGAATTAAATAGATCATCATAAGGGTCAAGCATCAGTATCAAGTAGGAAAACAACAAACAAACATGATATAAGGTAAAGCAACCTAAACCATCACATAATAACAATGCACTAAGCTCAATAAAAATCTACATAGAGCCAAGGAAGAAATACCCGCCTTAAAATGTAGATTATGTCAAGAAATCCCGCGCCGATATGCTCGTCCAGAATCCAAGTCCTGCATCAATCAATATATATATATATATATATATATATATATAATTTAGCTAAATTCACATGAATTAAATAAGCTAAATAAAATCCCTAACCCAATTAGGATCACTCCAATCAAATTTGATCTCTGATTAATCCCCCAAATAATCCTTAATCATACAACCTTATTAGAATAGATTTATATATGAATCATCTCTAAAACTCCCCAAATCAATAATCCAATTTTATCCAACATCTTAACAATACCTCCCAATTCGATAATCATCCAGTCAACCTATCAACCAAATCATCAAACCACAATCAATCACAAACTCCAACATGATTCACCTTTAAATTCTCACCCATATCCATAGTTTCCAATCCCAAATCCCTAATCTAATATCAACATGGATTCAACAATACTTGCTAATATATCTAAGCAAGAAGAAAACCCTACAACCCATAAAAACCAAATTGTGTAACATACTACTAAGAATCAGAAGTGCATCACTGAAATACACTCACCTTGAGATAGGGAAGCCAATTCCAGTACCTAACAGTGCTACACTCCATTGTCCGGAAACTACACAAGAACACCCACACACCAAATCTTCCAAGAATCAGTCCAGCACTGATCCATAAAGCAGTACATTGCTAAACCCTAATAAATAGGATAATACTTACCTCAATCGAAACCGTACCTCTTCACCCATGACCTCCACAACTTCAAAGAGTGAAGACATAGTGATCGACAATAGGGAAATCCCCCAATATGCTGATCTAATGCCTCCTCCTAGTCTGGATCAGAAAGAGCATCACAAAGGGGAACCAAATTACACAAGATCTTTGAAATTACAAGGCTCCAGATACAACTTACTTAGATTGGTCGCCCCTAGATGATGACACCCGCTTCAATCCAACTGGTGAGGAGATACAGATCACTCTTCAGTGATCAACTCGAGGGAAAGGAATGAGAAGGTCGATCGGTTGGGGACGATGCAAGGCGAGTCTATCGTGATGCCCTAGGTGTCGAGCTGCTGCCAATTGTGCTCAAGAACATCCACAAAGACGTCCACTCAACCGGAGATCGCAAGTACTGTTGAGATCTGGCGACGCCTCCTCAGGCGACACGGTCAGAACGAGATCATCGAGGAAGAAATCGTCTCCGTCGGCATTGGGTGTGTCGGGCAATCCGCGAGAGAGGGAGAAAGAAGAGGGGATCACAAGAGGAAAATTGTCAACTGGCCTCTCATAGCCCATGAAGTTGTTGCCCTAGCCTCCACGCGAAGGAAGATGGCCGACGATCGCGAGCTCGGCGTCGGTGAGGCGAGAAATTGCCGGAGAAAGGTTTCGGGCAGAGAGAATGGGGGGGGGGGGGGGAGAATAAGGATTGGGGAAAAATTAAGGGAATCAGAATTTAAACCTAGGTTAGATTTATTAAAGTCTAAGTCTATTCCCAAATCAACTCCCACATATTCCAAACCGGCTTCCACTGCACCTGGAATATATCCCCTTAAAACGAGTCATACGGACTCCGTTTAAATCCCGAAAATTTTTAAAAATTTTGAAAAAATTCTATAAGGCTATTTCTCCAATAAACTTATTATATAATTATTATTTGGGTGTCATATTTTATAGTGAAAGTCCTAGTGAGTGAGGCTAGGAAGATGGAAAGTCCTGGTGAGTGAAGCAAGGCAGATGAAATGTTCTAGTGAGTGAAGCTAGGCAAATGGAAAGACATGGTGAGTGAAGCCAGGCATGTGGAAATCCAGGTGGGTCAAGGTTGACCGGACACCTGGTATTGGGAAGTCCAAGTAGGTCAAAGGTGTGATCGGATACTTGGCATAAATAAATCCAGATGGGTCAAGGGTGACCGGACACCTGATGTTGGAAAGTCCAAGTAGGTCAAAGGTGTGACCAGATACTTGGCACAAAGAAATCCAGGTGGGTCAAGGTTGACCGGACACATGGTGTAGGGAAGTCCAAGTAGGTCAAAGAAGTGACTGGATGCTTAGCACAAGGAAATCCAGATGGGTCAAGAGTGACCGGACCTTTGGTGGAAGGAAGTCCAAGTGGGTCATGGAGGACCAAACACTTGGCACGAGACGGTAAGTCCAAGTGGGTCAAGGTTGATCGGACACTTAGCACAAGGAGAAAAGTCCAATTGGGTCAAAGGATTGACCGAACACTTGGTGAAGAAGTCTCAGTAGGTTAAGGTTGACCAGATGCTAGGCATGAGAGTACCAACAGGTCACGGTTGATCAGATGTTAGATTTGGGAACCTTTGGGCTTGAGTCAAGTAAGCCAAGGGTGGACAATCGATCAGTCGATTGATTGGGAGAGTGCTGCGATAGACAACAACCCAATCGATCGGTCGATTGATTGGGGCATGTTTATTTTGAGCACAGAAGCTTCCCCAATCGATCGGGCGATCGATTGGGGCTAGAAATCTCACGAGACGCGAGAAAGGCTGAATTGATTAGGCGATCGATTCAGACCTTTTCCAGCGAAGCACAGAGGCACTCTTAATGGATCAGTCGATCGATTCAAGCCTCCCCAATTGATTTGTCAATCGATTGGGATATGACCGTTGCAAAGGAAGCTCACAAAAGCCTTCTTCCATGCAGCGATTCAGAACGTCTCTTCCTCCACTCTTTACGATTCTCTCAGGTGATCTCGCCAGTTCTTGAATCTTCTTGGAGTAAAGTGTTACTGCATTTTCAAGGTCAGGAGGTGTTCCACACAAGAAGAAGAAGCTAGCTAGGGTTTTATTTGTGTAAAATCTTGTAAGATTTTCTTTGTATTTGCTTCTTCTTTTCTTCTTATTGTATTGAGAGTTTGTACAAGGTTTCTCCACCTTCGGTAGTTACTGAGAAGGAGTGTTTTGTATAGTGGAGAGAGTGGTGTATGTGGATCCTTGGATTAGTCACCTCTTCTTGAGGTGGATACCAAGTAAATCCTTTGTGTTAGCGTTGTAAGTGTTGCTTCAAGTTCATTCCGCTACATATCACCAACACGAAGGAAGAGAACGAGCGCGACGAGCTATTCCCCCCCCCCCCCCCCCTCATCGTCTAGCTACAAATCGACCCTAACATCAATAACTCTGCTTTCAACTCGATGACTCTACTCCCGAGTCAACGACTTTACTCCGGAGTCAATGACTCTGCTTCTTGACTCCTGACTCAGTGACACAACTCTCGACTTGGCAACTCTACTTCTCGACTCTCAACTCAACAACCATCTAAGTAGCTCATCCTTCCCTTCTTGGCAATCTGAGATTTTATCCGCTCATGCCACTTAACTGGTAACTTGAAGTTGTAATTCCAATTCAGCTAATTCTCTAATATCTCTGACAGATTATCAAACAGTCTTGAAACATAATTTATTTCTATTGAGATGGTCAGAGAAAGTGTTAAGGTGCAACAAACTCATCACATAAAGACCCCCTCCACCCTAATTGGAAATGTTCTAATCAATCATGGGGAAAGACTAATGAAGTTGAATGGGTTGAACTTCTAAAGGTGGCAATAGAAGATACTCTTCTACTTGACCACGATTAATCTAGCTCAGTACTTAACTGAGGATCCTCCTAAGTATGCCGAGGATATTGATGTTTAGACCATCAGTGCAGTGGAGGTACGAACTCATTCTGAGTTCCTATACTGAAACTACATCCTCAACTTCCTTGCTAACTTACTGTATGTTGTGTATAATACAAAGAAAATAACCAAGGAGCTGTGGGAGTTCCTGTACTTGAAGTACAAGACGGATGATATATGGGGCAAAAAAATTCATTATGGCTTGATTCCTTGACTACAAGATAGTTAACTCTAAGACGGTGATCAGCCAAGTTCTGGAGCTTCAGGTGATCTTGTATGAGATTCGCTCAGAAGGCATGGTTTTGAGTGAAATCTTTTATGTAGCAGCAATCATAGATAAGTTGCTTCTCAATTGGAAGGACTTCAAGAACTACCTAAAACATAAGCCGAATGAGATGAACGTGGAGGAACTCATTGTTAGACTTCAAATTGAGGAAGACAATAAGAGTTCCAATGGAAATATATTCTCTCAGGCTAATGTGAAATATAACATGGTGGAGCACGATCAAAGTTCGAAATAGAAGAATCCCAAATCTTCCAAGATGGGACCTAGAAGAGGCATCAACAAAAATTTCTCTACGAAGTGCTTCAACTGTGACCGAATTAGTCATAAATCTTCGGAGTGTGGAAAGTCAAAGAAGAAGGAGGGCAACCTAAACGAGGGACTAGAAATTGACAACCTCTATGCCATGGTCTCAAAACTGAATCTAGTGAATTCAAACCCGCGATAATGGTGGATCGATACCGGTGCCACCAAACATATTTCCTGCAACAAGAAATTGATTCATAACTTTGAATAAATAAAAAATGTAAAGAATTGTTCATGGGGGAATCAACAACCTCAGATATCATATGCCAAGGAAAAGTGGTGCTGAAGTTGACCTCAAGCAAAGAGTTGACTCTGTATAATGTGTTGTATGTTCAAGAGATTTGAAATAATCTATTATCTAGATCATTTCTTAGCAAGCATAGCTTCCACATTATTTTTAGTCGGACAAAATTGTTCTGTCTAGAAATAGAATATTTTTAGGAAAAGGTTATGTAACTGATGGACTTTTCAAACCTAGTGTAATTGCGATTACGTCTATGGTTAATAAAATTGTGAACTTTTCTATTTATATACATGAGTTTTTGTGTTTGTCATATGGTAGATTATGACATGTTAACTACAATGTGCTACGTAGATTAATTAACATGCTAAACATATCAACATTCTACCTTGATCTGAAACACAAGTGTAAAATTTATATTGAAGCAAAAATGATATAGTCATCCTTTCAACATATTGCAAGAAGCAACAAATCACTCGACTTAATTCACACTAATATGTATGACCTAAAAGGTACACCGACTCATGGTGGGAATAAATACTTCGTTACTTTTATAGATGATAGCATAAAATACTATTATGTGTATTTTCTCAAAAATGAAGATGAAACTATAAAGAAATTTATTCTCTATAAGAATGAGATTGAAACTAACTTAATAAAATGATTAAGGTAGTTCAAAGTGAACGAGACAGTGAATATGTATCACCTTTCATAGAGTTGTGTGTTGAATATGGGATCAGACACAAAACAATAGCCCCTTATACTTCTCAGGAAAATGAAGCTGTTGAGCAAAAAAATCAAACTCTGAAGGAGATGATGAATGCTCTTCTATTGAACTTTGTACTATTAGAATTCATGTAGGGGGGATCTGTGTTAATATCTAATTACCTTTTAAATAAGGTACCCCGAAAGAAAACATATAAGAGCTCTTATGAGTTGTAGAATGGAAGACAATCATCCTACAAATATTTGTGAATGTGGGGGTGTCTTGCTAAAGTTTTTGTGCCTGATCTGAAAAGGATTAAGATGGACCCAAAACTGTTGATTTTATATTTATAGAATATGCATATAATAGCAGCGCATATCAGTTTTTTATGTACGAGTCACAAATATCGGATATACATAAGAACTCGAAAATAGAATTGAGAAATGCCTTGTTCTTCGAGTATGTATTTTTTTATAAGATCGAATAGGAAACTAGTTTCTTAAAATGGGCATATAAAACATAAGAAGAAGAAGAAGATGTTGAACTAGTTGAGGTTGAGCTCAGAAGAAGTAAAAGAGCTCGAGTGGAAAAATTCTACGAAATGTATTTTATCACTTTTATATTAGAAAGTGAGCCCCAAAGTTATTTAGAAGCAATAATCTCTTCTGATGGACCTCATTAGAAAGAGACAATTGCATCTGAGATAGACTCTATCTTGCAAAATCACACTTGAAAACTTATGGATCTTCCTCAAGGAAGTAAACCACTAGGTTACAAGTAGATCTTTGAGAAGAAATAAAATTAGATGACACAATTGATAAGTGTTGAAGCAATCTAGGTGCCCTAGGTTTTGATGTTTGGGCAAAGGTTTAAGTTAGGTTTATTGTTGTATTTGATATGCATTGTGAGTGTGCAGGATACATATACAACAAGGAAAGTCCAAGTGTGATCTTGGCAAAGGAGGAAAGTCCAAGAATGAGTCTTGGCGGTGTAAGTCCAAGCATGTAGTCTTGGCAACGTAAGTCCAAGTGTGACTTGGCAATGGATGAAGTCTCGGAGGTGAGGAGCCTCTTGGCAAAGGAAGACCCGACAATATGGACAAGGCCGAAGGAAGCTCCAGAAGGCAAGACATGAAGGATGGGGAGACATCCGAGGGACGCGAGGCTGATGGAGGAGGCTAGAAGGCTAGGTCTAGGTTGGTCGGGCGAGGACGAGTGCATGAGAGATTGTACTCGGAGTAAAATCCTAGTTTTAGGGTTTTACTGTAGCAGTACTGTAGCAGTCGACTGATGCATGGACCAGTCGACTGGTAACGGGCAAATCAGGTTGCTGATTTGTTCCAAGCTCTATAAGAAGGAGCTTGGTATGACCGGCCAAGGTGACGAAATTAGACTTGGTTAAAGCCTAATTATTAGTCACCAAACGTGCTCAGGGTTCTCTTGTGTCCAAGTGTTCTTGGTTGGTGTTGTGGTGAGGTTTCTCCACCCACAAGGAGTTGCTTGAGTAGTCGAAGTTTGCCGGGGGCTAATCCACCGAAGGATCGGGATCGTCCACCTTACGGACAGCCGTGGAGTTGGAGCAAGTTATCTCCGAACCACGTTACATTGACGTGCATTGGTTTGCATTTCCTTTCTTTGTCTTTAGCTTTCATATTCGTATTTAGTTTCGTATTATTCTACTGTGCAACTAACGAATACGTAGAAAGCCATCGATTTGGGTGAGACGCTATTCACCCCCCCCCCTCTAGCGGGCACATCGGTCCCAACAATAAGTACAAGACCATATTGGCAATCAAAGGATATTGATAACGAAAAGACCTTGATTACTTTGATACGTATTCTCTGATATCAAGAATAACTTCCATTAGAGTATTGTTGTCTATCATCTCTCTATGAAATCTAGAAATACATCAAATGGATATAAAGATAACCTTTCTAAATGGAGAGTTAGAAGAGGAAATCTACATAGAGAAACCTGAAGGATTTTCTATATAAGGATAGAAACGCAAGATTTGTAGTTTAGTGAAGTCGTTATATGACTTGAAACAATAACTAAAGTAGTGACATGAGAATTTTGATAATGCTATGATGGAATGTGGATTCAAAATCAAAAAATGTGATAAATGTGTCTACATAAAAGTCACAGAGAATGACTATATCATCTTGTGCATATATATGATAACATACATATCATTGAGAGTAATGATAAGATAATCAAATCCACTAAAGACATGTTACACTTAAGATTTAACATGAAATATATGGACCTAGTTATTGTGATTCTAGGAATCAAAATTCTTAGAATAGCAGAAAGACTTATTCTTAGTTAGTCTCATTACGTGGACAAGATTCTTGAGAGATTCACCATGGTTGACACTCCATTAGCACAAACATGGATAGATACAAGTCAACATCTATTAAAGAATCGAGGAGAAAGTAGCTCTCAAATAGATTATTCTTGAATGATCGAAAGTCTGATGTACTTGATAAATTATAGAAGACCAAACTTAGCCTACATAGTAAGTAAACTGAGTAGATATACGAGTAATCTTGGTGTTGAGCATTGTAAGAGATTATAAGAGTACTATGGTACTTGAGGTATACTCATGAATATATATTATATTATACGAGATATCCTGCTGTAATCGAAGGATACAGTGATGCGAGTTAAATATCTGACATAAAAGAATCTAAGTCTACGAGTGGATATATATCCACTCTGGGGGGTGAGTCCATTTTGTAAAAATCTTCTAAACAAATTGTAATAACCAGGATCTATAATGAAATCTGACTTTTTAGCTCTTGACAAATATGGTGAAGAAATTAAATGACTACGATAATTCTTATAAGATATTCCTAGATAGCCAAAATTGGTGTCCATAATTTGCATATATTGCGATAGTCAAAATCGGTGTCAACAATTGATTGAGAACAGAGCCATCTTTATAATAGTAAGTTTAGACATATATATCATAGACATAATACCATTAGATAATTACTTTCAACGAGTGTTATCATTGTTGACTATGTGAAGTCAAGGATACCTAGGAGATTCGTTAACCAAAGGGTTAAACAGAGAGTTAGTTGCAAGTTCATCATGAGAGATGGGCTTGATACCAATGAGAAATATTGGTGCAAAATAAACTCAACCTTTCTAGACTGGAGATCCCAAAAACTAGGTTCAAAGGGATAGTCTAATTGCACTGACAAAGTTACTATAGGGGAACGATCCAAAAGATCAGTGAATGGTGGAGGTTAAGCACACAACTTCTAATGATCCAATGGAGTAATGTGGAATACTCTTGAGAAATCACCTATGTGAGAATGAAGTGGGGCTGATTTGAAAAGAATATGAGGCACAATTCTTGGAACTTCTCACATAACCAATCATCTTCGTGGTAAAGATCAAACACACTCATAAGAACTAAGTTGTATTAGGGAGAGTCCTGGATAAGATATATCAATGCTTATACAAACGTCAGAATATTTTAAGAACATCGTGCCTACAGTCAGCTAGTAAGCAAATAGATCTTCACAAGAGAATGTTCAAAGGATAAAATCTATCTGTCCTATACTAGACTCAATTGATGAATACTTTCACATACCTTGTTTCTATTCATGTGGGAGATTATTAGAAATGTGAATGGAAACAAAAGGTGGAAAACAAAGGGAACTTCATTGTGAATGAATTTTTAGTCTTATATTGGAAGTTTGATGACCTTAGTGTTGGTTTATACTGTTGCACAGCCATGTATGATATGAACAAATGCACGGGGAGAAACTTTCTCACATGCGTTAGGGTGGCCGTGCGGGAGGTGCAAATCCAAGGCCCGAGTTACACTAAACCAAGTTGACTCGTGTATGAGCATGACCTATGCGCATCGAATGCTGGACTGGTCAAGACAAAATTTGGCCAAGTAGAACATCAACATTTTTCCATATGGATAATTCATTTGCTTGATGCTGATATGTAACAGACACATTAATTGTTGATTATTGTAGAATATGTAATTGGTAGAGTGAAATTCTGACGTTTCAAGTTTGGCTAGTAATGGTGATAAATGACCTTTACTCGTACATTTAACGCAGTAAAGGTTGGGCGCTCCTATATAAGGAGGCCTTGACCATGAGCAAAAGATAGAGACTTTGCTCTCAACTCAACGATTTTGCTCTCGACTCGGTGACACTGCTTCCCGACTCCCGATTCCTGACTCGACGACTCTGCTTCCCGACTCCCGACTTGGTGACTCTGCGTCCCGACTCTCAACTTAGCAACCAACTAAGTAGCTCATCATTCCCTACTTAATAGTCTGATATTATCCGCTCAGGCCACTCAATAGATAAGTTGAAGTTGTAATTTCAATTCAGCTAATTCTCTAATATCTCTAGCAGATTGTTCAACAGTATATTTTGTGTAATTGAATCTATGACTATTTTATTTTTTTCTTTACATTAAACTTCTACTTGCCTTAGAGTCTTAAAGATGTCTTCATAACATTGAAGATATTTTCTTAGGAGTTTTGTGACATGTTTCAACATTCTCGATAACATGTTCAATATGTTATTTTAATTCGCAATTCCTATAGTTATAACTTTTCCATAAAATTTACATCGTATTATTTATGATTATCATCCACCATTTGACCAAATTGCCAACCAATATAAGTATTTGGTATCATCCTATATAAATAAATAAACAAATAAATAATAATGAATAATCTTGACTTAATGATATTGATAAAAAATCATGGTAATGAGAATGAAGAATATAAAAATAAATAACTCTTAATAACTTAATCTATTAAACTAAAAAATTAGAAAACTTACCTTTGAGAATATAATAGAAGTGATAAAAAAAATTAATTAATCAAACGAATGAGTAGATGAAAATAACTAAATTAATGGTGCAAATACTCAAATTAATGGTAGATGCTCAATTAATAGAACTGGAGGGTACTCGTGCAGTGATTCATTATTGACAAAGGGTTGAAAAAAATATGATATGATAGTGCATGTGATTGTTTTTTTCTCAATATAAACAAAATATTAAGGCTCTGTCTGGTAAGGGATAATCAACCTTGTAATGTAATTAAGATTATATTACAAGATTGATTACTTTATTTAGTGCAATTTTAAAGTTGTAATGTAATGTATTCTGAATTATAAAAGTAATAAAGTTTTATAATCTGAATAAAATGTAATCTAAGTACATTCCAAGTCCAATATTTAACTATAATTTAAATGTCAAATATTGATTGATTATTAATCAGCCTTCGACATCATCAGTGTTGGAGCTGATGCTGGGCAATTCATATAAAGGTGGTGACAACGCTAGAACACATCCTTAGCGCCACTCACAATGCTGTCATCGTCTTTGTTCAATGCCTTTACTCTTCTAGGTGCGACGACATCTTGATCTATTCTCGAGCAGTGAATAGATATAATTTGATATATTTTTTATTAAATTAATTAATTGGATGTGTCGATGTTGATTTAGAATGCACTGGAAGAGTTGGCAGAGGGAGGAGGTGAAGGAGGGCACTATTGGTGTTGGCGCATGCTTATAGGGTTCGGTGGTTGAAGTAACAGATTGAAGCAGCAGTGGTAGCCCAGTGTGTAAGTCTGACGATGGTCATGGACGGGCTAAAGCTGGCCATGCTTTGCGATGCGTCACGACTCTTCTAGCGTTGCCTGGCAGTGGCAACCAGGGACTTCACCACCCTACAATAGACATAAGGCTGGCGCTTCCTGTAGAAGCATGATCCTGCCATGGAGCTTGAGATTCTCTAATCTTCCATGAATCAGCTCAAGTAATTCATTTTCAAAACAATCAATCAATTCACTTGAATCAATTAATCTGGGATCTGATGTCTCTAGATTGACAGAGAAGGAAGTGATGAAGGAGAGAGTAGACACACAAAGAAATGTACATGTAGTTGACGAAAGTCATAGATAACTTACAATGCATCTACAAGGAGAGTTACATTGATATTATTTTATAATAATATGAATTACATTTCTTATAAAAAATAATGAACATTAAATAAAAGAATGTAATCTACATAGTATTAAATTTTTTGATTAAACTTAACAATGTAATTTTAATTATATTACATTACATTATAAATTTTATTACATTATAAACTTGATTATATTATATAAAACTCTTTATCCAAACATAGTAATGTAATATTAATTATATTATATTATATTACAAATTTTATTATATTAAAAACTTAATTACATTACTCCTAAATAAATAGAGCCTAAAAGATTGAAAAAAAAAAGCAAAGTTAGTAAAAAATATGGTATTCAAAGC
This sequence comes from Zingiber officinale, assembly GCF_018446385.1. Taxonomy (NCBI): domain Eukaryota; kingdom Viridiplantae; phylum Streptophyta; class Magnoliopsida; order Zingiberales; family Zingiberaceae; genus Zingiber; species Zingiber officinale. The sequence goes on along the minus strand of NC_056003.1, from coordinate 79,969,451 downwards.
TTCTTAATCAATTAATCAATACATTAAAAGTAAAGTTAAATTATAAAAAATTGGAGTCCAAGACTTCTTAATCAATTAATCAAGCCGGACGTATTATTGACAATGGGTAGGAAAAAAAATATTATATGACTGTGCATGTGATTTTTTTTTTAAAATATAGACAAAACATTAAATGATTAAAAAAAAGCAAAGTTAATAAACAATTATATCCAAAGCTTCTTAAGTAATTAATCAAGACATCCGTTAATGAAAAGTAATCCCAGACTTCTTAATCAATTAATCAATACTATCGACAAAACTGAGAAAAAACATCATGTGATAGTGCATGTGATTTTTTTTTAAATATAGATAAACCATTAAAAGATGGAAAGAAAAGTAAAGTTAGTAAAAAAAATGATATTCAACCCTTCTTAATCAATTAATTAAGACGTTGGTTTAAATAAAAATAAAGTCCGATCTTAAAAAATTGAAATCCAAAGTTCTAAATCAATTAATTAAGATGTCTGTTCGGTTCTAGCCGTTCCATTCTTGGGCTATTATAACCTCTAAGAATGGCATCCCAAATTAAACCATGTTATTTATCACAACTTTAGAACGGCGTGAGAGTTCTTGTGCCTGAATGCCCATTTTGACCGTTCCAACGAATTATGTTACTATATATCCATTTACTGCAGCTAAAAAATAATATACTAATTTCTAAAAAGGATTATATTATATTCATTCATGTTTCGGTTTCCAGTTTCCACCTATAAAGAAATTATTATTGTATCCCATGTGGTATTTTATGTTTTATTTATTTTTTAAAAAGAAAATTCCTCAAACCACATATTAGTTAATTTACAAATGGCTCGTACTTATTCATGTTTTTGTTTCTATCTCCAGAAATTTACTATTTTATCCCACGAGTACGTGCATGGTATTTTATCTATTTATTTAATTATTAGAACAAAAAAAATGCCGCAACGTGAATTACACATCAATACATTGTTTTTTTTTGTTGGAAAATGCCTTTCATATGATTCACGTACGTTTGTTTATATATAGGAGAAAGGAAATACGAAGAGACATAGCCCGGCATCGTCGAGAGGAACAATATGAGATCATTGCCGCCGAAGCAGCAAAGCAATAGTGATGAAAAGGAGCAGCAGCAGCTGCTGTGGGATGCCCACGCCCATCTCTTGAACACCGCGCTCGCCCACATCAACTCCATGGCCCTCAAGTGCGCCGTCGACCTCAGAATCGCAGACGTCATCAACCAAGGCAATACCAGAAATCACCATCACCCCATGATCCCTCTCTCTGCTCTCCTCTCCCAACTGTCCATCCCGCCGGCCAAAACTGACCCCTTCCGCCGCCTCATGTGCCTCCTCGTCCAGTCCGGCTTCTTCACGAGATCAAAGCTCGACGAGGTAGAAGAAGCCTACGGCCTCACTCCCATCTCTGCTTCCCTTCTTGTGCAGAGTCAAACAGAGAGTCTCACGCCTTTGCTACGCTTTATGCTCGACCCTTTGCTAGTGAACCCATGGCAAAGCCTAAGCCGGTGGTTGACCTCGCCGGACGACGTTTCCACCTCTTTCGAGGCGGAGCACGCGGCGACGCCGTTCGAGATCGCGGCACGAAGCCCCGCGTTCAACGTTCTGCTGAACGAGGCGATGGCCTGCGACACTCGCCTGGTCGCGCAGGTGCTCGTCGGGGACGAGCACGGCGGCCACATCTTCAGCAGCCTAACGTCGTTGGTGGACGTGGGAGGGGGCACAGGCGGGATGGCGGCGGCGGTGGCGGAGGCCTTCCCGCAGGTGAAGTGCATCGTGCTTGATCTCCCGCACGTGGTGGACTCATTGCTGCAGCAGGAGATGACGATCTCGAGGAAGGTGGAGGTGGTCGCCGGAGACATGTTCGAGTTTATTCCTCATGCCGACGCTGTCCTGCTCAAGTGGGTGCTGCATGACTGGAGCGACGAGGACTGCGTGAGAATACTACAAAGGTGCAAAGAGGCAATTCCTTGTAAAATGCGAGGTGGAAAAGTGATAATTATTGAGATGGTGATGGAGCAATCAGAATATGATGATATTGATCGTGATCAAGGCAAGTCGTCGTCTTCTGATTATAAAATGCAGCAGACAAAGCCTCTGTTCGATTTATATATTATGGGGGCTACTCCAGGTAAGGAACGATGTGAAGCAGAGTGGAGGAATATTTTCACAGCTGCAGGGTTTACGGACTACAAAATGATGACCACTTTGGGGTTGCGTTCTGTGATGGAGGTTTATTATGATTGATAATTAATGAGAGGTTTAATTTATTATGATGGCATGTCTACATGTTCAGTTTGGTGATATTCCTGTAATAGTATATATATTAATAGAGTAATGATATGTTCAAGGAAAAAAGTTCAACGAAAAATTTAAGAATAGACATATAAAGTCATGGTTCACTATTTCATTTTTTATGGACCCCATCACTTTATGTATCTATCTTTGAGCTTTTCCTTGAGTTTTTTTCCTTGAGCATATCATTTTTCATATTAATAATGCGTACGATTATCTTACACGGTTGGAAGTTCGGAATTGAATGAAAAGGATCACTTTTAGGCGATACTATACACACAATAAGATGAAATTAAATAAGACACGAAGATTAATGCTAAATACCTGATCGAACCAGCTCAGTACTCTTATCCTCGTCATCCAAGTCTCATTCAAAGATAAGCAACATACTTCTTTTCAGTCTAGACCATAGTCTCAATTTCAGACTCCCTCTCAGTCTCCCTCTTAGTTTTGGTCACAATCTAAATCTCCTCAATTTCATACTCCCTCTCAGTCTCCCTCTTAGTTTTGGTCACAATCTAAATCTCCGACTCTTTCTCAATCTCAAACTCCTTTTTAGTCAGATCTAGTTCCCTCGCCACTCCTACAATGATGATATTCCGGTTGACGTGGAGATGCTCTGTAAGTAACTGTATAAGCACTTACAAAGGTAATAACAAGAGGTTCTAATTTTCTACAACTCCATTGGGTTCCAGTACTCTTCTTCTTTATCCTCGTTCTCCATATCACCAAATACAAATCCTAATTTGAGCGTTAGAGTGGCCCCGGGATCCATCCCTTGGTCAATCTAACCCTCTTTTTCGAGTGTCTTTTAGAACTCTTCATCCTCCTTACCAACAATTATTGGAGCACACACACATCAATGAGTTCGTTGACTGATGGTTTGACCATTCTCGGTATTTGACTAAAACAAATTGACATTATTTGTGGAAACTCTGAGCCAAGACACTACGATGGTTCACACTAGAAGAATTGTTGATAACCATGACTCTAGTGGACAAAGAAACTAAGGTAGAATAGTAGCTGTAACACAAGAAAAAGTCAATGAAATGGTGTCCAAGGTATTGCGTGGGTTCCTGCAACAATACCCATTCCTACAACCACCATTAGCAGGATACCTCCCCCTTTTGTAGCCACCCCCGTCCTATGGGTAAGATGTCCTCACCTTTCATAGGAGCTCCGTTGGCCATGACCTCAATCAACTGGGGTGCTACGTGTTAGTATTAACCCTAGTACTAATTATGAGATGATTATAAAGAGCTCATTTTGTATCATATATCATTATTAATAAAAGGCAAAGTTGGTTATTATATTTATTTCAGTTCAGTGCCAATTGAATAAGTATAATAATGTCCTTGGATAGTAGGTTCTTATCTACAGTATATCAATTGGTTAAATTGATAGTGAGATATTGTAGAGAACACTACTCTTAACTATTCTAGTCGAGCATTAATATACAAGGACAATATCAATGCGTTGAGACTAGCATGTAGGTTGACGGATGACTTAATCTCACAAGTCATGGATATGAGATATAAGGTTGACACATGAATATATATTAGAGAATATATACTGAATGACCAACCATGAGAATATTTCATGGATTGTTATATGAGTGTCATAAACATTCTCATGTGACTATTGGTATGAATAGTCCTTAGACCTGAAGTCACTACGGTTCCCTATATAAGGAGTTGTATACTTTGGTATCGGCAAACATCACCTGTAACAAGGTGGACAATAAAATTGATCACTGGAGATGCAATGAATTATGCGGAGGGATGTGAGTGATGTAGATGAGATCTATCCCTTCCATATGACGGAAGCGATATCTGTGGGTCCCTTGATTAGTAGGACACAAAGAAAGCATGGTTATACTCAAATGAGTCAATATGAGATATTGAACTTATTTGATTGAGTGTGTCTACTTAGAGATCAAGAAACACAAAGGTTGATAAGAGGATGACACAGTCTATGCCTCATTGATCAATCTAGATATCAAGGATAGAGGGACCAAGTTATACAAGATAATAGTTGTTGGTTAGTCCTAGGAAAATCATACCGGTTCCATTGTACAAAAATTTTGTACAACTGTCGAACCTTTCCTTAAATAATCTATTGTGTTCTTTAGAAGTTAAATTAGAAATCGCAGACGGAACTTAACATCATTCATTCCAAATTTAACTTATCTGTTCTTAATGGTTTAGATTTGAATCGCAAGCGGAACTTAACACTATTGATTCAAATCCACCTATGTTATTACTTCCATTAAATATTAATTTCCAAAATTAGTTTCCAGGACTGCATAGCGAGGCACATGGCCTTCTTGGATATGGGAGCAACCACCACCTCCTAGACAAAGCCTTTTAAGGAAAGCTAATATTTAATTTCCTTAAATAACTCTAGGTTAACCAAAAAGAACAATCGAATCACAAATTTGAAAAATAAAACAAAAGAAACACAAATTCGAAACAAATCCGAAAAACTCTAGAATCATATGCCTCTTGTGTTTGGTATTTCCAAAAATAACTATACAAAGGAAACTAGTATGATGCGGAAAATAATTACTAGTTATACCTTTCTTTGTAAGCAAATAATCTCTTGATCTTCTACCGTATTCCTCTTCTTATCTCAGACGTTGTGTGGGCAACGATCTTCCGAGACGAGAACCACCAAGCTCCTTCTTCTCCAAGCTAGATTCGACCACCATTAATTCTCCATGAGAAGTAAAGGTCCGGCCACCACCACCAAGCTCCAAGGGATGCTAGAAACGAAGCCTTCTTTCTCTCCTTCTCCTAGCTAGAACCGGCCACCATGGACTTCCCTTAAGTTGATGCCGCCGGCCACAAAGGAGGAAGAGAAAAGAAGTAGAAGAGGAGACCCTAGGGCCGACCACACCAAGGAAGAAAAGAAAGGAAGAAAAGAATAGAGTCGTTAGCCACTAAGGCACCTCTACCCCCTCTTTTATAATCCTTAGTCTTGGCAAATAAGGAAATTTTAATAAAAACTTCCTTAATTCTTTTTCCATGAAAAAGAAAAAAATTAATTAATTAAAAATCAATTTTCTTTTTCCAAATTTCTTGGTCGGCCACTTTCTCCCCAAAATAAGGAAAGTTTTAATTAAAACAAGAATTAAAACTTCCTAATTTGTTTCCAAAAATTTATAAAAAATTTCAATAATTTTAATCCCTTCATGATTGGTTAGTAAAAAGAAAATTTTATAAATTAAAATCTTTCTTTTAAACATGTGGATAATTTCCAAAAGGAAAGTTATCTCTAAAAATTAAAATATCTTTTCAATCTACAAATAAGGAAAGATATCAAATCTTTTCTTAATTTTTTGTAGAAACTAATAAAAGAGAATATTTAATTTTTAAACTTTCTTTTAAATCATGAACATGATTAAAAAGGAAAGTTTTCTCAAAATTAAAATCTCCTTTCAATCTACAAATAAGGAAAGATTTCAAATCTTTTCTTAATCTTTTGTAGAAAGTTATAAAAGTAAAGATTTAAATTTTAAACTCTCTTTTAAAACCATGATATCCATATAAGAAATAATTTTTAATAAAAATTCCTTTTAATTTTCTAGTGGCTGACCACCTAAGCTTGGGACCCAAGCTTTGGCCGGCCACCAACTTGGCTCATCCACTTGGTCTTGGCTGGCCCTAGCTTGGGTTCCAAGCTAGCTTGGCCAGCCCCATTAGGATGGGTAAGAAGGTGGGTATGTGGTGGGTATAAATCTCTATATACAAGAGGCTATGATAGGGACCGAGAGGAGGAATTGGTTTTGGTCTCCCGATGAAATTAAGCTTCCCGTGTTCGCCCTGAACATACAACTTAACTTCATCAATAATAATTCATACCACTAAAGAATTATTATTGAACTACCGCACCAATCCCAAATTATATTTTTGGGCCCCTTCTTATTATGAGTGTGTTAGTCTCCCTGTGTTTAAGATGTCGAATGTCCACTAATTAAGTGAGTTACTGACTACTCATTTAATTAATATTTTAGTCCAAGAGTAGTACCACTCAACCTTATCGTCATGTCGGACTAAGTCCACCTGCAGGGTTTAACATGACAATCCATATGAGCTCCTCTTGGGGACACTATCAACCTAGATTACTAGGACACAGTTTCCTTCTATAATCAACTAGTCACACTATAAGTAACATCATTTCCCAACTTATCAGACATTTTGATTTATCGAACTAAATCTCACCCTTTGATAAGTCAAAGAAATAAATATTAAATATATGTGCTTGTTATTATATTAGGATTAAGAGCACACACTTCTATAATAACTAAGGTCTAGTTCTTTTATTAAATCAGTATTAAAAGAACTTACCTTAAATGGTCCTGCTCAATACACTTAAAGTGTACTAGTGTAATTTATTAGTCAAGATAAACTAATGCCTAATTACACTACGACTATTCCAATGATTTGTTCATTTCCATCTTAGTCATGAGCTACTGTTTATAATTTATAAAGAACCGATAACACAATCTTCTGTGTGTGACACCACACACTATGTTATCTACAATATAAATTAATTGAATATCTATATTTGGTATATATAAATGTAGACACTTGACCAATGTGATTCTTATAAATGTTTATACAAAAGCTAGACTTTTAGTATACACTCCAACAATAGCCACGGACAGGTTAGGTCGAATCTTGACCTTCTCGTCACTTGGGTAGCAATGATGCCTTGCTAGATGCCACTCATTGCTTATGTATATAAATGTTGATTTAGGTACATTGCCAACGTTACGAGAACCTATTGGGTCACACACAAAGAACAAGTAGATTTGGAGATAGGTTCATATGATGAATCATTGGATTAAGTCTTATCCGAATTGGCCTTATTGAGTTAGACTCAATTGGATCTAATTGTTGGATTAAGTCCAATTCAAACTAGACTCAAGGAGTCAATTAAAATTAATGAAATGTGATTCATTGAATTTGAATTGTATGAGATTAATTGAGTAAGACTCGATTGAATTAGACTTGAGTTAGACTCAAGTGAGGTGGCTTGAGTTAGACTCAAGTGAGGATTAATGAGACATTCATTGAATTTCGAAATTCAATGATACATTTGATTCAATTTTTGAAATTGAAATGAGGAGTTATTTGAAATGAGGAGTTACAAGTGTGTGGTCCTTAATGGAGTGTAAATGCTCATTAAGGCTATTAATGTTAATTAAGTGTTTTCATTGGATGAAAATACTTAAGTGTTTTTCTCTTCATTTTGGCTTAATTCTCTTCATTCTCATTGCTCCTCTCCTCTTGGCCGAAATCCACTCCATAGGTTGCTAGCACAACCTTTCTCCATCTTGTGAGTTTGTGAGACAAACGAATGCTTGTTCGTGTGGATACCGTAGAGACGCGAACACGAGATCGTGCTATGATCCGAGCTGTCGGTAGTCCGTGACCACGTTACAAAGGTATAATCTCTCATGTTCCTATGTAAACTTAGTATATTTTTCTTCTCCCTTCACATGGATCTTCTGGAGGAAATAGGTTTTTCCGCTGCGCGTTTGTGTGTTTAGTAATCTATTTCCTTACAGTGGTATCAGAGCCACTTGCGAAGGGATATACTAAGTTTTAGAGTTTTATATGTGATATAGAAAAGCATGATAGGTTTATTATGATGTGGAAAATTATGAGTTTCGTCCAAAAATTAGTGTTTTGTTGAGAATGAAACATAGTTGGTATGTGACCAACAAGGTCTCGGCCAAAGGTGTTTTGTTCGGAACGAAACATAGTCGGTCTTAAGGGTAGTAGGGTCTCAAGCATGGTAGCAACTCATAAACGAGTATGTAAAATTAATTTTGTTTCGGGGGCGCTGCCCCATAATCGCCGGAAGGGGCGCTACCCGTTGACCCCTCCCGCTAACCGGCTAGCGGGACCGTCGTGGCGTTGCGGCTCAAAATTTGTTATTGCAATCATAGTAAATTTATGTAGTAAATATATTGTGAATATATATGACATGGTGCATGGTTATGGCCCTTGAACCCCCTATGTGGTTGTGTGTGTTGTTATAATTCATAATACGGCCTACGTGTCGTGCCTTCATCCCTTTCATTCTAGTTGTAATTTTAGACTACACTCGAATGTAAATCGAGTTTCTTTAGATTTTGTAATGTACAAATAAGAAAGGAGTTAGTCTACTGGACGATGGGTGAAAAGGAAGGAAGGAAGGACAACAACACACGACGACAAAGGGAGCGCTTGGAGAAGCTTCTTTGACCTAGGTGGACTCATCGCTCTTCTCATTGGTTTGAGAAGATCATAGTTTATGGGGGCTATAACCGTGTCACGTTTTGATTTATGCATATATGTGTGATGTGTGCTTTGCGATGTATTCGATAGATGTTTAATATATATAATTAGGTCCTTTTAGAATATGCCTACCAAAAGTTTAATACTCACATCTAGCTCGATCAATTGTAGTAAGGTTTTGCCAAAGCAAAGTGACTCAATTTATCTTGCTAGAGTGCGACAGGACAATTGTGATGCTCGACTATTAAACTTGGGTGTGACTTAACTAAGTTATCTCATTTAGAATGAGAGCTTAGAGGCATATCCCATAAGATGAAATTCAAATTGTACTAGTCTTGGGCAATTAGCCAAAGCTAACTCAAGATGAGCTATAATATGAATTTCATAAGATGGGCAAATGAACAAATAATATTGTTCATCTAGCTATACAAGAGTTGCATTTGATGCAATTGGTATAAGATGCCTACCTACATTATACGAGTCTTGGATGATTAGCCAAAGCTAACCCAATATGAGGTATAATATGGTTCTTGTCCCACATGAATATTATCGCGATTGGCATTGGAGCTAGTAGTGTGGGTAAAACCACAACCATGACTCGCTCCTACCAAGATTTACAATTCTGTGGGAGAATTATTTAATTAAAGTCCTAATTGAATGATCAATATATGATACTAAGTTCTGCATTATGTTGTTGTAGATAATCATGTCATCAAATACGTCTAACACACTCTCTCTCTGTGATCTGTCCTTGATAAGGACAAGCTCAATGGAGCTCAATTCTTGGACTAGTACAGAAACTTGAGAATAGTTTTCAAGCAAGAACGAAAATTGTATGTCCCAGAGCAGCCCATTGCTGAGGCTGTTGGTTGCTACTCGGAAAGCCTAGAGGTTCCACTGTACAAAAATTTTGTACAAAGGTCTGAACCTTTTCCTAGCTACCATGTGTTCTTTTAAATTAAATTTTGGATCGGCTGCGAAACTTAACACGTTTGATCCAAAACTTAATCTATTTGTTCTTTTAGGTTTTGACTTGGATCTCCTGCGGAACTTAACACGTTCGACCCAAATCACCTTAAGTTATTAATTCCATTAAATATTAATTTCCATAATCGGTTCCCAGTACTAACGTGGCGAGGCACATGGCCTTCTTGGATATGGGAGCAACCACCACCGACTAGACAAAACCTTTTATAGAAATCTAATATTTAATTTCCTAAAATAACTTTAGGTTAACCGAAAAGAACAATCAAATCACAAGGAAAAATAAAACAAGAAAAACACAACTTCGAAAAACATATTCGAAATACTAGAACGTAAGCCTCTTGTATTTGGTATTATTTCCATAAATAACTAGTATGATGCGGAAAGGAAAAATTACTAGTTATACCTTCTAGAAAGACCTCTTGATCTTCTACCGTATTCCTCTTCTAACCTCGGACGTTGTGTGGGCAACGATATTCCGAGATGAGAAACCACCAACCACGTTCTTCTCCTCCTAGCTAGGTTCGGCCAACAATAAGGAAGCTTCACCAAGGAAGAAAATCAAAACACCAACCAAGCTCCAAGAGATGCTAGCTTTCTCTCCTTCTTCTTCTTCTTCTCCAGTAGTATCCGGCCACCACGAGAGCTCCAAGGGAAGAGAGAGGTTCGGCCACCACAAGAGGAAGAGAGGGAGAGGATAATGATGGCCGGCCACACCAAGGAACAAAAGAGGGAGAGAAATAATAGAGGTTCACCTCATGAAGGCACCCCACCCCTTCTTTTATATTCCTTGGCCTAGGCAAATTAGGAAATTTAATTACAATAAAATTTCCTTAATTTCCTTGACATGATTTAATTGAGAAAAATAAAATAAAATTTCCCAAATTAAACTATATTGGCCGGCCACCACATGGAGAAATAAATTAGACAAGTTTTAATCAACAAATTAAAACTTCCTAATTTGTTTCCAGAAATTTTAAAATTAAAAATTTCTCTTCAAAAATCTCTTCATGGTTGATAAAAAGAAATTTCCATAATTTTAATTTTACAACATGTGAATAATTTTTAAAGAGAAAATAAAATATCTCACCAATCTACAAATAAGGAAAGAGATATAATCTCTTTCTTTAATCTTTTGTAGATCTTTTACAAGAGAGATATTTTAATTTTAATTCTCTTTAATAAATTATATCTTCCACATAATAAAAATTAAAATTAAAATTCTTTTTAATTTAATATGGCCGGCCCCTCTAGCTTGGGTTCAAGCTAGGGTCGGCCACCCCAATTCATGCTTAGGCCGGCCCTAGCTTGGTTCCCAAGCTAGCTTGGCCGGCCCCCTTTAGGTGGGTAAAGAAGGTGGGTATAGTACTCTATAAATAAGAGGCTACGATAGGGACCGAGATGAGGGATTGGTTTTTGTAATATCCCAAAACTAATTGTTTTAAATTGAATGTAATCATTTAATTAGTGGGGTATAATTAGAATGAAGTTTAACTTAAGTGGCTAGTTTTAATTATGTTAATTAAATCGGATAAGGTATATCCGAACTTAAATAAATTTTATGACCCAAAAATGCATAAAACTTATTAGAAAAAAAAGAAAAATTTGGTGATGTAAATTATAAATTTTGTATGACTTGGATGAGTATAAAATAAATACATAAGGTTATTAGATACCAACAATATAGATAAAGGTGTAAACAATTAAAATCTAACCTAGCTAGATTTTTTTTTTTTTTAAAAATAGTGAATAAATATGTTTTCATGAATAATTTATCAGGAATTAAGTTGATATGAATTTATGAAGTTTACTGGAATTTTTATGAATTTTTAGGGAATTATATTAAATTTTAAGGGGTATAATTGGGTAGGAGAAAGCCTGTTTAGAAATACGCCAATTAAGATGAGAGTTAATTGATCTAATTAACCTAGGTATAAAGTCCCTAACCTAAGTTCGGCTCATTTCCCCACACCAAATCGCCGAACTCTTCGCTGCCGATCTTGACCGCTTCGACGAAGCTTCCGTCAAGGATCGGGACTCCGGCCAAGCAGCTCCTCAAGCCGACGAGCAACGGGGGACACGACGACGAGACACAGGGGCATTCGCGTACTCTGTTGGCGCAACCTCACGAGCTAGGGATTCGGCAGCGATGAGGGAAGGAAGAGGCAAGTATTTTTCCTATGAATGTATGAGATCTGTGAGGTAAGGGATAGGAACCTAGGAGATGTGGATAAGCTTATCTATGTGGTCCGTTTGATTGAATGGGTTGCGATTTGAGTTTTCTTGTGACGCTCTTGCTTTATCTTGTGTTTCTTTGAGTTTTCACGAAGAATTTGGAGGACGATGGTTAAATCTGATGTCATACGGGTTTCTTTGGATCGATTGAGCTTTTGGTTCAGGTTTTGGTTGTTTCGGCTAGTCCGATGAAGTTTTGCTCCTTTCGATAGGCTCCGAAAGCCTGGACAGATTGTGGCATTCAAGCTTTGATTGAAGATGTCTTTGCGTTTCTTAATCTCTTCTAGAATTGCTGGATTGCTTGGATAGATGGATTTTCTTCAATGCGGTACTGATCTACCGAATTACAGTGGAATTTGGTTGGATTCAACTTGATCTGGTTCTGCCTCTACATGTTGTTTCCAAAGGTTTTGGAACTGGTTGCAAATGGAATTAGGTTTGATCTAAGAAGTTTTACTTCCTCTTTTGCTGGTAGGTTGAATTGGAAGTGGTGATGTAACACCCATAGGGTCCTTAGCAAAATTCTAGAATATTCTATCATGAATAAAGAAAAATATATATGCTTTAGTTGAATTTTGCTCCTAGCCGAACACTTAAACAAATAAAATAGAAATAAAAATACATAAGGTCTAGGACTTGAACTCTAGATCTCTCATTTGATGCCTAAATAAGATAACCACTAGACCAAGAGAAATTATTGTTAGGAAAGAGAGGGAAACCATAATTAAATGTAAGAAGAAAAGACTCTTCTCTTAGAAGGAGAAGTGAGAGTTGTCTTCTCCCTCTCTAATGAAGAGATGCTCTAGAATATTCCTTTCTTACTCACCAAGAAGGGATGTATCTAGACTTTTCTCTTAATTATGAAGAGAGTAAAATAAAGGAGGAAGAAAAATATATTTTCCTTCCTCCTCTCATAATGAATAAAAGGAGGAAATTAAAGATGAGTTGTCATTTTTGCTCTCATTCTCCTCCTACTCTCCCTCACCGTGACCTCTCTCTCCCTCTCATCCTCTTGCCGAGACCAAGGAGCAAGGAAGCTCTCCTCTAGGAAGGATTCACAAGCAAGGTTCCCTCCTTAGAGAATTTAGCGAAGGATGTGAGTATTCCCCTCACTGCAGTACAAGTTGTTGTCGAATCGATCGTTATGTTTTTTTCAAGAGTTTTCAAAACCGTAAAATTTTCTTGTGGGTTTTGATGGATGATCTTTTAGGGTCAACAAGTTTCAAGTTATGTTTTATAAAAAAAAAAAAGAAATCTAAACCCTCACTATGAATATTTCGGCCAAGAGACAAAAGAGGGTTAAGGCTAGGTTCTTTTTCTTGTGAGAACATGCTTGATTTCATACTTATATGATATGTGAATTTTATGTGTTGATAGTTAAGTTCTCATTCTTCATGTTGTGACAAAAACAAGGAGATTTCTATATATATGTTTCGGCCAACATGACTTATAGGCCTTAGGTCAAGAATTTTGCATAGAAATCATAGTAGTTGTACTCTTTTATGATGTATGAATTTTTACATGTGGATAACTTAATTTTTTATGCTTGATATGGAATGAAAAATCATGAAACCCTACTGATATATTTCGGCCAAATTTAGATAAATAAGTTAGGGTTAGAATTTTGAACTCAAATAGTCTCATTCATGAAGTATGGTGACTTGTATGTGCTTGTACAATGCCTTGTATATACTTAGATTAAGTTTGCATGTTATATGGTTAAGTTCTATGCTTCATATGGAATAAAATGATATGAAACCCTACTGATATGTTTCGGCCAAGTTGAGATAAATAGGTTAGGGTTAAAGTTTTGAACTCAAATAGGCTTATTCATGAAGTATAATGCCTTGTATATGCTTGTATAGTGCCTTGTATATGCTTAGATCAAATTTGCATGTTATATGTTTAAGTTGTATGCTTCATATGGAATAAAATGATATGAAACCCTACTGATATGTTTCGGCCAAATTGAGATAAATAGGTTAAGGTTAAAGTTTTGAACTCAAATAGGCTTATTCATGAAGTATAGTGCCTTGTATATGCTTGTATAGTGCCTTGTATATGCTTAGATCAAATTTGCATGTTATATGTTTAAGTTGTATGCTTCATATGGAATAAAATGATATGAAACCCTACTGATATGTTTCGGCCAAATTGAGATAAATAGGTTAAGGTTAAAGTTTTGAACTCTAATAGGCTTATTCATGAAGTATAGTGCCTTGTATATGCTTGTATAGTGCCTTGTATATACTTAGATCCAATTTGCATGTCATATGTTTAAGTTTTATGCTTCATATGGAATAAAATGATATGAAACCCTACTGATATGTTTCGGCCAAATTGAAATAAATGGGTTAGGGTTAGAGTTTTGAACTCAAACATGCTTATTCATGAAGTATAATGCCTTGTATGTGCTTAGGTCAAGTTTACATGTTATGTGGATAAGTTTTATGCTTCATATGGAACCAAATGATATAAGAACCCTACTGATGTGTTTCGGCCAAATTGAGATAAATGGATTAAGGTTAGAGTTTTGAACTCAAACATGCTTATTCATGAAGTATAATGCCTTGTATGTGTTTAGATCAAGTTTACATGTTATGTGGGTAAGTTCTATGCTTAATATGGAATGAAATGAGGATGAAACCTACTGATGTGGTTCGGCCAAGATGGATTAATTGGGTTGGGAAAGAGTTTAAACCTAACTAAACATGTTTATGTATTCTCATGATATGTAGCCTTTGATATATGAGTAGATTAAGCTTTCATGCTTCATGATATGATGAAAATATGCCTTATGATATGTTGCATTGCTATGTCTTATGATATGATATGCCATGTTAATGATATGATATGCTAGACTCATGATATGATATGCCATGTTCATGATATGTATGCTAAGTTCATGAGATGATATGCCATGTTCATGATATGTATGCTAAGTTCATGAGATGATATACCATGTTTGATGATATGAAAATGACATGTTATACTTTATGTTATGATAAGAACATGTTATGTTTCATAATGCATGTATGAATGGCTTATGTAAGAAGAAAAGCCTAAAGAGTTGCTTCCCTTAAGCTGGGACCAAGAGCACTCTTCATGTTATGGAAAAGAGTTGCTTCCCTTAAGTTGGGATCAAGAGCACTCTTCATGCTATGGTAAAGAGATGCTTCCCTTAAGTTGGGATCAAGAGCTCTCTTAATGATATGACAAGAATTATGACATGTATGATATGATGAGATATGATATGCATGATATTTTACTTTGTATGGCTTGTACCAAGGGTGGGCTCCATAAGCGCCCCGGGGTCGACGGACTATGAACAGACCTCGTTAAGGGATGGGCTCCTCAGTACGCCCCTAGGTCGACGGACTATGAACGGATCTAGATCCCTAGTAGGTTCGGGGCTAGCTACCCTGTCCTAGGGATTGCGCGCATTTATGTTTACATGTGGTACAAGCCAGGGCCCTTCTCATGATGATGATATGATATTCAAGTATGTATACTATATGTTTTGAAAGAAGCATGATGCATATGTGCATTCCATGATACATGTTTTAAAAATATGCATATTGCATCTACATGCACATATTTATGAAATTATGTTTATGCACCCTTATGAATAGGTATGAGTTATGATACATGTTTACATGATATGATAGGCTTTATGATATGTGCTTACAGAATGTGATATGAATCATGATATACACTCACATGATATACTTTGATATGTTATGCTCCTTATGTGATATGATATATTATGTTCTGCTTTCTCTCATGTTATGTTATGAGATGCTATGGTTTTTACATGATAAGATATGTTCTATGTTATGATTCTCCATGCTATGTTATGCTATGCTATGGTTTCTACATGTTATGTTATGTTATGTGTTTTTCGGATTTATGGGTAGGCAAGGACCTCACTAAGCCTTTGGCTTATAGCTACACATTTTCCTTGTACTGCAGATAAAGGCAAGGAATGGATCAATTAAGGGGAGTAGCAGGAAAGGTGATGGATGTGTGTGGAAGTGCTCGGTGGATAGATCTACTTAAGTTTTGGAACTTATAATTAGTTAAGTTGTGCATGTGAACTAAGTTGGACCCTATGCTTATGATGATGATTTCAGCTAGTATTTCATACACTTATGATATTTTACTCATGTTAGAATGATGATGATATGATGAAATGTTCAATATGCTTTGATTCACATGCCATGATAAGTAAACTAAATGCATATGATAAAAGAAAAAAAAAATTTAAATAAGTCTTCCGCTGCCATGAATCCATATGCATTAGTAATTGATGTCTATGTTTCAGTGACGTTTGTCCCTCCGGGGTGGCCTTAGTACTACCTGGAAGGGCGGGCGTTACAGGTGATTTGGTTTTGTGTCGTGTATGTTCCTTGGGATGGTGTTTTGTGTTTGTTAATACCTTTAAAGAAGTTGAACAGATTGCCTGTGCTTTAGGCCTTGATGGAAGATGCTCTCATTTGTTCGATTGTTTCAGAAGTTGTGAACAGATTTGATTGGCGCAGGGTCTATCCGTTGTGTTTCTATTCCACAGAAGGGCTATGGGCTTTGGTGTTTTAACTTGAATATGTTCTGTTTCTTTGCTTAGTTGTGGTTTCGGGTATTTATTGCTGTTCTAGGGATTCAGTTGAGATTGCCATGATTTGTGTATGGATTGATAGGTGGTAGTGATAATTCTATGGTAGTTTGTTTCTATTGTTATACTGAACTCATTCCAGTTCTTTACTTATTCCTATATGCTGTGTCAACTTCTACCTTAGTTCTTATTATGTGAGTAGTTTTTTTAGTTATGACCATTTGCTGTAGGTGTTGAATTTGTGGAATTGTATAATGGTTTGTGAGTTGGTTTTGGTGCTATAGTGGCTGTTCGAATTCTGGATAAATGTAGAGGGTGATGTGTTGATTTTGAGTTTGTTCATGTGTTTTATCGATGAACTTGGAATTTTGTATCGGAATGGTTTGGTTTTCCTCTAGTTATGGTAGTTTGTTGTAGTCCAAGTTTTTCTATGCTAGTTTTAATACTTGTGAGCTATCCTCCATTTTGGTTATGCATGAGTTGAATTATTTCTCCGTAGATTATTTATGCAATGCACAAATTTGGCTTTGATAAGTTTTCGTTGCGAATGGATATGCTTAAGGAATAAATGAAATAGGCTATGGTTATAGGAACGGATATGGAAGGAATGACTGAAATATGCTATGGAATGAATGATTGGAATTTATTATGGGTATATAAATCTTATGTGGCTAATGTGATGTGTATGAGCATATGTGGTAGCAGTACGGGATGGGTGACTCGAGATGAGCTCCGGGGAGGGCCCATCCAAATTTGACTGATATGGTTAGCTTCGGCTATATGACTGGATGCATGTTCTCTACGAGGTACCTCTAGGTTCATGGGACTGTTGACTGGCTCTAATTGTGGTTACCGGATATGTGACATATTCACCTTATTAGCTACGTCGGAACACTGTTGCATGTTATATCTTTCTTATGTCGTACCTGGTTGTGCATGCTATGTTTTCTTTAAAAGGCTTCTAGTTGCTATTTCCACTATCTTATGGATATCTACATACTCATATTGGTCTGTACTTGTTGGGTCATAGACTCACCACGTTTATATTACAGGTGAGGATGACCTCCAAGATATGCTGGAGGGCCCACGAACGGAGTAGACGAGGAGGCGGGATGGACGCATGGTTCTGTCCGTTGTCCGGGAGTGCAGTGCATACGGGATCTACCGCGTGAGATTTTCACTTTCTATGTCATTCGGGTGGGGAATGTTGAGGGGTTATTGTTCTTATCGATACACATTTGTTGATACAGTCTTGTCTATTGGTTATGATAGTTCCGTTATGGTTCTGCAATGTGATCATTCAAATCGGAGTTGTTGAGAGAGATTGGTAAAAAAAAAAAAACTTGGGATGTTTTAGTTTTGGTCTCCCGATAAAATTAAGCATCCCGTGTTCGCCCCGAACACACAACTTTATTTTATCAATAATAATTCATTCCATTAGAGAACTATTATTGAACTACCGCACCAATCCCAAATTACATTTTTGGGCTCCTTATTATGAGTGTGTTTACTACAACAAAAATATTAAAAGACAACGGTTAAAAACCGTTGTCGTAGCCCTTTAAACCCGTTGTAATTGGCAGTGTTGTTAAAAGTGGGGGGCTACGACAACGGTTTTAAACCGTTGTCTTTGAATGAAAAGACAACAGTTTTACAATGGTTTTAAACCGTTGTCTTTGAATGAAAAGACAACGGTTTAAAACCGTTGTTATTTAGAGCATTTTTCTGCCAATTACAACCGTTTTTGGGGCTACGACAATGGTTTTAACCGTTGTCTTTGAGGGTGATAGACAACAATAGCAGTTTTAAATCGTTGTCTTTTAATTTATTATCTTTTAATACCAATATATCATATATCAATTTAAAATATAATAAAAAATCATAATCAAGAAAGAATATTTCCCACATCAATATCATTCAAAATGTTAGTTATACAAGAATTACAATCACAAAAGAAGAAACATATCTTATATTCAAATAAAATTTATCCCAATACAAATAAATAAATAAACTATATTTACAACTAATGAACAATAGCCAAACGACTATTTCATGATGATTCAGTCACTGCCTATTTCATGATTTGAACCACTGTGGTAAAGTTCTTCTAGTTGAGCTAGATCTCTACCTTGCTGGTTGTTGCAGCTACAGGATGCTGATCCCCCTATCAAGTGCTACCTCAGTTTGAGTACAACTCATGGTGGCCTGGCTAGAATATTCCTCTAATCCGAGAGTCTGCATGGGGTGGATGACTGAATCATCATGGTTCAATGTCAAGTGAGGTGTGGAACCATGACCATTTGGATTTTCCATCGAGGGCAGTAACCATCTCATCCAATCCTCTCGTCTTCTAATTTTCTCTGCTTGTAGATGATTGTAGGAACATGTTTTGAAGAAAAATATCAAAATGAATTATTTAAGATACATAGTTGATAAGAGTAGAATAAAGAGGGGAAATGATGGAGGTGAAGTACCTGTATTTCAAGTTCTGTCGAATCTCTTAGAGCATTCAATATCATCGCTATGCTCGTGGTCACCCTTTTGACCTGCATATATTGTGATGTGTTAGGAAGTAGAGGCAGTTAAATTTTTTGAACATGGAATTACTCCTCATATCCATAATCACATGGATTACTCACCATGTTAAAGGTAGCAATCAATGAGACAGGAACCCAACCTTGATCATCCATCTTGCCACGAAGAAAAATGTCCTTACAGAGATTATCCACGCTGCAGCAGAAACAATTTAAATTATTAACTGTCTGAAAAAAATACCTTACAGATATTAAGGTACCTAAAATAGTATTCAATATCTGCCGCTTCAATCTCAGTTTCTGATTGTCAACCAGAGAATGAATCCTGATTGTGGAAGGATAAAATCCGTTATCTTTTAACAGTTTTAAACAGTGGGAAAATTAATAATACCTTAATCCAATGATAGACTTGCTGAACTAGTTTTTCACTTTTGTTCTAAACACCAAGAAAAGCTGGAGGCTATAAATGCAAGAAGAATGAAGTTTTAAAATAAAAGATTTCATTTTGGTATTTTGTTTCTCTTCTTCCAAAACCATCGGATAGCATGAACTGCTCCAACAGAAAAATCAAGCAGAAAACATTATGCCATGCAAGAGAAATCAAAAATAAAAACAAGAAATAAATTTCAGACTTAAAACTAGAAGACATTATTTCCTTTATTTATTTATGTTCTGGAGAAAAGGAAGTCACATAATATATATTACTTGTCCGGTTCTTGATCAGCCAACCATTCCCCTGCAAGAAAAATGCCCATTAAACATCTAATGGGAAACTATATCCATCACATTTGGCTACAGATTATTACCTTTAACTTATAATAATCGAGCTTGATTTGATCCATCAAAGGGGAGCATTGCAAGCTTTCCAACACAAGTTGGTAATTTTAAGATTATTATTTTGTTTTAACCTTTAATAATAGTACATTTGCACTACAGCACTATAGAACTGTCTTATATTAATTATGTATTTCCCTTTTCATTGTGCTTCTTGTGCAAGTAGGTCATCAGTATTACTTCGCCCACAACTACAGAGCGTCCAATTCTTTAAGAAGAAGGCAATTGAGCAGAATCTTAGAAGCAGTTGCAAAAGTCATGACCAATTCAAAAGTTATCGATTGGAAAGGGAAAACAAAATTTAATCCTTTTTCTAATCGATCTTGATAAAGTAAAGTAGTTGAACGAAGCATGATGGTAAAAGGAAGTCACACAGTAAAGGCAGATACATCAAACACAAACTAATTACCTGACAGGGAATTAGTTTAATTTATCTTATCTTTGTTGAGCTCAAAAGCACCAAACATACATTCTTTAATTTATTAAAGTTTCTACCTTTCATTGGAGCATAGCATGGTGAAGGTAACAGAAGAGAAATATAAATCTTAGGCCAAAAATACCATAAATCTTAGGCTTAAGAATTATATAATAATAATAATTATATTATTATTATTATTATTATTATTATTATTATTATTATTATATATATATATATAGCAAAATTTCAAAATAATCAATTTGCTTAATCTGCTATGCATGGAATGTATGAGCTGGGCATGAAACCAAACAAAAAAAGAGTACCTCTAAATAAAATGAATCTGAAAAACCAGACATGATGCGACAGACACTTTGAAATTCTTCAGTATCTGGATTGTAGCACGCCACGAGGAAAGGACTATACTTGAACGATGGAATCCACAAATATGAAATATCCTTGTGAAATGTCAAATGCCATAGATTTCATAAAAAATGACAGCAGAACAAAAAACTCAAAATTTGTACCATCCAACTTTTCTTCCATTTCCATGCTAAGCACTAATAAGAACAAGATCAAGACTGTCACCTATTCCTTCAACATAATCACGCTTTACCTAAAAGAAAGAAAATTAAAGAAAATTAGTAAAATGATTGTCTATATAGAACAGTTAGAAACTAGGATACCTTCAGCCATGCCTCACAACGTTTTGATGCAGAATACCCAAAATCATCTAGAGTCTTCACCATAATTCCTTCACAAGAATAATTCCGTGCTTATTCAAAGAATAAATTAGTAAAAGGGTCAAAATAAGCACAGAAGCAAAAAAAAAAAAAAATAGAGTCTATGAGAAAATCATACTCACAAATGTCCATAAAGGAAAAGAGATCAGGTATGCAATGCACAGAGGGTTTAGGGGCAACAAACTGCCTATTCTTAAGACACTGACCACAATACAATTACACAAGCACCAAACAGTTTTCAAGCAAATGCACCGTGATCCAATACATCTGCAGCTTTACAGAACAATGCCATACAATTTTCTTTGTTGATCCAATAATCTATTACGAAACATCATTGAAAAAAAATTCAATAGAACGAAAGAAAATAGCAGGATAGAACATAGAAGACAAAAGATAGTCACACGACACGGACACATATACCAAGAAAGGAGAAGTAAAAATTTTAAACAAGAAGTGTAAGAGAAAATTCAAGATTGACCTCAATGGACTGAAAGTTCCGATCTTGAACTCCCAATCTAACTGAATACTATGATAAAAACTAAAGGAAAAAGAAAAAAAAATCTACTCGAACAGTTTCCAGTGGAACCATCTCACAGAAACGAAGTAGAACAACCGATTTAGTAGCCCTAGGTTGGAAAATACAACATAAGATCAGAAAGAGAAAGAAACGTTTACCTACTGAAATTGAAAAGCAATCAAAGGAGCCGGGAGGAGAGTCGACAAAGATCGTAACTTTGGTACTCGTAGAAGAAACAAAGAGGAAAAAAAATCGGTACCCGAAATCCAAAGAAACCCTAGAGACGGATGGATGTGGTGGGAGAAGAGGCCACGAGGCCCCTTGTTGTAGTAGGAAATGCCGAGGAAGGTGACATCATAGAGGAAGAGGTTGACGGGGTTGATTGTGTCACAGATGATGGACCGGGAGAAGGCAATGAGGAGCCCATCCTTGATGACGCCGACAACGTTCATAGTGAAAGAAGTGGTCTTCACGTCTAGCAAGAAGATGGTGAGGTTGAGGGTGAAGGTGTAGAAGAAGTTTGTGCCAAAGATGAGAAGATCGGGGTGGAAGTTAGTCTAACCATGGAGGAGGGGCAACTCAATCAGAGACCAAGGAAGGAGGAGGAAGAAAAAACAGCAAGGGTTAATTGCATGAAGAGATTGTATAAGGAAAGGGAAAGAAAAATAGGTTAGGGTTCGAGAAGGCTAAGGGGGGAAAAGATGGCGCTAAAAATTTTTGGCAGAAAGGGAAAGTAAAACACAGTTGCAATAAAAATGTGAAGGGGATAACAATGAAAGAATAAAGTCAAAGACAACGGTTTATTAAAAACGTTGTCTTTGACTATATAAAACAATATAAAAACACAACGGTTTATAAAACTGTTGTCTTAACCCCTAAGAAGTATTTAAAGACAACGGTTTTAAATAATCGTTGTAAAATGTGTCGTTGATTTAAAATAAAATCGCTCAACAACAACAGTTTTATCAAAACTGTTGTCTTTTATATTTTATGGGAGCTCAAAGACAACGGTTTTGTCAAAAACCGTTGTCTTTTATCAAATTCACAACAGTTTCTTCCAAAATCGTTGTCTTTGTGGTGTTGTCTTTTGACATTTTTGTTGTAGTGGTTAGTCTCCCTGTGTTTAAGATATCGAATGTCCACTAATTAAGTGAGTTACTGACAACTCATTTAATTAATATCTTAGTCCAAGAGTAGTACCACTCAACCTTATCATCATGTCGGACTAAGTCCACCTGCAGGGTTTAACATGACAATCCTTATGAGCTCCTCTTGAGGACATTATCAATCTAGTATCTCTAGGACACAGTTTCCTTCTATAATCAGCAACACACAATAAGTGATACCATTTCCCAATTTATCGGGCTTATTGATTCATCGAACCAAATCTCACCCATTGATAAATTAAAAAAATAAATATCAAATATATGTGCTTATTATTATATTAGGATTAAGAGCACACACTTCCATAATAACTGAGGTCTATGTTCCTTTATAAAGTCAGTATAAAAGAAACGACCTCAAATGGTCCTACTCAATACACTCTAAGTGTACTAGTGTAATTATACAGTCAAGATAAACTGATACCTAATTACACTACGACCTTCTAATGATTTGTTCCTTTCCATTTTGGTCGTGAGCTACTGTTTATAATTTATAAGGCACTGATAACATTATCTTCTGCATGTGACACCACATGCTATGTTATCTACAATATAAATTAATTGAACAACTACAAACAAATGTAGATAATTTGACCAAATGTGATTCTTTATTCAAAACAAATGTTTACAAAAGATTAGGCTTTCAGTATACACTCCAACAATCTCCCACTTATGCTAATGACTAAGCTGCCATATCTTCTACCATACATCTGATTCTCATTCCCTCCACATGTCGATCGAAAGCTTTCGCCGGAAGGGCCTTAGTGAAAGGATCTGCCAGGTTATCCGCTGATGCAATCTTGGCGATGACAACTTCTCCTCGCTTCACGATATCTCGTATCAGGTGGTACTTGCGCTCTATATGTTTACTTGCCTTATGAGCTCGTGGTTCCTCCAAGTTTGCAACTGCACCGCTATTATCACAATAAATTGTGATGATTTTGGGCAAACCAGGAATCACATCTAAGTCCATTAGAAAGTTCCTGAGCCATACTGCTTCTTTAGCTGCCTCAGAGGCTGCTACATACTCTGCTTCCATGGTTGAGTCTGAAACGCATTTCTGCTTAACACTCCTCCATGAAATGACTCCACCTCCTAAAGTAAACACATAGCCTGATGTAGACTTACTGTTGTCCCTATCTGATTGGAAATCTGAATCCGTGTAACCCACAGGGAGTAAATCGTCTGCTTGGTAAACTAGCATATAATCTCTAGTCCTTCTCTGGTACTTTAATATATGCTTTACCACGGTCCAATGTCCTTGTCCAGGGTTACTATGATATCTGCTGACCATGCCCACGGTAAAACAAATATCAGGTCTCGTACATAGCATTGCATACATAAGGCTTCTTACAGCCGAGGCATAAGGAACTACTTTCATGTCTTCTATCTCCTTTGATGTCTTCGGAGACATCTCTTTAGATAGAGCTACTCCATGCTTAAAAGGTAAGAAACCTTTCTTGGAATCCTGCATGCTAAAACGAGCAAGGATTGTATCTATATATGAAGCTTGGGACAGACACAACATTCTTTTCTTACGATCCCTTATTACTTTGATCCCAAGAATGTGTGCACAATCTCCTAAGTCCTTCATATCAAATTGTTTGGATAACCATACCCTTACGTCTGATAATACCTTGACATTGTTGCCAATTAACAAAATATCATCTACGTATAGTACAAGAAATACCACCACGTTTCTGTTACACTTCTTGTATACACAAGACTCATTCGAACACTGAATAAATCTATATGACTGGATTACTTCATTAAACCGGATGTTCCAAGACCTTGAAGCTTGCTTCAGTCCATAAATGGACCGATTGAGCTTGCACACTAGATGCTCTTTGCCTTTTTCAATGTATCCTTCTGGTTGCTTCATATGGATGTTCTTTTCAAGACTTCCATTAAGGAAAGCTGTCTTGATATCCATTTGCCAAATCTCATAATCCATATGAGCAGCAATGGATAAGAGTATCCGGATAGACTTAAGCATGACTACCGGTGAAAAGGTCTCCTCATAATCGATTCCCTCTTTCTGAGTGTACCCTTTCGCTACAAGCCTAGCTTTGAAGGTTTCTACCTTCCCGTCTGTCCCTCTTTTCCTTTTGTAGATCCACTTGCATTCAACGGCTTTTACATCATCAGGTGGTTCTACAAGCTCCCAGACCTTATTAGAGTACATAGACTCTATTTCAGAATTCATTGCCTTTTGCCAAGATGCTGCATCTATATCTTAGAGTGCTTCGTCATATGTTCGTGGATCAGGTTCATGTTTACCCGGGATCAAGTCCGAAGACTCTCCAAAAAACATGAATCTTTCAGGCTGCCTTACAACCCTCCCACTACGACGAGGCACTGTCTGTGGTTGTGTATCATGTGTGACACGTGTTGCAGTCTCTTGTGGTACTTCATCTTATACTGTTGGTACTGAAGTAGACGTGTCCTCTCTAAGTTCTTCTAAAACAACTTTGCTACTGGGCTTGTGATCCATTATATAGTCTTCTTCTAAAAACTGGGCATTGGTGCTAACAATGACCTTCTGGTCTTTAGGACTATAAAATAAACCACCTTTCGTTCCTTTGGGATATCCTACAAACACACGAACTTCTGTACGAGATTCTAACTTATCAGCATATGGTTTCAGCACATGTGCTGGACTACCCCAAATACGAATATGTCTTAGACTGGGTTTTCGCCTATTCCACAATTCTATGGGAGTAGAAGAAACTGATTTAGAAGGTATTAAGTTCAGAACATTCACTGCTGTTTCCAGAGCATATCCCCAAAATGAATTTGGTAATTCTGAATAACTCATCATCGATCTAACCATCTCCATAAGAGTCATATTCCTTCGTTCTGCTACACCATTCTGTTGGGGTGTTCCAGGTGCAGACAATTGGGATTGAATCCCGGCCTCTGATAAGTAATTCCTAAACTCTCCTAAGAGGTATTCGCCACCACGATCAGACCGTAGTGTCTTGATACTTTTACCTAATCGTTTCTCCACATCAGCCTTGTATTCTTTGAACTTATCAAAGCACTCAGACTTGCGGTGCATTAGGTAAATATATCCGTATCTTGAATAATGATCATCTATAAAAGAGACAAAATATTCAAAACCACCTCTTGCCTGGACAGACATAGGACCACACAAATCAGAATGAACCAATTCCAACACTTCTTTGGCTCTATACCCCTTGGCCTTGAATGACCTCTTGGTCATTTTACCTTCCAAGCAAGATTCACAAGTTGGAAAATTTTCCAACTCTAATGAACCCAAAAGTCCATCGGCTATTAGCCTCTGAATCCTACTTAAGTTAATATGACCAAGCCTTAGATGCCAAAGATATGCTTGGTTCATTTCCGAAGGTTCTTTTCTTTTATTTGAGTTAGAAGATGAGTTATAAATTTCCATGTTTTGCTTTGTGGAAGAAATTGGATTTAAAGTATACAAATTGTCAACTAATGTACCAGAATAGATAATCACTTTATTTCTCTTAATAACTACATCGTTACTGAAAGAAACTGAATATCCATCTAAAAATAGTTTAGAAACTGAAATTAAATTCTTTCTAAAACTGGGTACATAAAGACAATTTCTTAAAACCAAATTTCTATTTCTACTAAAAGATAAGTAGACGTCTCCCACTACAATAGCCGCCACCTTAGTAGCATTGCCTATGTAGACGGTAATCTCTCCTTCAGTTAGTCGTCGGGTTTCCTGGAACCCCTATAGGGAATTGCAGACATAATCAGTGGCTCCCGTATCTACACACCAGGTGCTGGTAGATAACACCGCTAAACATGTTTCAACAACTAGAGCATGAGATATACCTTTGTTGTTCTGATTCCTACGAGGACAGTCCGCCTTCCAATGCCCTGACTGCTTGCAAATGAAGCACTTGCCCTTCGGCTTCTTCACTCCAGCTTTAAATCCTGTACTCTGAGTTTTATTCACTTTCTTTATTGAGCCAGCTTGTTTCTTCTTCTTCTTTCCTCTCGGTTTAGAAGTAGAACCATTTTCAGCATAGTGAATTTGAGAATTGTGACGAAATAATCCTTCTGCTGCTTGAAGTTCTGTCAGTAGTTCCGCTAATGAATAAATCCTCTTATTCATATTATAGTTCAGGCGGAGCTGCTCAAAACTTCTAGGTAGCGTTTGGAGGATCATATCGATCTGGGTTTCCCCATCAATTTCTCCTCCATGGATCTGTATCTCGTTCAGATAAGCCATCATCTTTAGGATATGATCCCTCACAGGAGTACCCTCTTGCATGGTGGCTGTCATTATCTTTCTCATGGCTTCTTGCCTAGAAGCCCTATCCTGATGACCAAAGAGTTCCTTGAGATTGTTCATAATATCATAGGCTGTTGGTAAATCTTGATGCTGATGTTGCAATACATTTGACATTGAAGCCAAAATGTAACACCGCGCCATCTCATCTGCTTTTACCCATTTCCTACGATATTCAATCTCCTCTTGGATAGATTCACCAGTAGGTGCTTCAGGGCACGGCTCAGTCAGTACAAATTTATAGCTTTCAGCAATAAGAACAATGTCCAGGTTCCTTTTCCAATCTATGTAATTAGGTCCAGTAAGTCTATTATGTTGAAGTATGATGGACAGTGGGTTGAAAGTCATCCTAAGAATCACAAATAACTTTTGGTCAGAACTCTAAATTTAGAATAATATTGATTCCTCAAATAATATTATTTTAAATTAACCAACACCTCAAAACACCATGAATTTTGTATGCCACGTTAGTGTGGACGTATACAAATTCAACATTTGTAAAAGGAGGGTTTTAACCCATTAATTTTATTATCTTGTCAACCTAACTTTTTGACAAATAAAATTAATAGTTGGTATCATTTGGTCACACAAATAATAGCAGTGACCGATGGGAGGATACTATTAGATGTGTCTAAGTGTATACCATTACTTGACACTAAGTCCATTAATAAGATTATGCCCCTTCCATTGGGGAAGATCACACGCTCTTAATTAACTTCCTATAGTCATCCAAAAATGGAAGTCTGCTCTAGTGATCTACAAACAAGCTCATCCGTTATGGAGGAAGGCACTTAGAGCCAACGCGCAAGCTTGTTTGCATCACTTACAAACCAGTAATGGAGACCATGGGATTTACTTAAAAATCCCTCTCCCACTTAGTTATTTATAAATGAGGAATTTTAACTATGCTAGCCTACTAAACTTGTAAACTAACATGCACACACAGCACAATATAAAAGCAATAAATAGAAAATCTAATTTTCAACTATTATGGCTTTTATCTCTAGTCGTCCTCCGTGTGTTGTCATCCCAAGCTGCTGCCATATTTGGCCACCGCCACCGGGTCTAGCTGTCGCCTCCATCTTGCTCCTAGTTCCGCTGCGCCTTTGGTCCTTAGAAGGTTCCACGCTTTGCAAGATTCGATCCGCGACATAAATAGAATTTTATATTTTTGATCCTATATTCCATAAAAGGAATGTACATGTATCTAGATCAAAAATAAAATCCTAATAAAACTAAATACAGCTCCTGCTGTATTTTAATACAATCATGCACACACATATAAATGCCCTTGACATGTCCAAGGGTCCAATCACACACATAATAATTAAAAGCCATAATAGTTGGATCCTGCATCCACAAAGTTAGCACATCCTACTATTAACCTGCCTAAATTATGTATGACATGTGCATAATTAAATTAATACCAAATACACAGAGGCAAAGCCCTAGCTCTGATACCAATTGTTGATTGCTATTCGGAAAGCCTAGAGGTTCCACTGTACAAAAATTTTGTACAAAGGTCTGAACCTTTTCATAGCTACCATGTGTTCTTTTAAATTAAATTTTGGATCGCCTGCGGAACTTAACACGTTTGATCCAAAACTTAATCTATTTGTTCTTTTAGGTTTTGACTTGGATCTCCTGTGGAACTTAACACGTTCCACCCAAATCACCTTAAGTTATTAATTCCATTAAATATTAATTTCCATAATCGGTTCCCAGTACTGACGTGGCGAGGCACATGACCTTCTTGGATATGGGAGCAACCACCACCGACTAGACAAAACCTTTTATAGAAATCTAATATTTAATTTCCTAAAATAACTTTAGGTTAACCGAAAAGAACAATCAAATCACAAGGAAAAATAAAACAAGAAAAACACAACTTCAAAAAATATATTCGAAATACTAGAACGTAAGCCTCTTGTATAATTGGTATTATTTCCATAAATAACTAGTATGATGCGGAAAGGAAAAATTACTAGTTATACCTTCTAGAAAGACCTCTTGATCTTCTACCGTATTCCTCTTCTAATCTCGGACGTTGTGTGGGCAACGATCTTCCGAGATGAGAAACCACCAACCACCTTCTTCTCCTCCTAGCTAGGTTCGGCCAACAATAAGGAAGCTTCACCAAGGAAGAAAATCAAAACACCAACCAAGCTCCAAGAGATGCTAGCTTTCTCTCCTCCTTCTTCTTCTTCTCCAAGTAGTATCCGGCCACCACGAGAGCTCCAAGGGGAGAGAGAGGTTCGGCCACCACAAGAGGAAGAGAGGGAGAGGATGATGATGGCCGGCCACACCAAGGAACAAAAGAGGGAGAGAAATAATAGAGGTTCACCTCATGAAGGCACCCCACCCCTTCTTTTATATTCCTTGGCCTAGGCAAATTAGAAAATTTAATTACAATAAAATTTCTTTAATTTCCTTGACATGATTTAATTGAGAAAAATAAAATAAAATTTCCCAAATTAAACTATATTGGCCGGCCACCACATGGAGAAATAAATTAGACAAGTTTTAATCAACAAATTAAAACTTCCTAATTTGTTTCCAGAAATTTTA
Source organism: Zingiber officinale (assembly GCF_018446385.1). Classification (NCBI taxonomy): domain Eukaryota; kingdom Viridiplantae; phylum Streptophyta; class Magnoliopsida; order Zingiberales; family Zingiberaceae; genus Zingiber; species Zingiber officinale. The sequence continues at coordinate 79,939,932 of NC_056003.1, read as the reverse complement.
AAATTAAAAATTTCTCTTTAAAAATCTCTTCATGGTTGATAAAAAGAAATTTTCATAATTTTAATTTTACAACATGTGAATAATTTTTAAAGAGAAAATAAAATATCTCACCAATCTACAAATAAGGAAAGAGATCTAATCTCTTTCTTTAATCTTTTGTAGATCTTTTACAAAAGAGATATTTTAATTTTAATTCTCTTTAATAAATTATATCTTCCACATAATAAAAATTAAAATTAAAATTCTTTTTAATTTAATATGGTCGGCCCCTCTAGCTTGGGTTCAAGCTAGGGTCGGCCACCCCAATTCATGCTTAGGCCGGCCCTAGCTTGGTTCCCAAGCTAGCTTGGCCGGCCCCCTTTAGGTGGGTATAGAAGGTGGGTATAGGTGGGTATAGTACTCTATAAATAAGAGGCTACGATAGGGACCGAGAGGAGGAATTGGTTTTGGTCTCCCGATAAATTTAAGCATCCCGTGTTTGCCCCGAACACACAACTTAATTTTATCAATAATAATTCATTCCACTAGATAACTATTATTGAACTACCGCACCAATCCCAAATTACATTTTTGGGCTCCTTCTTATTACGAGTGTATTAGTCTCCCTGTGTTTAAGATATAGAATGTCCACTAATTAAGTGAGTTACTGACAACTCATTTAATTAATATCTTAGTCCAAGAGTATAGTACCACTCAACCTTATCATCATGTCGGACTAAGTCCACCTGCAGGGTTTAACATGACAATCCATATGAGCTCCTCTTGAGGACATTATCAACCTAGTATCTCTAGGACACAGTTTCCTTCTATACTCAACAACACACACTATAAGTGATACCATTTCCCAATTATCGAGCTTATTGATTCATCGAACTAAATCTCACCCATTGATAAATTAAAGAAATAAATATCAAATATATGTGCTTATTATTATATTAGGATTAAGAGCACACACTTCCATAATAACTGAGGTCTATGTTCCTTTATAAAGTCAGTATAAAAGAAATGACCTCAAATGGTCCTACTCAATACACTCTAAGTGTACTAGTGTAATTATACAGTCAAGATAAACTGATACCTAATTACACTACGACTTCTAATGATTTGTTCCTTTCCATTTTGGTCGTGAGCTACTGTTTATAATTTATAAGGCACTGATAACATTATCTTCTACATGTGACACCACATGCTATGTTATCTACAATATAAATTAATTGAACAACTACAAACAAATGTAGATAATTTGACCAAATGTGATTCTTTATTCAAAACAAATGTTTACAAAAGCTTAGGCTTTCAGTATACACTCCAACAGAGGCACCCCCCGCTACTACCACTAGAGCTGATAGGGATGCTTACAAGAAGCATCAAGATGATGCATTAGATGTGTGATGCCTTATACTCGCCACCATGAACTCTAAGCTTCAGAAGCAACATGAGAACATGGATGCTTATGATATAGTTGAACACCTTAGACAACTATATCAAGGACAAGCAAGGCATAAGAGATTTGAGATATCTAAAGCGTTGTTTCAATGCAGAATGCAAGAAGGAAGTCCCGTAGGACCATATGTACTCAAAATGATTAAGTATTTAGAAAACCTACAGCAGTTAGGATTTCCACTAGGAAAAGAATTAGCCACTGATCTTGTCTTGTAGTCTTTGCCCGATAGCTATAGTCAATTTGTCATGAACTACAACATGAATGAAATTGACAAACCACTGTCTGAGATGTTGAGCATGTTATGAAATGCTGAACTAAACCTTAAGAAGGAAAAGCCTAGTTCCATTTTAATGGTGTCTAAGGGTAAAGGCAAGTGGAAGCCTAAAGGTAAGGGTAAGACCAAGTCAAAGGCAAGGGCAAGACTCATGCACTGAAACCCAAAGGTGGGGCTACTAAGGAAGGAACCTGCTTCCACTGTGGTGAGACCAGACATTAGAAGAGGAACTGCAAAGTTTACCTAGAGGAACTGAAACAGAAGAGAAGTAAGACTTCTGCCTCAGGTATATATGTTATAGAAGTCAATCTATGCATTTCTTCTTCATGGGTATTAGATACCGGATGTGCATCTCACATTTGTACTAATGTGCCGGGGCTGAAAAATAGTAGAGCATTGACAAAGGGCAAAGTGGACCTACGAGTAGGCAATGGTGCAAGAGTTGCTGCTGTCGCTGTAGGAACATATTCTTTATCTTTGCCCACTGGGCTTATTTTAGAACTAGAAGAGTGTTGTTATGTGCCTGCTTTGACAAAGAACATTATCTCTATTTCTTGTTTGGACAAGAATGGATTTTCATTTGTAATAAAGGATAAATGTTGTTCCGTTTATTTCAATGATATGTTGTATTGTAGTGCACCTCTTATGAATGACCTCTATGTTCTAGACTTTGAAAACCCAATCTATAATATAAATACCAAATGGTTCAAGTCTAATGATTTGAACCAAACATATCTCTAGCATTGTCGCCTAGGTCACATAAATGAGAGTCGCATATTCCAACTCCATAAGGATGGACTTTTGGACTCATTTGATTTTGAATCATATGAGGCATGCGAATCTTGTCTTCGAGGCAAGATGACAAAGACTCCATTTAGTGGACATGGAGAAAGGGCTAATGATCTGTTAGGACTCATACATACAGATATATGTGGGCCTTTCAGAATAGCTGCTAGAGGAGGCTATTATTACTTCATTACCTTCACTGATGATTTCAGTAGATACAGCTATGTGTATCTAATGAGACACAAGTCAGAATCCTTTGAAAAGTTCAAAAAATTCAAGAATGAAGTACAAAACCAACTTGGTAAGAGTATTAAAATGCTTCGATCAGATCAAGGTGGGGAATACCTTAGCCAAGAGTTTCATGACCATCTTATTGAGTGTGGGATCATATCTCAGCTCACTCCACCTGGAACACCACAATGAAATGGTGTATCAGAAAGGAGAAATCATACCTTATTAGATATGGTATGATCGATGATGAGTCATACAGATCTTCCTACTTCCTTCTGGGGACATGCTCTAGAGACAACTGCTTTCACACTTAACCGAGTTCCATTTAAGACCGTTATAAAGACACCATATATGATATGGACTAGGAAGAGTCCCAAGATGTCTTTTATGAAGATTTGGGGTTGTGAGGCTTATGTTCGACGACAGGTCTCAGATAAACTTGGACCCAAATAAGACAAGTGATATTTTATAGGATATCCCAAGGAAACAAAGGGATATTACTTTATAATCCCACAGAAGGCAAGGTGTTTGTTGCCAGAACTGGTTTTTTTTCTAGAAAGGGAATTTATTTCTAGAAAGACTAGTGAGAGTGAAGTAGATCTTGAAGAAATTCAAGATACACAAACTAGCACCGATGCCTTGATGGAAATTGAACAGGCACTACAAGAAGTTATGGAGCAACAACCTGTTCAAGTAGCACACGCTCTACGTAGATCTGATAGGAGCCACCGTTAACCTGAGAGATATTCATTTCTCTTGTCTGACCACGGTGATGTAGAGCTTATTGGTCTTGATGAGCCTACATCTTATCAGGAAGTTGTACGGGGCCCGGATTTTGAGAAATGTCTAGAGGCCATGAGATCCGAAATGGAATCCATGTACTGTAACGACCCGACCCTTTGGCCTCTTGGGTGGCCCTTGTGGCGGCCCTTATGTCGTCGGCCCATTTGGCGACCTCTAATGTCGTCGACCGACGACTCTTTGGCCGTGCCGTTACTCATTAGGACTTTCCACCCCTGGCCAGTGGATTTTTGCCTCCCCCAGGATTCGAACTCTAGACCTCCAGGCTTAAGTACTCTAGACCTCCGCCGCTCACTTGGCTACCAGGATTCATAAACTCTAGTACTTAAGCCTGGAGGTCTAGAGTTCGAATCCTGGGGGAGGCAAAAATCCACTACCAGGGGTGAAAGGTCGCCAAATGGGTCGACAACATAAGGGCCGCCACAAGGGCCGCCCAAGAGGCCAAAGTGCCGGGTCGTTACAATAAAAGGCGCCTTTTTATTGTAACGACCCGGCCCTTTGGCCTCTTGGGTGGCCCTTGCGGCGGCCCACTGGCGGCCCTTATGTCGTCGACCCATTTGGCGACCTCTCATGTCGTTGACCGATGACTCTTTGGCCGTGCCATTACTCACTAGGACTTTCCACCTCTGGCAGTGGATTTTTGCCTCCCCCAGGATTCGAACTCTAAACCTCCAGACTTAAGTATTAGAGTTTATGAATCCTGGTAGCCAAGTGAGCGTCATTCCCCATACCTTATAAAAAGTTCGTCCTCGAACTTAGAATAATTCTGGATATTTCTATCTCATACTATCCTCACGCTCCCAAGTGACTTCCTCATGCTTCTGGTTCTGCCAGATGACCTTCACTAGTGGTACTTCTTTGTTTCTTAGTCTCTTGACTTCTCTGTCCACTATCTGTGTAGGTCTACTCTCATAGCTAAGATCCTCCTGGATCTGTACTGACTGAGGCTGAATCACTTGGCTAGGGTTGTGGAGACACTTCTTTAGCATGGAAACATGAAACACATTATGTATTGCTGACATGTCTTGTGGTAAGTCTAGCTTGTAAGCTACTTTCCCAATCCTCTCTATGATCAGGTAAGGTCCTACGTAGCGAGGACTTAATTTGCCCTTCTTGCCAAATCTCATCACTCCCTTCATAGGAGCGACTTTGAGAAAAGTTGAATCCCCTACTTGGAACTCAAGTGGCCTACGGCGTGTGTCAGCATAACTTTTCTGTCTACTCTGGGCAGTTTTAATTCTCTATCTGATCTTTTGGATAGCCTGAGTGGTCTCATCTATCATCTCTGTTTGGATGCCCAACTCTACTTCCATTTCTTTTCTTTCACCTGCTTCTTGCCAGCAAATGGGTGATCTGCACTTCCTGCCATACAACGCCTCATAAGGTGCCATCTTGATGGTGGCCTAATAGCTATTGTTGTAGGTAAACTCAGCTAAGCATAGATACTTGCACCAACTTCCCTTGAAATCTAGTGCACAAGCTCTGAGCATATCTTCTAAAATCTGATTTACTCGCTCTGTCTGTCCATCAGTTTGAGGATGGAAGGTTGTGCTGAACTTGAGTTTGGTGCCTAGTGCATTCTGAACACACTCCTAAAAATGAGAGGTGAAGCGCCCATCTCTATCAGACACAATAGATTTTGGAACTCCATGAAGTCTGATCACTTCCTTAATATATAGTTGTGCCAACTGCTCTATAGAATGGGACACCTTGATGGCTAGAAAATGGGCAGACTTGGTCAATCTGTCCACTATTACCCATATCACATCATATCTGTTCGTGGTTCTTGGAAGACCTGTTATAAAGTCCATGGATATGTCTTCCCACTTCTATTCTGGTATTGGGAGGGGTTGCAGGACTCCTCCTGGTCTCTGGTGCTCTGCTTTGACTCTCTGGCATGTCAGGTAGGTACTGACATATTTCGCAATATCTCTTTTAAGTCCAGACCACCAGAACCTCTGTTTCACGTCCTGATACGTTTTGGTGGGACCAGGATGCATGGAGTAAGGTGTACTATGAGCTTCTTCTAAAATTTTCTTTCTTAACTCTTCATCATTGGGGACACAAAGGCGGTTCCCCTGATAGAGGATTCCACTGTCTGATACTCGAAACTCCCAATTTTCCCCTTTTTGTACCCCTTGCTTAATCTTTTGGATATCTGTATCTTCACTTTGCTTTCTCTGTATATCCTCGAGCAGGGTTGACTCTAAGGTCAATGCAGAGAGTTGCCCATAAATAATTTCCATTCCAAAATCTGACAACTCCTTCTGCAGTGGCAGGGCTAATGATGACAAAGACATCAGGGATGCACTGGATTTTCTGCTTAGTGCATTTGCCACTTTGTTAGCTTTGCTTGGGTGGTAGAGGATTTCACAGTCATAGTTTTGACCAACTCTAGCCACCTACGCTGTCTCATGTTTAAGTCTTTCTGGGTGAAGAAATACTTTAAACTCTGATGGTCTGTGAAGATTCTGCACTGGACTCCATACAAGTAGTGTCGCCAGAGTTTCAGTGCAAAGGCCACAGCTGCCAGCTCAAGATCATGAGTGGGGTAGTTCTTCTCATAGTCTTTGAGTTTTCTGGAAGCATAAGCTATAACTTTTCATTCTTGCATGAGTACAGCTCCTAGGCCTATCTTGGAAGCATCACTGTAGATGTCAAAACTCTTATCACTTTCTGGAACTATCAGGATGGAAGCACTGGTCAGTCTCTTCTTTAACTCTTGGAAACTCTGCTCACATTTATCTGACCATTCAAACTTCTTGTCCTTCCTCGTTAGGGCTGTTAGTGGAGAGGCTATCTTGGAAAAAAAAGTCCTCCATAAATTTTCTGTAATACCCAGCTAAACCAAGGAAACTCCTGATCTCTCTAACGTTCTTGGGCCTATGCCAATTATTGGCTGCCTCTATCTTGGCAGGATCCACTTGGATGCCTTCTTTATAAATAATGTGACCTAGAAATGCCACCTGATTTAACCAAAACTCGCACTTCGAGAATTTGGCATAAAGTTGTTTCTGCTGTAGGGTCTGCAGGACTATTCTCAAGTGCGTATCATGCTCCTCTAGGGTTCTGGAATAGACTAGAATGTCATCGATGAACACGATGATAAATTTGTTAAGGTATTCTCTGAACACTCTGTTCATCATGTCCATGAAGACTGAAGGTACATTAGTCACACCAAAAGGCACGACTACGAACTCATAGTATCCGTATCTGGTCCTGAAAGCTGTTCTGGGTATATCACTTTCCTTCACTTTCAACTGATGGTATCCAGAGCGCAGGTCTATCTTGGAGAACACTGTTGCCCCTTTTAATTGATCAAATAGTGCAGTAGCTAAATGCTAAAAAATAACTACTTGACCTGTTATGACCATGGAGGCACTAGCAGCTTCCTCTTTAGTGAGGGAGAATACTCTGGCACTGGCTGGAACTGGTTAGGCTTCCAACCTTCCTTGACTGAGTTGAGGTCCTTCCAGAGTTGCAGGCATATAATGTAACTGAGGCTTGCCTCCATATTGTATTGGTTGTGGCTGAGGTGCTTTGAGCTTGTTAGGGCATTCTTTAGCCATGTGTCCTTTCTGCCCACATGAATAATATCCCGTCTTACCCAAAAGACAGGCTCCTTGATGTGTTCTCCCACATTTAGGACAGAGAGGGAACTTGGTCTGCTTGTTTGCTGGTCCTCCCTTCTGGTTACCTCCTGAGTTTCATTGCTTTCTCTTGTGACCCTTGCCATTCCAGTTCTGATTACTTGACTGGGGTTTCAGGCTCCCCACTGTCTTGTCTTCGATCTTGACGGGCTTCAGCTTCAGCCACTGTATTAGGTATGCTTCTTGTCTTCTAGGTGCTGTGGGGACTTCTAGGGCGGCTGGTGGAACCTCAGTCACCACTGGAGTCTCCACATTGATAGTTGGAGGAGTGGGAGGGACTGGCTGCTGATTCGCCATCAGATTGACGATCACTTGTTGCTGCTCCGCCACTTGTCTCTGGAGTTGAGCAACAACTTCAGAGAGATTTGGTTCAGCTGTTCTGTGCTCTTCGTTCTCCTGAGCTCGGTCCTCAGTACGAGCGGTACGGTGACGTACTCTTCTTGACATATAGTTATGCAGAGAAAAACTTAAAATCGTTCCTACGCTTTCTAGACATATATACATATGTAAACAAAAGAAAACAAGAACTTTCATCTTACTTAAGCATATCTAAGCAAATACTCTATACTGCAAATAATAAGGAAAAGCATAAAAGAAAACTTAAATACTTTCTTACTTGAAGACGGCAAAGATGGTGCTGATGTGTGATGCTGGAGAATAGGAACTGCTCTGATACCAACTGTAATGACCCACCTTCCTTACTACTCTCTAAGGTGACCGTTACTTAACTATTAACTCTACTCACTAGCATTACTTATGCTAATATTAGCAACACTTAAATTTGTCACGCCCCAGAGAAGTTCCTACAAAAATATTCTAGCAGCATCTCCCCTGTACCGGTGACAATATAAGCATATATACACAAGCAAAATAACACAATCCACGCAGTTTAATAAATCAGATCATGCAAGTAATGAATAGCGGAATCATAATGAAATACAACTTCTTACTCCAAAATTTTCTTATCAACCTAAATAAAGAATTAATCTAAACAAATTCTTAAACTAAGTTCCAAGGCTTCTATAGTCCAGGCATCACACATCCATCCGAACCTCCTTGTCACCTTCCTTGACTATAGCTTTTCCTTTCTTGTATCTGCAGTAAGAGGAAATACAATCTATAAGTAAAATTGCTTAGTAAGCGCTATCTATCTCACAAAAACTCGAATATGCATGTAAATATACTGAAATCTGTTGGGTTTTACGGGTCGCGAAAATCGCTTTTTCGTGTCACGGAAACCCCGAAACCCCCGCCACATAGATCCGTGCGAAGAAAAATGAAAACAAAATATGAGTACGGGTTTACAAACTATAGATCTATACTAGATAAGAGCGTTACCCTCGATGCAATGCCCTTCGCTATCCCGCTAGTCCAACGGTTTGTCGGATCTCGAGATTGTCAAAGTAGACAACCCTCTAGAAGTATCCACACGAACACAAGAAGGAGATCACCAAACTAAAGTGTGCTAGCACCTTAACAGGGTTCGGCAAGATGAGGAGAGGAAGAGAAAGAAGAGAGAGCACTAGGAGGAAGAAGATGTGAATGAATACAATTGAATGAAAAATTCATTCTTTCCCATCAAAAGTGGCCGGCCACATTCATGGAGTTGTAACCCCTATTTTTACATTAAGTGAGGCCATTAAAGAGATTTGTAACCTCCATGAGGTGGCACACACATGTGCTAAACATAATGATGTGGCACCTCATCATTGGCCACTTAATGCCAAGTCACAAATGATGTGGCATAAAGTCAAGTCAAACTTGACTCTTCCTCTTCCTCTCAAGTCAAGTCAAACTTGACTTAATCTCTCTTATGGTTGATCTAATCTAACCATTTAATTCAAGCCAATTTAATATAATGAATCTAATTCATTTAATTAAATTGATTCAATGAGTCATAATCTAAATTAGACTTATTGAACACATGAATCAACTTGAGTCCAACTCAATTAGCCCAATTAGGATTACTCTTAATCCAATTTGATTCATGAAATGAATCTAATCCTCTTGGTTCATCATATGAACCTAATGTCCATCTAATTGTCCTTAGTGTGTGACCCTATAAGTTCTTGTAACGTTGGCAATGCCCCTAAACTCATTTAGGAGCATAAGTAATGAGCGGTATCTAGCAACACATCATTACTACCCAAGTTACAAGAATGTTGAGATCCAACATCACCTTGTGACTACTAATTGTGATTCCTCACAAAATATGACAAGTGTCCTTCTATCCTAGACATCTAGATTGATCAATGTGAGACATAGACCATGTCATCTTCTGACCAATCTAAATCTTGAACTCCTAAGTAGACTCACTAAATCAAATGATCTCAATATCTTATATTGACTCATTTGGGCATGGCCATGCACAACGTCGTCTCACTCTATCAAGAATATTGATGTCGCTCCCATCATATAGGAGGGATAGATCCCATCTACATCACTCACATCCCTCTACATAATTCGTTACATACCCAGTAATTGCCTTTATAGTCCACCCAGTTACGGGTGACGTTTGACGAAACCAAAGTACATAACTCGTTATGTAGGGATCCTTGGTGACTTCAGGTCCAAGGACTAGTAGTCATACTAATAGCCACATGAGAAAGTATATGACACTCATATAATGATCCATGATACTTTCTCATGGCGGGTCATTCAGTATACATTCTCCAATGCATACCCATGTGTCAGCTTGATATCTCTATATCCATAACTTGTGAGATCAAGTCATCGAGTTGACCTACATGCTAGTCTTATTGCATTAACATTGTCCCTTAATGTTAATACTCGACTAGGAATGATTAAGAGTAGTGTTTCCTATATCATCTGACTATCGGTTCAACTAATCGATTGATATAAGTGAGAACCTTCTACTCAAAGACGCTATTATACTTAGTTTATTTGGCACCAATACAAGTAAGTATAATAACCAAAACAAAATGCCTTTAATTATATAAGAATATGATACAACAAGTCCATAATACAATCATCAAATGATTGGCTCTAGGGCTCTAACTAACAATCTTCCACTAGCACTAGTGCCAATCAGTGTAGGTTCTAAGCCCCAATGACCTAGTGTGACCATCATGCTTCCTCTGTGCCGAAGCCTTGGTCAAGGGATCTGCGATGTTAGCCTCTGTAGGTACTCTGCATATCTTCACATCTCCTCTCTCGATAATCTCTCGAATGAGATGGAAGCGCCGTAGTATGTGTTTGGTCCGCTGGTGTAAGCGAGGTTCCTTCGCCTGTGCTATAGCTCCATTGTTGTCACAATAGAGCTCAATAGGGTCAGCGATACTAGGAACCACCCCAAGTTCGATGATGTTGTTCGAGTAGCATCCTACATGCAGCAATGTACTCGACCTCTGTCGTAGAATCAGCTACTGTGTCCTGCTTCGAACTCTTCCAGCTCACAACACCACCATTTATGCAAAATACGAACCCTGACTGCGATCGATAATTATCCTGATCGGTCTGGAAGCTGGCATCACTGTAACCCTTTACAGCTAGCTTGTCATCGCCTCCATATATCAAGAAATATTCTTTAGTCCTTCTTAAGTACTTAAGAATATTCTTGACTGCTATCCAGTGACTTTCACCTGGATCTGACTGGTATCTGCTCGTCATGGTTAAAGCATACGAGACATCAGGTTGAGTACATAACATGGCGTACATGATAGATCCTATGGCTGAGGCATAAGGGATCTGATCCATGCGGTCTCTCTCCTCTCTAGAAGAGGGACCTTGAGTCTTCAAAAGACTCACGCCATGTGACATCGGTAGAAATCCCTTCTTGGAGTTCTGCATGGCAAACCAAAAGAGTACCTTGTCAATGTATGTACTGTGACTTAGGCCAAGCAATCTCTTAGATCTATCTCTATAGATCCGTATCCCTAGAATGCGGGATGCCTCACTTAAGTCCTTCATTGAGAAGCAACTCCCTAGCCAGGTCTTGACAGACTGAAGCAAAGGGATGTCCTTCCCAATGAGTAGTATGTCATCTACATACAATATGAGGAAGACAACTATATCCCTTACAACCTTCTTGTAGACACAAGGCTCATCTTCGTTCTTGAGAAACCAAACTGTTTGATTGCATCATCGAATCGAAGATTCCAGCTCCGAGAAGCTTGCTTTAGTCCCTAAATGGACCTATGCAACTTGCATACTCTGCTAGTATGCTGTGGATCTACAAAACCCTCAGGTTGTGTTATGTACACATCCTCGAGTAGGTTTCCATTTAGAAACGCGGTTTTGACATCCATCTGCCATATCTCATAGTCATGGTATGCTGCAATGGCAAGCATGATCCTAATGGACTTAAACATCGCTACTGGAGAAAAGGTTTCATCATAGTCAATACCATGAATTTGGTTGAAACCTTTAGCTACCAAGGGACCCTTATAGATAAGTCCATCCATGTCAGTCTTTCTCTTAAAGACCCACTTACACCCTATGGGTTTTACCCCTTCAGGTGGATCAACTAAAGTCCATACTTGGTTGGTGTACATGGATTCTATCTCGGATCTCATGGCCTCTAGCCATTTCTTGGAATCTGGTCTCATCACAGCCTCCTGATAGGTGGTAGGCTCATCCACTATGAGCACAACGTCATCATGGTCAGACAAGAGAAATGAGTATCTCTCAGGCTGACGACGTACCCTATCAGACCTGCGAAGAGGTATGTCTACTTGAACTGGTTGTTATTCATTATCTCTTTATGGAACAACATCATCCACAACACTTTGTGGTTCCAGTTCAACTTCCATCGAGGCTTCAGTGCTATGGTCTTCATCTTGAACTTCTTCAAGATCGAACGTACTCCCACTAGTCTTTCTAGAAACAAAGTCCCTTTCTAGAAAGACCCCAGTTTTTGCCACAACTACCTTGTGCTGACTGGGAATGTAGAAGTAATATCCCTTAGTTTCCTTGGGATATCCAATAAAGTAGCACTTGTCGGATTTGGGTCCTAACTTGTCTGAGACTTGACGTCGAACGTAAGCCTCACAACCCCAAATCCTCATGAAAGACACCTGGGCATCTCTCCCAGTCCATATCCTATATGGTGTCTTTATCACGACCTTGGATGGAACTCGGTTGAGTATAAAAGCTGTCGTGTCTAGAGCATAGCCCCAAAGGTATGTCGGAAGATCTGTGAGACTCATCATAGATCGTACCATATCTAATAGGGTATGATTCCTCCTTTCGGATATACCATTCCACTGTGGTGTTCCAGGAGGAGTGAGTTGGGATAGAATCCCATACTCAGCTAGGTAGTCACGAAACTCATGGCTAAGGTATTCTCCACCTCGATCTGATTGAAGTATCTTAATACTCTTGCCAAGCTGGTTCTGTACTTCATTTTAGAATTCTTTGAACTTTTCAAAGGATTCAGACTTATGTGTCATCAAGTACACATAACCATATCTACTGAAGTCATTAGTAAATGTGATGAAGTCCCTATAACCGCCTCTAGCAGCGACATTGAAAGGGCCACATACATCACTATGTATAAAACCTAACAAGTCAGTCGCTCTCTCACTGTGCCCACTAAAGGGAGTCTTGGTCATCTTGCCTAGTAGGCATGACTCGCACGTCTCATAAGATTCAAAATTAAATGAGTCCAGCAAACCATCCTTATGGAGTTGGGATAAGCGCTTGTCATTTATATGACCTAAGTGACAGTGCCAGAGATAGATTTGATTCAAGTCATTTGACTTGAACCTCTTGGTATTTATGTTATAGATAGGGCTTTCAAGGTCTAGAATATAGAGTCCATTTATCAGAGGTGCACTACAATAGAACATATCTTTTAAATAAACAGAACAACATTTGTCCTTAATTATAAAAGAGAAACCTTTCTTGTCCAAACAAGAAACTGAAATTATGTTCTTAGTTAATGCAGGCACATAACAACAATCATCCAACTCTAATACAAGCCCAGAGGGCAGAGATAGAAAATAAGTCCCTACAGCAACAACAGCAACCCGTGCTCTATTGCCTACGTGTAGGTCCACCTCGCCCTTCGCCAATGCCCTGCTATTTCTCAGCACCTGCACATTAGTACAAATGTGAGATGCACATCCGGTATATAATATCCATGATGAAGAAATAGATAGATTGACTTCTATAACATATATACCTGAAGTGGAAGTCTCACTTCGTTTCTTCTTAAGATCTTCCAGGTACACCTTGCAGTTCCTCTTCCAGTGCTCGGTCTGACCGCAGTGGAAGCAGGTAGCATCCTTGGCTACCCCTCCTTTAGGCTTCAGTGCCTTGCCTTTTCCCTTGGATTGAGACTTTCCTTTGCCTTTGGGCTTGTCCTTTCCCTTGTGTTTCTGAACCATTAGAACAGAGTGGGGCTTTACCTTCTTAAGGTTCATCTCAGCAGTTCTTAATATGCTAAGCAGCTCGGGCAGTGGCTTGTCAATTTCGTTCATATTGTAGTTTAGAACGAACTAACTATAGCTATCCGGCAAGGATTGCAAGATCAGGTCAGTTGCCAGCTCTTGGCCAAACGGGAATCCCAACCTCTGTAGGTTTTCTATGTACCCAATCATTTTGAGTACATATGGGCCTACGGGAGCCCCATCTGACATCTTACACTAAAACAGTGTCCTTGAGATCTCAAATCTCTCATGCCGTGCTTGTCCTTGATACAGTTGATGAAGATGTTCAACCATATCGTAAGCGCCCATTAACTCGTGTTGCTTTTGAAGCTCAGAGTTCATGGTCGCGAGCATTAGATAGGACACATCTAATGCGTCATCTTGATGCTTCTTGTAAGTATCTTTGTCAGCTCGCGGGACATTGGCAGGAGGAGCCTCCGGAATGGGCTGCTCCAGAACGTACAGTTTACATTCCTAGGTGAGAACTATTCTCAAGTTCCTGTACCAGTCCAGGAAATTTGCTCCGTTGAGCTTGTCCTTCTCAAGGACAGAACGCAGGGAGAAGGAGTTCGTATTCGACGTCATGGTTATCTACAACAGAAAAATACAAAAAATAAATATCATATTCTTTTAAATCATTTAATTAGGCCTTTAACTAAATGATGCTCCCACTAAATTCAATAATTCATGTGGGACAAGATCCACATCATACTAACCCTTGAGTTAGCTTTGGCTAATACGCCCAAGATTTAGTATGATCGGTAGGTAACAATTTACCAATTACATCTCTATGCAACTCTTGTTTATAGGATCATGATCGGCAGTTATATTAAAACTTGAGTTAGCTTTGGCTAATATGCCCAAGAATTAATATAAATGTGATTTATGTCCTATCTTTCCAACCATTGGAAGAATGCCTATAGTTGTACTCGATCCAACCGAGTTAACTAGGAATACTCAATCTAATTGAGTTTGTACTCGCCCATGCGTTGATAAGCGAGACCAAGATTGTCCCTCCGTACCCTACCAAGATAATATGTGTTGCTCTGCTTTGGCAGATTCAACAACACATGTGATTGAGGTAGTGATAGGTATCACAACACGATAGGCATTAGAGTTGATGTGATTTAGATCTAATCTAAACGATGATGCGTATCATATACTCAATTTAGATCTAATCTAATCGTCGGGTGCATCATGTGCACGACTTAGATCTAATCTAATCGTTAGGCACTAATTAATTACTTAATCATGCATCACATATACACAAGCAATTAATTAAATTAATTTGTGATTAGTCATGGCCCTACTACGATCTTCTCAAACCAATGAGAAGATCGGATGGTCAACCTAGGGTCAACAACTTCTCAAGCTCCTCCCTTTGACCACCTTGTGTTGCTCGCGCCCTCCTCGTAACTCCGTCTCGTGTGGACCTTCCACGGCTCCAATTTTGTACATTACAATTTTGAAACTCGAGTTACATTCGAGTCTAAACTAATTTACAACAAGAATACAAAATAGAGAAAGGCACGACGCGCAGGTCGCGAATCAAATGTACAACACGCACAACACAAATGACGGCGCGCAGGCCGTAATATGAATTACAACACAAATCCAATTAGATTGGGTCTTTTTGGGCCATGAGTATCACAAATTATACATAATTCTAAATTATGTAATTTTCATAATTTTCTGTAATTTTAATACTAATTTTTATGAGTAAAATTTCCCAGCGGTCCCGTTTAGCGGTTTTTGGGCACAATCGCGGAACGAATCCCCTTGCGGGGCCATGGGAAGCACCCCTACCCACGATCTAACCATCGCGAGTGTCCCTAAGTGATCCTACAGTGCCTTAGCCCGCTGTCCCAAAAAGTTTTGGGGCGAAACCTTGCCGTTTCGGAAAAATCTTCTCGGTAGTCGAAGCCTATAAGTGTATAAATACTTGTGCTTCGCTTCTACGAGAAAATTACTCATAAAAACCATAAAAAACTTAAATTTACAGAAAATCACAGAAGCTATATTTTTCATAAAAAATCAAATTAAACTCGTACAAGTCTTCGCACGTGGCTCTGATACCACTGTTGGGTTTTTTGGGCCGCGAAAACCGCTTTTTCACGTCGCGGAAACCCCGAAACCCCCGCCACATAGATCTGTCTGAAGAAAAATGAAAAAAAAATATGAGTACGAGTTTACAAACTCTAGATCTATACTAGATAAGAGCGTTACCCTCGATGCGATGCCCTTCGCTATCCCGCTAGTCCAACGGTTTGCCGGATCTCGAGATTGTCAAAGTAGACAACCCTCTAGAAGTATCCACACGAACACAAGAAGGAGATCACCAAACTAAAGTGTGCTAGCACCTTAGTAGGGTTCGGCAAGATGAGGAGAGGAAGAGCAAGAAGAGAGAGCACTAGGAGGAAGAAGATGTGAATGAATACAATTGAATGAAAAATTCATTCTTTCCCATCAAAAGTGGCCGGGCACATTCATGGAGTTGTAACCCCCATTTTTGTATTAAGTGTGGCCATTAAAGAGATTTGTAACCTCCATGAGGTGGCACACACATGTGCTAAACATGATGATGTGGCACCTCATCATTGGCCACTTAATGCCAAGTCACAAATGATGTGGCATAAAGTCAAGTCAAACTTGACTCTTCCTCTTCCTCTCAAGTCAAGTCAAACTTGACTTAATCTCTCTCATGGTTGATCTAATCCAACCATTTAATTCAAGCCAATTTAATATAATGAATCTAATTCATTTAATTAAATTGATTCAATGAGTCATAATCTAAATTAGACTTATTGAACACATGAATCAACTTGAGTCCAACTCAATTAGCCCAATTAGGATTACTCTTAATCCAATTTGATTCATGAAATGAATCTAATCCTCTTGGTTCATCATATGAACCTAATCTCCATCTAATTGTCCTTAGTGTGTTACCCTATAAGTTCTTGTAACGTTGGCAATGCCCCTAAACTCATTTAGGAGCATAAGTAATGAGCGGTATCTAGCAACACATCATTACTACCCAAGTTACAAGAATGTTGAGATCCAACATCACCTTGTGACTACTAATTGTGATTCCTCACAAAATATGACAAGTGTCCTTCTATCCTAGACATCTAGATTGATCAATGTGAGACATAAACCGTGTCATCCTCTGACCAATCTAAATCTTGAACTCCAAGTAGACTCACTAAATCAAATGAGCTCAATATCTTATATTGACTCATTTGGGCATGACCATGCACATCGTCGTCACACTCTATCAAGAATATTGATGTCGCTCCCATCATATAGGAGATAGATCCCATCTACATCACTCACTTCCCTCTGCAAAATTCGTTACATACCCAGTAATCGCCTTTATAGTCCACCCAGTTATGGGTGACGTTTGACGAAACCAAAGTACATAACTCGTTATGTAGGGATCCATGGTGACTTCAGGTCCAAGGACTAGTAGTCATACTAATAGCCACATGAGAAAGTATATGACACTAATATAACGATCCATGATACTTTCTCATGACGGGTTATTCAGTATACATTCTCCAATGCATACCCATGTGTCAACATAATATCTCTATATCCATGACTTGTGTTCCCTATATCATCTTACTATCTGTAACGCCCTAAAATTCTCAAAACTATTTTAGAAATATTCTATGAATTTTTTGGAATTTTAGAATATTTTTATGATATTTTTAGAGTAGCGGAAGTAGCAAAAATAATTAGAAAAGGAAAATAGCTTAAACAGGGATCGAACCCGGGACCTCTCGGGTCCACTAAACCTTTAGACCGCTTAAGTAACCAGTTGAACCCAGCAGGGCCGTGCTGAAAGAAAGGGGAGTCAGTTATATTTATATTTAAGTTGGGCCGAGTTACCCACTTAATATAAATAGAAAATTTAAGTGGGGTTTGGTTTATTTTTAATTGGTTCGGCAATTTCTCCTCCTCACCCTAACCTCACGCCGCACCTCTCCCTCTTCTTCTTTCTCTCGGCTCCAATCCTAGGGTTCCCTCCCTAGGGCCCCAAGGTCATCTTTCGGTGACAACTCTGGCACGAGGACGCTCTTCTTCGCGAGAGGAACGCATAGACGTGAGAAGATTGTCGAAGGGGTCGTCTCCTCCGGAATTCTAGCGAATAGAATTGTAAGGAAATTAGCATATGAGGTAAAAAATCCCTCACCTGTAGTATAAGTAGCTTCCATGTGAATTCCATGTTTTAGTTTAGTAATATGTAGACTTTCGGCACAAGGATGTGAATTAGTGCATACTAAGTGTTCGATTAAATTATTTAGCACAGAAAAATGCAACTTAGGCATTTTAATAGCTCAGTAAATGCAATAGAAGCATTTAAATAGTTTAGTTAGCCTTGCCACAGCATATATGGGACTACGGTCCAATGGGTGGGCACTCACAGTCGCCTCTAGGTTCAGATAACCTAGTAGAAGCAAGGTAAATTAATTAGCTATGATTCAGTATTTTATTTTCAGTAGTGGCACTGTACAGGATTAGATATCCCTTGGGCTGGACTCCCATAGTCGGTCCCTAGGTTTAGATAACCTAGTAAACCATGCTAAATTCGAGATTTGCAACCCCGGATTTAGTTGAGGATGCGCGCATAGCATGTACAGTTGCCGGGCCCATTAGCAGTATGATTATGTATTTTAATCTATTATATTATAGTTTTTCAAAACTCACAAAGATCAGTTATGTTAGTTGAGTTTGAATTCAGTTCCAGACTAGTTTAATTCATGTTCAGCTCAGTTTTCCTTGTTGTTACACAAGATAGTTATGGTTAGCTTTGTATGCCATGCTTTGGTGTTCATGTTCAGCTTTTATTACACATGTTTAGATGATAGTATGCCATGACTAGCTTTGATTTCTATGTATGATAACATGCCATGTTTCAGTCTAATCAGTGCACTTTCAAACAGCATGTTTTAAAAGCATATTGCATCGAATGCATGTTTTAGTGAGGTAGATGGTTTCTTACTAAGCGAAAGCTTATAGATACTTTCTTTTCCTTATACTGTAGATAAAGGTAAATGAAAGATGGACTAGCGGAGGCTGGAGGACAATGCAACGAAGATGTGTGCGGGCAGGAACTTGGGAAGAAGATCTTAGGAAGCTCTAGCAAGTTGTTTAAACATTCGAACTTTTCAGTGTTTTAGTATTTTGCACTTTAGTATGTTAATTGCCATGAATTAGTTAACCATGCACCTGATCATGCTTAGAACACTTCTTTTATGATGTTAGAATGTTATTTGTTAGTGGTAGAGTGATTTCTAGTCATTTTAGAACTTGTAATAGGATTGGGCACGAAATAGTGCTGAAATCAGGGGTTCTGATTCGGAATCAGGAACCCAGATCGATCTACAGATCGATCAGAATTGGGTAGTGCCACTGGATCGATCAGCTGACCAATCCAGTCGCGAACAGAGAGTTAGCGTTTGTTATGGATCGGTCAACCGACCGATCCAGATGCGAACAGAGAGTACAGAAGCTCATTGATCGGTCAGCCGACCGATCAGTGAGCCACTGGATCAGTTTACCGACCGATCAGTGTATTCCTGGATCGGTCGGTAGACCGATCCAGCCCATACAGAAGCAAGATAGCTTATGGATCGGTCAGCCGACCGATCCAGAGTTTTCTCCATGCCGGTATCAAGCTGGATCGATCACTGGATCGATCCGACAGCCCAATCGATTCATGGATCGATTGAAATGCCTGATTACAGCTAGCAGGACATCCGTGTGGCATAGATTATCTTCCCTAGCATGTGTACAACTCCTAGGTACACCTAGAACATTAAGGGGGCGTTTGGTTTAGGGTAATAGGAGTGGGGAATGGGAATGAGAATCATTGATTCCCATTGTTAATGTTTGGATTATAGGAATAGGAATACAAATAAGGGAATGAATCCTTGAAATTGGGCAATGACTCATTCCCATGTACCTCCCCTTCAATGAGTCATTACCCTATTTTCATCAATCAAAATATTTCCTTATTCCAAAAATACCCTTGACTTAAAACTAAAATTTTCTCCATTAATATCAAATATCAAAATATATTTATTTATTTTTTCTTTCATATCACTTATCTCTCCTTATTCTCTCTCATTATATTTTCTCTCTCATCATAGTTTCTCTCTCATCATTTTATCACACACTTTCTCTCTCCTTAATCTCTCCTATCACACTCTCTTTCCTCTTTTTTCTCATTACACTTTCTCTCTCATCATACTTTCTCTCTCCTCAATCTCTTCCATCGCACTCTCTTCTTTCTTTTGTTCCTCATCACACTTTCTCTCTCCTCAATCTCTCACATCACACTCTCTTTTCTTTTTTTTCTCATCACACTTTCTCTTTCATCATACTTTCTCTCTCCTCAATCTCTCTTATCACACTTCCTCCTTTTTTCCTCAACACACTTTCTCTCTCATCACACTTTCTCTCTCATCATACTTTCTCTCTCCTCAATCTCTCCCATCATATTCACTGTTCTTTTTTCTCTCAACATACTTTCTCTCTCCTCAATATCTCTCATCACACTCTCTCTCCTCTTTTTTTCTCACTATATTTTCTCTCTCTTCATCCTCTCCTATCATACTTTCTCTCACATCATATTTTATCTCATCATGCTCTCTCCAATCACACTCTCTTTTTCCATTTTCTCTCATCACTCTTTCTCTCTCTTCATTCTTTCTTATCACACTTTCTCTCTCATAATACTTTCTCTCTCATCATTCTCTTTTATCATATTTTTCTCTCGCATTCATCTTTCTCTCACATCTAATTTTTTCTCTTATTTTCTTTTAAGGGTAAAAAAGGAAACTTTGATTTATTCCGATAGAAGATATACAACTAACCAAATATTGCTTTTAAGAGTGATATTCATGCTCATACCCATTCTCATTCCACAATACAATGATTCCCATTCCGATTCCTATTCCTAGGAAAGAACCAAACGCCCCCTAAGTTTAGATTTTACAGTAATCAGTTTAGTAAAATTTTAATCAATCCAGATTTCCGCAATAGTAATTTAGCACAGCATAATGTAGCGATCGGCCTCACAGCCTAGTCCGTAGAAGGCGGGTCATTACAGAGTGGTATCAGAGCAGTTTCCATACTTCCTACACACACATCAGCATTGTACCTGCAGCTTCCAAGTAAGAATACCTCTCACTTTGTATGTTTATTGCTTTTCTGTTATAGATAACTAAAGCATGCTTGTTTATGATAGTAGTTAACATGATAACAATAGTTTATCTATTATGCTTGTGTTAGTCATGTATGTCCTGCATGTCTTTAGAAATGGCATGAGTACGCCCACCTAGAAGGGCACCAGCCACTGAGCCCCATCATGAGGCAGGCAGTTCAGTGCCTCCCCCAGACCTTACAGCACTAGTGACTCAGTTACAGCAGCAGCTAGCTTAACAACAACATGAAATAGCCACCTTAAAGGCTAGTCAGCAGAACACTCCCACTGTCACCCCGGAGCCTAACTTAGCGACACCAGTGGTCTTAGAGGTTCCACCAGTCCAGCCTACGGCACTAGTAGCCCCAGCAGCAGGAACGCAGAGAGAAGCCTATCTGATCCAGTGGCAGAGAGTCAAGCCAGAGAATTTCTCAGGCAGCAATGAACCATGGGATGCTCAGGCATGGTTCAAAACACTGGAAAGTACGATGGAGCTTCTGGACTGGCCAGAACATGTGAAGGTGAAGTGCGCCTTCCGCGGTAAGATGCACTTATGTGGTGGAGAGAATCGAGGCGGCGGAACCGGATGATATGGGCGACTTGAGAAGGAATTCTTTGAGGAGTTCTTTCACGTGGGGTCACCACCACTACGACGAGTTCACCGAGTTTCGTCAGGGCAACCTATCCGTTGAGGAAGCCGTGAAGAAATTCAACAGGTTGGCTCGTCTATGCTAATCAGCACGAGAAGGAACAAATCCGGTTGATGCTCAAGATGCTAAGGCCGGAAATAGCAATAACGTGGCTGGTGGCGTTCATAGGCCACAAACCACGGAAGAATTAGTGAGCAGAGCATTACCAGAATAGCATCAAGCAGCAGAAGCAAGTCCTCTCGAAGCTAAAGGTCAAGGAGGCTCGGCACTCGAAAGCAGGCCACGCCCCATGGCTCTAGCGAAAGGGAACTCCAGAACAAGCGCAAACCAGGGAGTTACCCAAAGGAGGGCCAAAGTTATCCAAAGTGTGCTACTTGTGGGAAATTTCACCCAGGAGTTTATCGCAAGGGCACACCAGGATGCTTTGAATGTGGACAGGAAGGGCATATGGCTAAGCAATGCCCGAACAAGACAAGTTTCCTCAACCACAGCCGATACAGTATGGAGGACAGCCAGCTCAGTTACATCAGATGTAGGCCGCTTTAGATGGTCCACATATCAGCCAGGGCAGATTAGAAGCCCCTCCAGCTACGACCAATGCGAGGATCTACTCACTCACCAGAGAGGACGCAGCAAATGCCTCGACAGTTGTTACAGGTCAGATTAGTATTTTACAGCAAAGTACAACTGTCTTATTCGATACTGGGGCAACCCATTCATACATATCTAGGGCATTTGCTGAGAAGTTAGTAGTACCTCCAGAGGTACTCAGTAGCCAGTTCCTTACGATGTTACCCTCAGGAGAAATCATGGCATCTACGCACTGGCTCAGAGCAGTGCCGGTCACTATAGCAGACAGAGAGCTCTTTTGCGATCTGATAGTGATTAACATGACCGACTCCGACGTCATCTTCGGGATGGACTTCTTGATCAAATACGGTGCCTCCATCGAGTGCCGTAAACAGAAAGTCATATTCCAACCTGAAGCGGAAGCACAGTTCGAATTCGTAGGCCAAGAAGTTTCTCTCAGCTATGAAGGCACAGAGATTAATGGATTCAGGATGTACGAGATTTTTAGCACATGTAGTCAGTACCAGTCAGGACAGGGACCAATAGCTAGCAGAGGTCCGAGTCGTATGTGACTACCCAGCAGTCTTCCCTGAAGAGTTACCAGGCCTAGCACCAGACAGGGAGATTGAATTTGAGATATAACTCATTCCCGGTACAAATCCTATTTCCAAAGCACCTTACCGCATGGCTCCAGCAGAACTGAAGGAACTTCATGAGCAATTACAGGAGCTGCTTGACAAGGGCTTCATACGTCCTAGTCACTCACCATGGGGAGCGCCTGTATTGTTCGTGAAGAAGAAGGACGGGAGCATGCGCCTGTGTATAGACTACCGAGCGCTGAACCAAGTCACCATCAAGAACAGGTATCCTCTTCCCAGAATAAATGACCTGTTTGATCAGCTAAAGGGAGCAGCAGTGTTCTCTAAGATAGACCTCAGATCAGGATATCATCAGGTGAAGGTTAAAGAAGGGGATATACCCAAGACAGCATTCAGGACCAGATACGGACATTACGAGTTCGTAGTCATGCCCTTTGGCGTGACCAATGCTCCAGCTACTTTCATGGACCTCATGAACAGAGTATTCAGAGAATACTTAGATAAGTTCGTTATCATATTCATCGATGACATCCTTATCTATTCAGGAACTCAGGAAGACCACGCAGAGCACCTGAAAATAGTACTACAGACCCTTCAGCAGAACCAGTTGTACGCCAAGTTCACCAAATGTGAATTTTGGCTAGATCAGGTGTCCTTCCTGGGTCACATCATCTCAAAGGATGGTATCATGGTAGACCCCAGTAAGATAGAAGCTGTGAGCAACTGGAAAAGACCCAAGAACGTCAGTGAGATCAGAAGCTTTCTGGGATTAGCGGTTATTACAGAAAGTTTGTAGAGGACTTCTCGAATAGCCTCCCATTGACATCTTACCGAAAGAACAGAAAATTTCGGATGAGGATCTGAGAATAGCCAATGAAATGAAAAGGAGATTGACCAGGCACCTATTCGACTCTACCAGAGAACGCAGATAACTTTGACATATATAGTGATGCCTCGAAGTTGGGACTAGGAGCAGTCTTGATGCAAGATGGCAAGGTGATCGCCTATGCCTCCAGACAACTTAAGGATTATGAGAAGAACTATCCTACTCATGACCTTGAGCTTGCAGCAGTGGTGTTCGCTCTCAAGATTTGGAGACATTACTTGTATGGAGCTCATAGCAGAGTGTATACAGATCATCAGAGTCTGAAGTACTTCTTCACTCAGAAGGATCTGAATATGCGACAGCGCAGATGGCTAGAACTGGTCAAAGACTACGACATAGATATCCTCTACCACCCAGAAGCGAATAGGGTAGCAGGCGCCCTCGGCAGGAAGTCCAGCGCTATCTCTAGCAGCCATGTCACCGCCCCTACAGAAGGAGATCTCAGATTTCGGTCTCGATCTCATAGTCGGACAGCTCTACTATGACATTAGAGTCTACCTTGCTCGGTGACATCCAGACAGCTCAGAGGATCCCGAAATTTAGAGAATCAAGCAAGGTTTAGCAAAATCGGAAGGTGGAGAGTGTATCGATAGCGGGGTGTTGTATTTTGGTGACAGGCTATGTGTTCCGGATCGAGGAACTACAGAGGAAAATCCTAGACGAGGCTCACAAGACTCCTTATGTGATGGCTCCACCAAAATGTACCAGGACATGAAGAAAACTTTTGGTGGCCTGGGATGAAGAGAGACATCGCTCGATATGTCAACACTGCCTAACCTGTCAGAGGGTTAAGGCGGAACATCGAGACCAGGGGGAGTTTTGCAGCCCATACAGATACCAGAATGGAAGTGGGAAGACATTTCTATGGATTTAATAGTGGGATTACCTAGAACCACGAATGGTTTTGATACCATCTGGGTAATAGTCGACAGATTGACTAAATCAGCCCACTTCTTAGCTATCGGGATATCCTCAATAGAACAGCTAGCTCGGTTGTTTCTCAAGGAGATCGTTCGATTACATGGAGTCCCACGAACCATTATTTCAGACAGAGACAGCAGGTTCACGTCACACTCCTGGGAGTGTGTACAGCTTTGGGAACGAAGTTAAAGTTTAGCACAACCTTCCATCCGCAGACAGATGGACAGACGGAGCGAGTAAATCAGGTACTCGAGGATATGCTCTGAGCATGTGCCCTAGATTTCAAGGGAAGTTGGTGCAAATATCTGAGTTTAGCAGAATTTGCATACAACAACAGCCACTATCGGTATGGCACCTTATGAGGCTCTCTATGGGCGGAGGTGTAGATCTCCAATCTGCTGGTATGAGAGTGGTGAACAGAAAGAGCTAGAACTTCAGACAGATCTAGTGGCAGATACCACAGCAGCTATACAGCAGATCCGCCAGAGGATAGAGATAGCTCAGAGCCGCCAGAAAAGCTATGCTGATATACGGCGCAGACCTTTGGAGTTTTCAGTTGGGGATTCAGTGTTCCTTAGAGTAGCTCCCATGAAGGGAGTAATGCGTTTTGGGAAGAAGGGCAAGCTAAGTCCCCGAT
Organism: Zingiber officinale; assembly: GCF_018446385.1. Taxonomy (NCBI): domain Eukaryota; kingdom Viridiplantae; phylum Streptophyta; class Magnoliopsida; order Zingiberales; family Zingiberaceae; genus Zingiber; species Zingiber officinale. Next base: position 79,914,881 of record NC_056003.1, on the reverse strand, counting down.
ATGTGGGACCATACCTTATCAGCAGAAGAGTGGGCAAGGTAGCATATGATCTAGAGCTACCCCAGGAAATGTCAACTGTCCGCAATGTATTTCATGTCTCTATGCTGAAGAAGCATATCCCAGATGCCACCCAGGTGATTGAGCCCCAGTCGGTACAGATCCGCGAAGACCTCAGCTATGACAGTCGACCTATTCAGATAATAGACCGAGCAGTTAAGAAATTGCGGAACAAGGAAGTACCATTAGTCAAAATTATTTGGCACAATCACACAGCAGAAGAGGCAACTTGGGAGACAGAGGCCAGCATGAGACAGAAGTACCCAGAGTTATTCTAAGTTCGAGGATGAACTTTTTATAAGGTATGGGGGATTTTAACGCCCGAAAATTCTCAAAACTATTTTAGAAATATTCTATGAATTTTCTGGAATTTTAGAATATTTTTATGATATTTTTAGAGTAGCGGAAGTAGCAAAAATAATTAGAAAAGAAAAATAGCTTAAGCGGGGATCGAACCCGAGACCTCTCGGGTCCACTAAACCTTTAGACCGCTTAAGTAACCAGTTGAACCCAGCAGGGCCGTGCTGAAAGAAAGGGGAGTCAGTTATATTTATATTTAAGTTGGGCCGAGTTACCCACTTAATATAAATAGAAAATTTAAGTGGGGTTTGGTTTATTTTTAATTGGTTCGGCAATTTCTCCTCCTCACCCTAACCTCACGCTGCACCTCTCCCTCTTCTTCTTCCTCTCGGCGCCAATCCTAGGGTTCCCTCCCTAGGGCCCCAAGGTCATCTTCCGGTGACAACTCCGGCACGAGGACGCTCTTCTTCGCGAGAGGAACGCATAGACGTGAGAAGATTGTCGAAGGGGCCGTCTCCACCGGAATTCTAGCGAATAGAATTGTAAGGAAATTAGCATACGAGGTAAGAAACCCCTCACCTGTAGTATAAGTAGCTTCCGTGTGAATTCCATGTTTTAGTTTAGTAATATGTAGACTTTCGGCACAAGAATGCGAATTAGTGCATACTAAGTGTTCGATTAAATTATTTAGCACAGAAAAATGTAACTTAGGCATTTTAATAGCTCAGTAAATGCAATAGAAGCATTTAAATAGTTTAGTTAGCCTTGCCACAGCATATATGGGACTACGGTCCAATGGGTGGGCACCCACAGTCGCCTCTAGGTTCAGATAACCTAGTAGAAGCAAGGTAAATTAATTAGCTATGATTCAGTATTTTATTTTCAGTAGTGGCACTGTACAGGATTAGATATCCCTTGGGCTGGACTCCCATAGTCGGTCCCTAGGTTTAGATAACCTAGTAAACCATGCTAAATTCGGGATTTGCAACCCCGGATTTAGTTGAGTTGCCGGGCCCATTAGCAGTATGATTATGTATTTTAATCTATTATATTATAGTTTTTCAAAACTCACAAAGATCAGTTATGTTAGTTGAGTTTGAATTCAGTTCCAGACTAGTTTAATTCATGTTCAGCTCAGTTTTCCTTGTTGTTACACAAGATAGTTATGGTTAGCTTGGTATGCCATGCTTTGGTGTTCATGTTCAGCTTTTATTACACATGTTTAGATGATAGTATGCCATGACTAGCTTTGATTTCTATGTATGATAACATGCCATGTTTCAGTCTAATCAGTGCACTTTCAAACAGCATGTTTTAAAAGCATATTGCATCGAATGCATGTTTTAGTGAGGTAGATGGTTTCTTACTAAGCGAAAGCTTATAGATACTTTCTTTTCCTTATACTGTAGATAAAGGTAAAGGAAAGATGGACTAGCAGAGGCTGGAGGACAATGCAATGAAGATGTGTGTGGGCAGGAACTTGGGAAGAAGATCTTAGGAAGCTCTAGCAAGTTGTTTAAACATTAGAACTTTTCAGTGTTTTAGTATTTTGCACTTCAGTATGTTAATTGCCATGAATTAGTTAACCATGCACCTGATCATGCTTAGAACACTTCTTTTATGATGTTAGAATGTTATTTGTTAGTGGTAGAGTGATTTCTAGTCATTTTAGAACTTGTAATAGGATTGGGCACGAAATAGTGCCGAATCGTGGGTTCGATTCGAAATCGAACCCGATCGATCGACTGGTAGTGCTACCGATCACCACCGACCAATCCAACAGAGTTAGTTGTCATATGGATCGGTCACCGACCGATCCAGATGTGAACAGAGTAGAGCCACCGATCGGTCACCGACCGATCGGTGAGCCACCGGATCGGTTTACCGACCGATCAGTGTACTCCTAGACCGCATACAGAAGCAAGATAGCTTGTGGATCGGTCACCGACCGATCCGAGTTTTCCATGCGATTGTCGATCGATCATCGATCGATCCGATGCCCAATCGATTCATGGATCGATTGAAATGCCTGATTACAGCTAGCAGGACATCCGAGAGGCATAGATTATCTTCCCTAGCATGTGTACAACTCCTAGGTACACCTAGAATATTAAGTTCAGATTTTACAGTAATCAGTTTAGTAAAATTTTAATCAATCCAGATTTTTGCAATAGTAATTTAGCACAGCATAATGTAGCGATTGGCCTCACAGCCTAGTCCGTAGAAGGCAGGTCGTTACACTATCGGTTCAACTAACCGATTGATATAGGTGAGAACCTTTTACTCAAGGACGCTATTATACTTAGTTTATTTGGCAACAATATAAGTAAGTATAATAACCAAAACAAAATGGCTTTAATTATATAAGAATATGATACAATCATCAAATGATTGACTCTAGGGCTCTAACTAAAAAAATCCAAGAACTGAAAGCTCTAAAGAAAATACTACACATGCTCATCTAATAGCAAAATAAAAATGCATACTGGAATGCTAAACATGTAAAGCTAATCAGAATAACATGCTAGCATAAGGGAAACTAAAACTTGCTGAATTTTAAACACTTTCTGAATCTTATTTCACTTGTTTAAAAAAAACTTATACTTTAATACTTCAAAATAATAATCAACTTCTCTTGGGCCCAGGCGTAGTACCAAAGCGCGCTCCGTAATAGAGACTGGGGTAGAGAGCCACCAGTTCTACGAGGGTAAAGACCTCGGTCTTACCAGGGCCAAGACCTCGGAATTGGTCACCTGGATTTGTTTAACGACAACCTCGGAAGTCGGGTACTAGCCTCTTAAAAATAAAATACTTGCTATCTTTTATTACTTCTTCTTTAAATGTCTTGACATTTTAACAAGCACCTTGTGTGCCAAAATCCCTAACGTCTTAATTTGGGATCTACTTAAGGCCTTGGCCTTTTTCTTTCTTTTCTTTATCTTGCTTAAACTTGTTAATACTTCTAATAAAAGAATGCTTCCTTAAAAACTGAAATGTTTAAACAACTTCTAACATCGGAATGCTTAAACCAAAAATTAGCATACTATGATAATAAAATTCTGCAATGCTAAACAAATCAAACATTGCAATGCTAAATTATCAAAGACTGTAATGCTAGACAATTTTAAAATCTGCACTATAAACTTTAAAGAAATCTGCTCTAAAGGAATCTGCATTTTAAGCTCTAAGAAATCTGCACTATAAGCTTAATCAAAATTCTGCACTATAAGCTTAATCAAAATTCTGCACTATAAGCTTAATCAAAATTCTGCACTATAAGCTTAATCAACATTCTGCCTACAAACTTAATCAAAATTCTGCACTATAAGCTTAATCAAAATCTGCTCTAAGATTGGAGTTCTACATATAATACTTATCAAAATCTGCAAGCAATACTTATAAAAATCTGCATACCATACAAGCTTAAACTAAATCTAAAACTTGTTGGAATTAAAACCTATACAGCATGCTTCGAATTAAGAGAACTAAACTAGCTGACTCTAAACATATGTGAAGCTTGCTGGAATAAACGGTAGCAAGGAAACATATCTAAACCTCATGTTAGAATAAAGAACCTCAAATCTGTATACTTGAATGAAAGTAGCATATCTAAACCTCATGCTCAGATTTAACATCAAAATTAAAACAAAGGAAACCACATCTGAATTCCTTAAGCATGCTACGTCAGAATTAAAACAAAGGAAAGTAAATCTGAATTCTTTAAGCATGCTACAACATGATTCAAACTGAAATACTACACTATAAACTCAAACCGAGAGCTACAATTATCCCTCTACTCAGTGTTATGGTAGGGAAACAAAAGGACCTAATTGCTACCCTTAACCTTTCATTGTAGTGGCCACCGAAACCAAAATCTTTTCCCCCGTTCTGTCCCACGGCAAGGAAACAATAAGGAACAAAAGGGCACTAGTAAGTATAATTGCTACTATAAACCTAAAACATGATTATTCCTCTTGCAATGTGCCACGGCAACAAAAGAAAACATAAGATTACTACTGTTTCAGTCCACGGCAAGGAAGTAATAAGGAACTACAATACCACCCATAGACATTCAAAAAAAGAACTAAACATGTTCATCTCTAAATCTAAACAAACTAAATTCAATTTCGTGGCAACCAGCTTCAAGATAAACCGAAACTAGGGTTTCCTACACATGAATTTGCTGCGGCACAGAACAAACCCAACCACAAACACATGCATGGAGGTATAGCAAGCACAACCCGAATTCTTAAACCATATTGTGAGAGTAAAAGGCTGTGCAAGTAAAAGAAAACGTTTCAAAATCCTGAAAACTACCCTTACTGCAGGTGAGAGCACTTACAATGGTTTCTTGGACTCACTACCAAAGAAGGACTTCTAATGCTTCTAGGGTTTCGGTTGGCTTGCGATTTTGGCTTCCTCTTCGTGCTCACAGCTTCCTTCTTGACGAGAGGAGCTCGGATCCGAGAAGAGCTCACGGAGTTCCCTTTGGCCGGTCACCGGAGAAGCCTTAGCTCCCTGCTGCGGTTTCGCCCAAGAAGAGAACAGCGTGCGCGAGAGAAGGGAAGAGAGGAATTAGGTCTCGAGAAAATTAAGTCCTCTTTTTATAACTAGGGCATTCTGTTATCTAACTACTACTTAAATATATTTCGTCCCTTATTTGATTAGCATCACCCGCTTGCACACTTGGTCTGCCGGATTCGCTTAGGGTTCTGCTTAATCCGAGGTCTCCGGTTCGAATCTCGACTTGGACATTATTTTTGTCGAAACTTCTTTCAATTAGTAAAAATACCAAACGACCTCCAAAAATTACATAAAAATACTCTAAAAATTTCTAAAAATCTCTAGAATATTTCTATAGCATTTCTAAATATTAATAAGGACTTTTATAACTTAAGACAAGGATGTTTTGGATCGTTACATGTACACTAACCAAGTATGGACTTTGGTTGATCCACCTGAAGGGATCAAACCCATTGGGTGTAAGTGGATCTTCAATGTGAAGACTGACATGGATGGGCATAAGCATACCTATAAAGGTAGATTGGTAGCTAAAGGTTTCAAGCAAATTCATGGTATAGACTATGATGAAACTTTTTCACCAGTTGCGATGCTTAAGTCCATTCGAATTTTACTTGCTATTGCAGCTTACTATGATTATGAGATCTGGCAGATGGTTGTCAAAACTGTATTTCTTAACGGAAATCTACTCGAGGATGTGTACATGACACATCCTGAGGGTTTTACAGATCCAAAGCATGATGGAATGGTTTGTAAGTTGCAAAGATCCATTTATGGATTAAAGAAAGCTTCTAAAAGGTGGAATCTTCGATTCGATAATGCGATAAAAATGTTTGGTTTCATTAAGAATGAAGATGAACCTTGTGTCTGTTGGTGCGGGAAGCATCAAACGATCGAACCCAAGTTTTGATAATGGCAAAGGGGTCAAAGTTAAGTCATCTTGTGATCTAACAAGTTCATAGAGCTTGCAGGAAAGTCCTAAGTGGTACTTAGGCAAAAGTCCTAGCTGCGGCTAGGAAGGTGGAAAACCCTAGGGGGTGGTAACCCTAGGTCATAGGTGTTGGAGCAATCCCAATGGTCCGCGGGACCATGTGTTTTGGTGTTTGGGCAAAGGGTTTAAGTTAGGTTCACCCTTGTATTTGATATGTGTATTTGAGTTGTGCAGGTTTGCAGGATACACATATGACTCAGGTTGATGGCTTCGGGTCCGGTGAAGGATGGAGCATCCGAGGGACCGTGGACAAGGCAGCGAGGACAAGGGCCGAGGGAAGCGACTTCGAGGCATACGCGAAGGATGGCATTGGGTACGAGCCGCGGGCTTGAATGCATCCGAGGGACGAGAGCCAAAGGAAGTAGGCTTGAAGGCAAAAGGTCAAAGCTGCAAAGGAAGAATCAAGTGAGTCATAAGGGTGAGGGTACGAGTGCACGAGAGATTGTACTCGGAGTAAAATCCTAGTTTTTAGGGTTTTACTGTAGCAGTACTGTAGCGCTACTGTAGTAGTACTGTAGCGCTACTGTAGTAGTACTGTAGCACTACTGTAGCAGTCGACTGCATGTTTTAGCAGTCGACTGGTGCAGTCGATCGGGGGGGTTAGCGTGGAATCGAGCCGTTGGGATGTAACGGTCGAATTTCCACAGAGGGCAGTCGACTGCATGTTTTAGCAGTCGACTGGTAGGCGGGGTTTTCCAACCCGTGGCCTATAAAACCAAAGCTTGGGAGCTTGGTTTGAGTTGACGAAATAGAGGTGGTTAATCTCTATTAGTAGTCTACTTGTGCCCTAGCGTCAAAAGAGTTCTTGTGAGGGTTGTGGTGAGGTTTCTCCACCCACAAGGAGCTACGTGAGCTAGCCGGAGTTTGCCGGGGAGTAATCCACCGAAGGATCGGGATCGTCCACCTTACGGACAGCCGTGGAGTAGGAGCCCTAATCTCCGAACCACGTTAAACGATCGTGTCAATTGGTTTGCTTGTCTTTCTCATTCTTAGTCTTTAGCTTTCGTATTTGTATTTGTATTGTTTGTATTCCGCTGTGCTAACAAATACGTAGGAAGCGCTTATTTGGGGGTGCCGTCTATCCAACCCCCCTTCAAGCCGGCCGTCCGATCCCCAACAAGTGGTATCAGAGCGAGGACGCTCTCCATTGGACTAATCGCCAAGGAAGCAAAGATGATCGGCTTGATTGAACCGCCAAAATTTGAAGGAGGAAGCCTTGGGGACATCACGTATTGGATGATGAAGATGGAGATCTTCTTCAATACGGATTGGGACATCATGATGATTATCAAGGACCCATTTGAAGTCCCAAGAGACAAGAAGGGAAAAAGACTCCGACCACGACATTGGACGGAAGAGCAAACCTCACGATCGGAGGCAAACTCAAAGGTAATATCAATCTTAATAGATATATTGCCGTCTAATGTGATAAATGGTGTAGGTGAGTATAAGAACGCCCACGAGTTGTGGAGCAAAATAAAGAAGGTTCAATGGGAAAAACTCATGCCTACACAAGAAGAAGAAGAAAAAGAAAAATCCGAAGAAACGGATGTAGAAGCTCAAGTAGAGGAAGATCAACAAGAAGTTGAGAAATGTTCAACATCCGAGGAGAAGAAGAAAGATGAAGTGGTTCAAGAGGAGAAGAAGGACCATTTGGATGTGGAGACCAATTCAATATCAAAAGAGGAAGAGGAAGTGAATTCGGTCACATCTAAGGAGAAGGAGGATGAAGAAAGGCCATCCACAAGTGTGGATGAGGAAGATGAGGCATCATCAACATCCTCAAGAAGTGAAGAAAAATCCAAGACAAGTGAAGAGGATGAAGAAGAGGTCTTGGAAGTGGCCAACATAGCAAGCACCTCCACCGAAGTGAAGTCAAAGGACAACATAATATGTTTCGAGTGCAATGAGAAGGGACACTACAAGAGTAGATGTCCATTGGGTAAGAAGAAGGTAAATCCTAAACCCGTTCAAGTTAATTTAAACACTAACAAGGGTTGTAGGAATAAAGAAACCCAAGGAAAAAGGATGCGTATCATATGCTTCACGTGTGGGGAGAAGGGGCATTACCACACAAAATGCCCCAAGAAGAGGGAGATCAAGAAGCTTGCGCAATTAAAGAAATGGGAGAAAGAGAAGAAGAAGAAAAGCTCAAGTCAAGGGGGAGCTTCAAGGGTAAGGGAGGTATACCCTAATTTGAAGTGTAACTCAAATTCAAATTCTTATGTTCCCATGCATGTTAGGAAAAATAATGTTAATCATTATATGCCCATGAAAAATTTTGGTTTTAAATATCATGATAGGAATAGGGTTAATGTAGATCAAAACCCTAGAAGACCAATGCATGATAAACAAAGAAATAGTAGACCTAAGGAGACCCAAGGCATTAATCCTAAGAAGGGGAGACATATGCCTAGAAAGGGTAGGTCTAGGAATGTCCAATTTGGACAAATTAACTCTAGGGTTAGAAACCTAGAGAAGGAGAATCAAGCTTTAAGGGGAAAGCTTGATAAGTTAGAACAATTCCTTAAGAGATTCAATGTTGGATCTAAGGAATTAAGGATGATGTTGGGTAGCCAAAGACCCAACAATGATAGATCGGGTTTGGGATACCGATCTAATCCCTCCAAGGTTAAAAGGAGACCATGTGCTAGGGTGGCACATGATAAGGGCAAGGGAGAGTCATCCAAGGCCAATAAAAAGAAATATGCTAGGATTGCATATGATTATGGCAAGGATGATATGTCCAAGGTCAAGAAGATAAGGAGATCTTCTAAGGGACATCATTGTGGTTTGGTCATAATAGATGAGTCACCAAGGGAGGTGGCTAAGGTTAAGAGCTCTAGGGGGAGCTCAAAGAGTCAATTTGGGACCCATGGCCAATGGATCTCAGGTGGGTTCTACTTGGGGGTCTAGAGGAGCCATGGAGTGTGCCAAGTGGTTTAGAGACGGACTTGAGTCTCAAACCTGGGGAATTGGCACACATGGTTTGTATTTCATGCAAGAAATATGACAATTGGGGTCATATAGCATGATAATTGGTTTTGGATGTATAGATGCCATATAAATCAATGCTAGGGATGCATTATGGGTTAGTATGGGCAAATACATCAAGAGGAAGCCAAAACTAGGACTTTAGGTCAAGGTTCAATTGAATTTTTTAGCTAGTTTTGAGTTTTGTGTCAATCTTGGGATTGGTGATAGATACATTTTTGAATGTATTTTTCCCAAGTAGACATGGGTAAAACAGACCTCTCCACAAAATTTGGGGATTTTTGGAGGTCTGTGGAATTATTGGTGCATTTCTGAAATTGGGTCAGAAATGCTGAAAAAGGCTGAAAAACTGTGCCAGTCGACTGCAACTTTTAGCAGTCGACTGCTAAAAGTTGCAGTCGACTGGCTGGAATACAAGCATTCTGTTCGCTCACCGATGGTGACCAATCGATTGGTAGTTCTTGCAATCGACTGATACCAGTCTGAAATTGTCTTCAGCACTGAATTTTGACCAAGTTAACTCATACAAGTGTATGAAATCCATGGGGGATAAACACACGAGTTTAGGGTCAATTGCAATGACAAGTTTTCAACAATTGGGATATTGTTGGAGGAATTTTTGGATGTTAGGCAAAGGGGGAGAAGTAAGGTTTAGTTGGGAAAACCTGAAAGTGCCTTTGCGTAGGGGGAGCCTTGGGATAGGTTCTTAAAAAACCTGTTGTAAAAATCCTAGCTCAATGGAGAGCTTAGGTAAAGGGGGAGCCTTGGGATAGGTCCTTAAAAAGCCCTATGTGGAAAATCCTATCTCAATGGGAGCTTAGGTGTAGGGGGAGCCTTGGGATAGGTTCTTAAAAAGCCCTGTGCATTGTTACGGCGGTTGCCAAGTGTGTAGCTTTGGCAACGTAAGTCCATTCGGCGTTGTAAGTCCAAGTGTGTAGCCTTGGCATCGTAAGTCCATTCGGCAGTGTAAGTCCAAGTGTGTAGCCTTGGCAACGTAAGTCCATTCGGCGGTGTAAGTCCAAGTGTGTAGCCTTGGCAACGTAAGTCCATTTGTTTTAGCATGTTTATTTGCTATATGTTTTCCCTAACTTAAACGTATTGCCAAACACCAAAAAGGGGGAGATTGTTGGAGCAATCCCAATGGTCCGCGGGACCATGTGTTTTGGTGTTTGGGCAAAGGGTTTAAGTTAGGTTCACCCTTGTATTTGATATGTGTATTTGAGTTGTGCAGGATACACATATGACTCAAGTTGATGGCTTCGGGTCTGGTGAAGGATGGAGCATCCGAGGGACCGTGGATAAGGCAGCGAGGACAAGGGCCGAGGGAAGCGACTTCGAGGCATACGCGAAGGATGGCATTGGGGACGAGCCGCGGGCTTGAATGCATCCGAGGGACGAGAGCCAAAGGAAGTAGGCTTGAAGGCAAAAGGTCAAAGCTGCAAAGGAAGAATCAAGTGAGTCATAAGGGTGAGGGTACGAGTGCACGAGAGATTGTACTCGGAGTAAAATCCTAGTTTTTAGGGTTTTACTGTAGCAGTACTGTAGCGCTACTGTAGCAGTACTGTAGCGCTACTGTAGCAGTCGACTGCATGTTTTAGCAGTCGACTGGTGCAGTCGACTGGGGCAGTCGACTGGCAGCGAACAGAATGTGTGGAATCGAGCCGTTGGGATGTAACGGTCGAATTTCCACAGAGGGCAGTTTTAGCAATCGACTGGTAGGCGGGGTTTTCCAACCCGTGGCCTATAAAACCAAAGCTTGGGAGCTTGGTTTGAGTTGACGAAATAGAGGTGGTTAATCTCTATTAGTAGTCTACTTGTGCCCTAGCGTCAAAAGAGTTCTTGTGAGGGTTGTGGTGAGGTTTCTCCACCCACAAGGAGCTACGTGAGCTAGCCGGAGTTTGCCGGGGAGTAATCCACCGAAGGATCGGGATCGTCCACCTTACGGACAGCCGTGGAGTAGGAGCCCTAATCTCCGAACCACGTTAAACGATCGTGTCAATTGGTTTGCTTGTCTTTCTCATTCTTAGTCTTTAGCTTTCGTATTTGTATTTGTATTGTTTGTATTCCGCTGTGCTAACAAATACGTAGGAAGCGCTTATTTGGGGGTGCCGTCTATCCAACCCCCCTTCAAGCCGGCCGTCCGATCCCCAACAATAGGGGGTGGTAACCCTATGCCGAAAGTCTTGGTGGGTCGAGAGCTTTAGGCAAAAGTTTTAGGGGGTGGTAACCCTAGGTGGAAAGTCCTGGTGTCGCGAACCAGGTGGAAGACTGGACGGGCTGGGAAGCGAAAGTCCAGCAGAAAGTCTGGAAGCTTCGAACGTTGAGAAAAAGTCCAATCAATCTGGAGGATCGCACTGGCAACAGGTAAATCTCCTGAGTGGAGTAGGTGAGGACGCATTCCCCGTAGAAGGAACAGTAGGCGTTGGGTCGACCTAGGGATTTCCGGTTGGAAATCCGAAGTCAGACCCAGACAGTCCAATGACTATCGATTATATCATTTATTATATTTCTGTGCTAACTTTGTTTTGCAGGGTTTGTGTTTGGGACTAACACATTTTGCAGGAACAAAGAAGCACATTTGACCTCGGATGAACAGTGTCCGAGGCGTCTCCATGGGGCTTGGAGGCGCCTCGGGTGCGAGCCAGAAAAAGCCAGTGCAGCAGATCTGAGGCGCTCGGACCAGGCTGAAGGCGCCTTGGACCAGGAGTTGGAGGCACCTTGGATTAGCCTTGAGGCGCCTTCTGTTGGGTTTTTCGGGCCATAAAAACCGCTTTTTGCGTTACGCAAACCCCGAAACCCATGCCACCGGATCCGTGCAAAGTATTAAAATTTCATATACATGTTTTCTACTCCTAGATCTACAAGATCAGAGGGTATACATTTGAAGCGAATCCCTTCGGGTATCCCGCTCGTCCAAGATTCGTAGGATCTTGAGAGTATCAAAGTAGATACTCCTCTATGTGTATCCACACAAGCAAGAGATGGAGAAGAAACCATAGAGTGTGCTAGCACTCATGCAAGGTCTCGGCAATGGAGAGGAGAGGGAGAGAAGAAACCTAGAGAGGAAGAAGAAGAAATGAATTCACTTGAATGAAAACCACTCATTCCACACTAAAAGTGGACGCCACTTCATGAGGTTTGTAACCTCCCATAGAATATCAAGAGTCAAGTCTCTTGATCTCCTCCATGAGGTGGCATTTGGTCAAGTCAAACTTGACCAAATGAAGAAGCCATGATGATGTGGCATTGGTCAAGTCAAAGTCAAGTCAAAACATGACTCTTCATCTTCCTACTTAAGTCAAGTCAAATTTGACCACTTCTCTCCCTTGGTTGATCTAATCTAACCATTGGTTCAAGTCAATTTTAATTTAATGAATCTCTATTTATTGAATTAAATTAATTAAATGAGTCTAAGTCAAAATTAGACTCACTTAACACATGAACCAACCTGAGTCCAACTCAATTAGGTCAATTCGGATTACTCTTAATCCAATTTGGTTCATCACATGAACCTAATCCTTTAGGTTCATCAAATAGGTTCTTGTAATGTTGGCAATGCTCCTAAACCCATTTAGAAGCATAAGTTATGAGCGGTATCTAGCAACACATCATTACTACCCAAGTTACAAGAATGTTGAGATCCAACATCACCTTGTGACTACTAATTGTGACTCCTCACAATATATGACATTGTCCTTCTATCCTAGACATCTAGATTGATCAATATGAGGCATAGACCGTGTCATCCTCTAACCAATCTAAATCTTGAACTCCAAGTAGACTCACTCAATCAAATGAGCTCAATATCTCATATTGACTCATTTGGGCATGACCATGTACTTAGTGGTCTCACTCTATCAAGAATATCGATGTCACTCCCATCATATAGGAGGAATAGATCCCATCTACATCACTCACATCCCTCCCCATAATTTGTTACATACCCAGTAATCACCTTTATAGTCCACCCAGTTACGGGTGACGTTTGACGAAGCCAAAGTACGTAACTCCTTATGTAGGGAACCATGGTCACTTCAGGTCCAAGGACTAGTAGTCATACTAATAGCCACATGAGAAAGTATATGACACTCATATAATGATCCATAATACTTTCTCATGACGTGTCATTCAGTATACATTCTCCAATGCATACCCATGTGTCAACTTGATATCTCCATATCCATGACTTGTGAGATCAAGTCATCGAGTTGACCTACATGCTAGTCTCGTCGCATTAACATTGTCCCTGAATGTTAATACTTGACTAGGAATGATTAAGAGTAGTGTTCCCTATATCATCTCACTATCGATTCAACCAATCGATTGATATAGGTGAGAACCTTCTACTCAAGGACGCTATTATACTTAGTTATTTGACACCAATACAAGTAAGTATAATAACGAAAACAAATGCCTTTATTAATATACAAGAATATGATACAACTAGTCCATATAACAATCATCAAATGTTTGGCTTTAGGGCTCTAACTAACAATTTCCCACTAGCACTAGTGCCAATCAGTGTAGGCTCTAAGGCCTAATGACCTAGTGTGACCATCATGCTTTCTCTGTGCCAAAGCCTTGGTTAAGGGATCTGTGATGTTAGCCTCTGTGGGTACTCTGCAAATCTTCACATCTCCTCTCTCGATAATCTCTCGAATGAGATGGCAGCGCCGTAGTATGTGTTTGATCCACTGGTGTGAGCGAGGTTCCTTAGCCTGCGCTATTGCTCCATTGTTGTCACAATAGAGCTCAATAGGATCAGCGATGCTAGGAACCACCCCAAGTTCAGTGATGAACTTGTGGATCCAAACTACATCCTTTGCTGCTTCTGATGCAGCAATATACTCGGCCTCTGTTGTAGAATCAGCGACTATGTCCTGCTTCGAACTCTTCCAGCTCACAGCACCACCATTTATGTAAAACACGAACCCTGATTGCGATCGATAATCATCATGGTCGGTTTGGAAGCTGGCATCACTGTAACCCTTTACAGCTAGCTCATCATCGCCTCCATATATCAAGAAATATTTTTTAGTCCTTCTCAAGTACTTAAGAATATTCTTGACTGCTTTCCAGTGACTTTCACCTGAATCTGACTGGTATCTGCTCATCATGCTCAAAGCATATGAGACATCAGGACGAGTATATAGCATGGCGTACATGATAGATCCTATGGCTGAGGTATAAGGGATCTTATCCATACGGTCTCTCTCCTCTTTAGAAGAGGGACCTTGAGTCTTCAAAGGTCTCACGCCATGTGACATCGACAGAAATCCCTTCATGGAGTTTTGCATGGCAAACCGTAGGAGTACCTTGTCAATATATGTACTCTGACTTAGGCCAAGAAATCTCTTAGATATATCTCTATAGATCTGTATGCCTAGAATGCGGAATGCTTCACCCAAGTCCTTCATTGAGAAACAAGTCCCTAGCCAAGTCTTGACAGACTGCAGCAAAGGGATGTCCTTCCCAATGAGTAGTATGTCATCCACATACAATATAAGGAAGACAACTGTGTTCTCTACAACCTTCTTGTAGACACAAGGTTCATCTTCATTCTTGATAAACCAAACTGTTTGATTGAATCATTGAATCGAAGATTCCATCTCCGAGAAGCTTACTTTAGTCCATAAATGGACCTATGCAGCTTGCATACTCTGCCAGTATGTTGTGGATCTTCAAAACCCTCAGGTTATGTCGTGTACACATCCTAGAGCAGGGTTCCATTCAGAAACGCGGTTTTGACATCCATCTTCCATATCTCATAGTCATGGTTTGCTGCAATAGCAAGCATGATCCGAATGGACTTAAACATCGCTACTGGAGAAAAGGTTTCATCATAGTCAATACCATGAATCTGCTTGAAACCTTTAGTTACCAAGCGACCCTTATAGATAAGTCCATCCATATCAGTCTTTCTCTTAAAGACCCACTTACACCCTATGGGTTTTACGCCCTCAGGTGGATCAACCAAAGTCCATACTTGGTTGGTGTACATGGATTCCATCTCGGATCTCATGGGTTCTAGCCATTTCTCAGAATCTGGGCTCATCACAGCTTCCTGATAGGAGGTGGGCTCATCCTCTATGAGCACAACGTCATCATGGTCAGACAAGAGAAATGAGTATCTCTCAGGCTGACGACGTACCCTATCAGATCTGCGAAGAGGTAGGTCTACTTGAACTGGTTGTGGTTCCTTAACTCCTTGTGGAACAACATCATCCACAACACTTTGTGGGTCCAGTTCTATAACTTTTTCAAAATCAAACGTACTCCCACTGGTCTTTCTAGAAACAAAATCCCTTTCTAGAAATACCCCAGTCTTAGCCACAACTACCTTGTGTTGACTGGGAATGTAGAAGTAATATCCCTTCGTTTCCTTGGGATATCCAATGAAATAGAACTTGTCGGATTTGGGTCCAAGTTTGTCCGAGACTTGACGTCGAACGTAAGCCTCACAACCCTAAATTCTCATAAAAGACACCTGGGCATCTCTCCCAGTCCATATCCTATATGGTGTCTTTATTACAGCCTTAGATGAAACTCGATTGAGAATGAAGGCTGCTGTGTCTAGAGCATAGCCCCAAAGATACATAGGAAGATCTGTGTGACTCATCATAGATCGTACCATATCTAATAAGGTACGATTCCTCCTTTTGGGATACACCATTCCATTGTGGTGTTCCAGGAGGAGTGAGTTGGGATAGGATCCCACACTCAGGTAGATAGTCAAGAAACTCACGGCTAAGGTATTCACCACCTCGATCTGATCGAAGTATCTTAATACTTTTACCAAGCTGGTTTGTACTTCATTCTTGAATTCTTTGAACTTTTTAAAGGATTCTGACTTATGTGTCATCAAATACACTTAGCCATATCTACTGAAGTTATCAGTAAATGTAATGAAGTACCTATAACCACCTCTAGCAGTGACATTGAAAGGGTCACATACATCACTATGTATAAGACCTAACAAGTCAGTCGCAATCTCACTGTGTCCACTAAAGGGAGTTTTGGTCATCTTGCCTAGAAGGCATGACTCGCATGTCTCATATGATTCAAAATCAAATGAGTCCAGCAAACCATCTTTATGGAGCTGGGACAAGCGTTTGCCATTTATATGACCTAAGCAACAATGCCAGAGATAGGTTTGGTTCAAGTCATTTGACTTAAAGCTCTTGGTACTTATGTTATCGATAGGGTTCTCAAGGTCTAGAATATAGAGTTCGTTCATCAGAGGTGCACTACAATAGAACATATCATTTAAATAAACTGAACAATATTTGTTCTTTATTATAAATGAAAAACCTTTCTTATCTAAACAAGAAACTGGAATTATGTTCTTAGTCAAGGCAGACACATAACAACATTCATCTAATTCTAGTACAAGCCAAGAGGGTAGAGATAGATAGTAAGTTCCTACAGCAACAGCAACAACCCGTGCTCCATTGCCTACTCGTAGGTCTATCTCGCCCTTCGTCAATGCTCTGCTATTTCTCAGCACTTGTACATTAGTACAAATGTGAGAATCACATCCGGTATCTAATACCCATGATTAAGAAATAGAGAGGTTGACTTCTATAACATGTATACCTGAAGTAGAAATTTTATTTCTCTTCTTCTTAAGATCTTCCAGGTATCCTGTGCAGTTCCTCTTCCAGTGCCCTGCTTGTCCTTGATACAGTTGACGAAGATGTTCAACCATATCATAAGCACCCATCAACTCATGTTGCTTCTGAAGCTCAGAGTTCATGGTCGCGAGCATGAGACAAGACACATCTAATGCGTCATCTTGATGCTTCTTGTAAGCATCTCGGTCAGCTCGCGTGGCAGTGGTAGGAGGTGCCTCCGGAATGGGCTACTCTAGAACGTACAGTTTTTTTTCTTGAGTGAGAACTATTCTCAGATTTCTGTACCAGTCCAGGAAATTAGCTCCGTTGAGCTTGTCCTTCTCAAGGACGGAACGCAGGGAGAAAGAGTTCATATTTGACGTCATGGTAATCTACAACAGAAAAATACAGGAAAATAAATATCATATTCTAATTAATCATTTAATTAGGCCTTTAATTAAATGATGCTCCCACTGAATTCTATAATTCATGTGGGACAAGATCCACATCATACTATGCCCTGAGTTAGCTTTGGCTAAAACACCCAAGACTTAGTATGATCGATAGGTAACTAATTACCAATTACATCTCTATGCAACTCTTGTTTATAGGATCAAGATCAACATTTATATTAAAACTTGAGATAGCTTTGGCTAATACGCCCAAGAGTTAATATAAACGTGATTTTGACCTATCTACCAACCATTGGAAAAATGCCTATAGTTAAACTCGATCCAATTGAGTTAACTAGTTACTCAATCTAATTGAGTTGTACTCACCCATGCGCTGATAGGCGGGACCAAAATTGTCCCTCCGTACCCTACCAAGATAATATGTGTTGCTCTGCTTTGGCAGATTCAACAACAACATGTGATCGAGGTAGTGATAGGTATCACGACATGGTAGGCATTACGAGTTGGCGCGATTGAGATCTAATCTAATCGACGAGGTGTATCATATACGCGATTTAGATCTAATCTAATCGTTAGGGCGCATCATGTACGCGATTTAGATCTAATCTAATCGTTAAGGCGCTAATTAATTACTATTCTAGAATGCATCACATATACACACACAAGCAATTAATTAAATATTTTGTGATTAGTCATGGCCCTACTACGATCTTCTCAAGCCAATGAGAAGATTGGATGGTCAACCTAAGGTCAACAGCTTCTCAAGCTCCTTCCTTTGACCACCTTGTGTTGCTCGCGCCCTCCTCGTAACTCCGTCTCGAGTATACCTTCCACCGCCTTGTTTTGTACATTACAAAGAGTGAAACTCGAGTTACATTTGAGTCTAAACTATTTACAACAAAAATAAATAAATAGAAAGGCACGACGCGCAGGTCGCATATCAAATATACAACACGCGCAATCACATGACGACACGTAGGCCGTATTATGAATTACAACACATAATATCCAATCAAATTGGGTCTTTTGAGCCATGACCATCACAAAATAATACATAATTATGAATTATGTAATTTCTATAAATTTCTGTAATTTTTCTTACAATATTTACAATTTTTTTGAGTAAAAATTCCCGGCAGTCCAGTTTAGCGATTTTCGGGCGCAATCGCAGAACGAAGCCCCTTGTGGGGTTAGGGGCAGTACCTCTACCCGCGATATAACCATCGTGAGTATTCCTAAGTGATCCTACAGTGCCTTAGCCCGCTGTCCCAAAACTATTTGGGGCGAAACCTTGCCGTTTCGGAAATATTTTCTCGATAGTCGAAGCCTACAAGTGTCTAAACACTTGTGCTTCGCTTCTACGAGAAATTACCCATAAAATCTATAAAAATCATAAAAATACAGAAACTTACAGATCTGTAGTTTTCATAAAAATACAAAACAAAACATGTATACGCTTCGCACGTGGCTCTGATACCACTGTTGGGTTTTTCGGGCCGCAAAAACCGCTTTTTGCGTTGCGGAAATCCCGAAACCCATGCCACCGGATCTGTGCAAAGTATTAAAATTTCATATACATGTTTTCTACTCCAATATCTACACTAGATCTACATGATCAGAGGGTATACCTTTGAAGCGAAGCCCTTCGCGTATCCCGCTCGTCAAAGATTCGCCGGATCTCGAGAGTATCAAAGTAGATACTCCTCTATGTGTATCCACAAAAGAAAGAGATGGAGAAGAAACCTTAGAGTGTGCTAGAACTCATGCAAGGTCTCAGAAATGGAGAGGAGAGGGAGAGAAGATACCTAGAGAGGAAGAAGAAGAAATGAATTCACTTGAATGAAAACCACTCATTCCACTCTAAAAGTGGCCGGCCACTTCATGAGGTTTGTAACCTCCCATGGAATATCAAGAGTCAAGTCTCTTGATCTCCTCCATGATGTGGCACTTGGTCAAGTCAAACTTGACCAAATGAAGAAGCCTTGATGATGTGGCATTGGTCAAGTCAAAGTTAAGTCAAAACTTGACTCTTCATCTTCCTACTTAAGTCAAGTCAAACTTGACCACTTCTCTCCCTTGGTTGATCTAATCTAACCATTGGTTCAAGTCAATTTTAATTTAATGAATCTCTATTCATTGAATTAAATTAATTAAATGAGTCTAAGTCCAAATTAGACTTACTTAACACATGAACCAACTTGAGTCCAACTCAATTAGCTCAATTCGGATTACTCTTAATCCAATTTGGTTCATCACATAAACCTAATCCTTTAGGTTCATCAAATGAACCTAATCTCCATCTAATTGCCCTTTGTGTGTGACCCTATAAGTTCTTGTAATGTTGGTAATGCTCCTAAACCCATTTAGAAGCATAAGTAATGAGCGGTATCTAGCAACACATCATTACTACCCAAGTTACAAGAATGTTGAGATCCAACATCACCTTGTGACTACTAATTGTGACTCCTCACAATATATGACATTGTCCTTCTATCCTAGACATCTAGGTTGATCAATATGAGGCATAGACCGTGTCATCCTCTAATCAATCTAAATCTTAAACTCCAAGTAGACTCACTCAATCAAATGAGCTCAATATCTCATATTGACTCATTTGGGCATGGCCATTCACTTAGTGGTCTCACTCTATCAAGAATATTGATGTCACTCCCGTCATATATGAGGGATAGATCCCATCTACATCACTCACATCCCTCCGCATAATTTGTTACATACCCAATAATCGTCTTTATAGTCCACCCAGTTACGAGTGACGTTTGACGAAGCCAAAGTACGTAACTCCTTATGTAGGGAACCATGGTGACTTCAGGTCCAAGGATTAGTAGTCATACTAATAGTCACATGAGAAAGTATATGACACTCATATAACGATCCATGATACTTTCTCATGGCGGGTCATTCAGTATACATTCTCCAATGCATACCCATGTGTCAACTTGATATCTCCATATCCATGACTTGTGAGATCAAGTCATCGAGTTGACCTATATGCTAGTCTCGTCACATTAACATTGCCCCTGAATGTTAATACTTGACTAGGAATGATTAAGAGTAGTGTTCCCTATATCATCTCACTATCGATTCAACCAATCAATTGATATAGGTAAGAACCTTCTACTCAACGACGCTATTATACTTAGTTATTTGGCACCAATACAAGTAAGTATAATAACCAAAACAAATACCTTTATTAATATATAGGAATATGATACAACGAGTCCATACAACAATCATCAAATGATTGGCTCTAGGCCTCTAACTAACACCTTCAGTGGGATAAGGCGCGACCAGATCAGAGTTGATCCATGCGTGCGACTCGTCGGCCTAGTGGCACCTCGGATAACCTTAGATGTGCCTCCAGCACAGTATAAAATGGGGTTCGAGGCAGCAGCTCAAAATAAGAACTACCGAGCAATCCTTACGCTACAAGCTGTTAACGAGACGATCCCGAAGTACTGCAATATCATCCCGATGACCCAGAGCTTCAGTTTTTCATCTCTATGTTGTCAGTATTAAATAATTATTGTCTTTTCTGTACTTAGATTGTAATAATTCTCATGATTATAGTTGTTTCCCAACGTAAACGCTCAACGAGCGTGAGCCTTGGAGTAGGAGTCATCACAGACTTCGAACCAAGTAAACGACCTGTGTCCTTCTGTGTTTACTTTTTTTTTCTTTACTTAAT
Organism: Zingiber officinale; assembly: GCF_018446385.1. Taxonomy (NCBI): domain Eukaryota; kingdom Viridiplantae; phylum Streptophyta; class Magnoliopsida; order Zingiberales; family Zingiberaceae; genus Zingiber; species Zingiber officinale. Next base: position 79,894,286 of record NC_056003.1, on the reverse strand, counting down.
TCTGCTGCGTATTCTGACTCTGTTTTTAATTCCGAAACGAAATAGCCACGAGCGCTATTCACCCCCCCCCTCTAGCGCTTTCGATCCAACAATTGGTATTAGAGCGGGGTCGCGTTGATTTGGTGCAACCACCAATCTCGCAAACTTTTTCGTGGTGTTTTCGATTTTACGGAGTCAATTAGAATCTAGCTTAATAACTACATTCTAATTATTTTTTCGAATCAGTTTTCGCTCGAAGCTGGTGCAACACCACTCGAGCTCGTAATCTTAATTTTATTTCCCACACTGCTAATCCAAGACCTAGTCTTGGGACATTTCTATTTTATCTTTATTTTTGCATATTATTAATGGCCCAACAAGAGGGATTCAGCACTGTTCGCCCCCCGCTCTTCACTAGAGAAGACTTCAGGTATTGGAAGGGACGAATGGAAACATTCCTCAAAATCCAGTTCGAGACATGGATGATCATCATGACTAGAGTGCAACTTCCAACCGACGAAGATGGCAAGCCTACACCCTGTGAAAAATGGGAGCCATCACTAATCAAGAAAGTGGAAGCCGATGCCAGAGCTACCTACACCCTCCAATGTGGCCTGACCAAAGAAGAGCTCAATAGAGTTGGACCATTCTCCAGCGCAAAAGAGCTATGGGAGAAGCTGATCGAACTCCACGAGGGCACCTCCAACACCAAGGTGTGTAAAAGAGACCTTTTGTTTAATAAATTATATAACCTAAAAATGTAGGATGGAGAGACAGCAAGTCAACTCCATGCACGCATACAAGACATTCTCAACTCCGTCCATGCAATCGGGCAAAGAGTCGAGAATCGGGATATTATAAGGTACACTCTAAATGCTTTTCCAAGGAGTACATTGTGGGCATCAATGGTAGATGTCTACAAAGTCTCTAAGGACTTATCTTCCATTAGATTAGATGAATTGTTTTCAGAATTCAAATTGCATGAATAGACTAATACACAACCAACCGAGATTGCTTTGGTTGCAGGTACCAGTCGAACACGCAAACCAAGATCACAACAAAGAACTGAACCAGAGTCAGAAGACAAACCTGACTCAGACAATGAAGACGACGAATTGACCTCCGAGCTCGTGAATCTTGTGAAGAAGCTCTACAAGAAGAAGAAGGGCTTCAACAAGAGGGACCTAAAGAAAGAAGTCCAATCTAAGGAGAGTCAACCAAGCTCAAAAGTCAAGTTCGAGGTAACTTGCTACAGGTGCAACTAGAAAGGGCACATCAAGGCCAACTAGCCAAATCAGAAGGAAGCAAAGAAGCAGAAGAAAAAGAAGGTGCTGAAGGCGACATGGGATGAATCCTCAGAAGAAGATACCGACGACGAACTCGATCAGACGAGTCTACTTGCACTGATGGCCCGCGACCAGATCAATCTGTCTGAGAGCGAGAGTGAATCGGAAGTCGAGTCTGAGCGAAGCCACGGATCCGTATCTATTTCCGAAGGGCCTGACACCGTTGTAAGTATTCCTCGGTTAAACAATTTAGTTAATTATTTATTGCGCAAATTAGCTAAATCAAACCTTAAGGTCAAGTCACTTCTAAAGGAAGCAGCAGTCCTTAAAGAAGTGACTACCTCCAAAACCTTGCCTGACCCAGTTCAGACTGGAAATTTAACTCAAGTTCAAAAACTTGAGGAAGAAAATTCTAGTCTGAAAACTCAGGTCAAGGATTTAAAAAATACATTAGAACGGTTCTCTTTGGACTCCAAGAAACTTGACCTAATTCTTGGGACACAGAGAGCTGTTTACAACAAAATCGGGCTAGGTTATAAAACCAAAAGAAAATATAGATCTTATCTATCCTTAGTAAACAAGCCTAATAGAAAATCAGTCCAAGCATGGGTACCCCAGTCCAACTTGGTTAATCAAGTTGGATTTGGTCAATATTGGGTCCCTAAGGATCAAATACATTACCTCGATAGATCATATCGAGACTATGATCCAGGGGGAGCTAGAAGAAAAATAGTAAAAATAAAAATGGATGAGAATCCAAAATTAAAATTAAATAAAACTTAAAATTAAAATTAAAATTCAAATCAAATTAAATTTAAAATTAAAACTAAAATTCAAATTGAAAATTCAATTAAATTCAAAATTAGAAATTAAATCCAAGGGAAGGCTCCAGAATATTTGGCACCTCCAAACTTAATCCACCCGACAAGGGTTGCCAAGAGTAGACTACCTGGCAGGGTAATTAAGGTTAGATTAAAATGGGTTAGGTTTAACTTGACTCATGGTACTGGTGAAGTATTGGATGATAGTACATTGGGGAAGCTTAGTCATCGCATGTCTAGGAAGATATGGCTTCGACCTGGTGCGTTTGGCTAAGTGAAACTGACCGAAGCTACCCTTTATGGATCCTAACCAGTTAGATCAAGGTTTTATACTAAGTTCAATGGGTAGGACTATTTGGAAAACTTCGAAGGCATAGTTACTTTAATGATGTCCTTGTGACTCACCATAGCCCAGAAGTTTATCCAAAGAAAGCCTATTTGTTGAACCCAAAGCTAAACCTGAATGTAACACAAAGTTAAACCAAACCTTAAAATTTAACCATAATTCATCTCACAAAAATCATAGGATTCTCTGATTGAAAATTTAGATCGGGTGAGATGACTACGGAATAGAAATTAAATTAATTCAAATTAAAGTTCAAAATTTGAAATTCAAATTCAAATTCGAAATTTGAATTAAAATTCAAAATTAAAATTAAATTAATTCAAATTAAAATTCAAAATTTGAAATTCGAAATTAAAATTTATAATTAAAATTAAATTGTTCAAAATTAACTTAATTAACTTAATTATTTTTTAAAATTAAATTAACTTAATTATTTTTCAAAATTAAATTAACTTAATTATTTTTCAAAATTAAATTAATTATTTTTCAAAATTAACTTAATTATTTTTCAAAATTAAATTAACTTAATTATTTTTCAAAATTAAATTAACTTAATTATTTTTCAAAATTAAATTAACTTAATTAACTTAATTATTTTTCAAAATTAAATTAACTTGATTATTTTTCAAAATTAAATTAACTTAATTATTTTTCAAAATTAAATTAACTTAATTATTTTTCAAAATTAAATTAACTTAATTATTTTTCAAAATTAAATTAATTTAATTATTTTTCAAAATTAAATCAACTTAATCTTTCAAAATTAAATTAACTTAATTATTTTTTAAAATTAAATTAACTTAATTATTTTTCAAAATTTAATTAACTTAATTATTTTTCAAATTAAATTAACTTAATTATCTTTCAAAATTTAATTAACTTAATATTTTTCAAAAATTAATTTAAACTTAATTCAATTAAGTTGATATTCCTTCAGAAATTAATAACTTTTCGAAACTTAATTAAATCTTTTTCAATTTTTTTTTTACTTAGATAACCTCTTCAAAGTTTAAAAAGCACAAACCAATTAATAATCTTTAATAAAAAAAAAGGACATGTGGCGCCTGTCAGAGGCGCCTCCCACACAAGGGAGGCGCCCTAAACAAGTGGCGGGAAAAGTCCCGCCGACTTAAGCTAAGGTGCCTCGAATCATCTCCGAGGCGCCTCTAACACCTCACCTAAGGCGCCTTAAGAAGCCTTTAAGGCGCCTTCGACCCGCAATTTTTCCATGAACAGAAACCTTTCTGTTTGTGTTCTACCGATGCCGAGCACGAGCTTCTCGTGTGAATTCTCCCCAACCAAGGCGCCTTCGACCCACCTCTTCCTCCTCTACTCCTAGCAATGCCTCCTAGGTATACTCTCAACCATCCTTACTCATCTACTACATGATTTTAGTACAAGTTCTTGCTATTTTTCTTGTCTACTGTCAAAAATAGGAAATGTCGCATTGTTGATCCTACACCGGCTAGGACCCCTTCCACGGATCCTAGGTTCCCCTCGGAACAGCATAGGATAGATTTTGCTAGGTTTACATTTGAGTCCATTAAACCTAGGTATGTAGGTAGGTAATTTTTTACCCAGTTCTGTCACCTTGCAGTCCAGATGATAGATTACTATCACCTAGGGAAACTGGTTTACTGCAACAACACAGTAAACTAGGATTTGTATGCCCAGTTCTATCACAACCTTGAAAAGGTTGTTGATACTACATATTCCACCAGAGTTGGTGGAACTGACATCCAGTTTACCCCCTCCCTGATTCGTACGAGTTTAGAGCTTAGGGAGTCTACTTGCACCTTCCTGTGCTACCCGGGTAGGGATCTACCGTTCGGTGATCCCTATTCTCATATCACCTTAAACACCATCTACACGCACTTTTTTTAGAGACGAGAGACCATTTGGACTGACTGAGTTCAGATTGACTCTTCTCAGAGTTCAGGACTACATCATGTACAGAGTCCTGACAGCATGCATCTTGCCGATCACATCTCGAGACGTCTCGAAGATGCGACCATCCCACTCATTCTTTCTGTACGCCCTTAGTTAGCGCTTAGATATAGACATTGCTCTGCATTTGTTCTATAACATCATTCATGCATCTAGTACAGTCACGTCTGGAGTGGTCCATATGCCCTACTGTCATATCCTGACCCAGATTTTCTCCACCTCTAGGATAGATACGGCCATAGGGACACTCATCCCACTTACTATATACGATGAGTTAGGGCAGCGTAGTCTTCGATTACCCGGTATAGAGTTCACCACCGAGGGGATTCTGGCATGGAAGGGTCGGCCGCCGCCAGTCGCTGCTCCTATTGCTCCAGAGGTTGAGGATGCACCAGGCGAGGGAGAGGAGTGGCCCGACTTCTTAGCAGAGGAGTTTTTCACAGATCCTTTACCTTCCACCTCTGCGGGGCCCTCTACATCAGCTGGTCCTTCGACTTCGGCATCACTCTTCGTCGAGGACAGACTCGCCCGTCTTGAGGTTCAGTCCATTGAGACTCGACGCGCTGTTCGAGAGAGTCATTGCTTCCTCTGATCCCTACGATCCGAGATAGCTGCAAGATTCGCCTCTCTCCGAGGCGAGATACGTCGCCAGGGACAGCCTCAGCTTGCACCAGAGCAGCCCCTTGCACCACCTCCAGCTGATGATCCTGCCTTCGATGATCTTGCTTTATGACACTAGCATTTGATGTATCTTGGATAGACACCTATATTGTCTAGTTTGACTGTACTGGTGCTTAGTCGAACTCTACTTACTTATGCTTACTAGTTTTTGTTTACATTCTACGCTTAGAAGGCAAATAGGAACGTGTTGGGTAGAATAGGTTTTGATTTTCAAATCAGTTTCCTACCTTTACTCTTAAATGTTTTACTTGTTTTCAAAATCTGCTTAAGTTTAAAATTATATTTTTAAATTTTAGGCAAATTTTTTTTTTTCAAAATCTCAATTTTTCTTAGATTTTCAAAATATGGACTTATCCTAGGCTCTACCTTAGAAATCATGCTCCCTTAGAATTCAGCCAGAGCATCTCACAAACACCTAGGCCCACCTTGATTGTGCTTGAAAAACATAGAATGGTGTGAGATGCATAGGGTACAGTCTGGACTCAAGAATGCTTATATCTGTGCATCAATATGAGTCTGGGCGTTAAATACCTAATATATAGTAATCAAGTCAAGTCATCTAGCCCTAGTCAAATCTAACTGGATCTATTGACTTAACTTGACTAATCAAGTGAAAACTGTTACCCTCTAGATAATCAGCTAGTAGCTAGATGGTTAGACATGTGGCCAAGAAATTATGTATTTGATTTTTTTAGGGTTACTCAGCCTGCACATTAGGGCTCTGATACCTTACTAAAAGAACCTAATTAACTTGCAATCAAATTAACTCAACTCATGCTTGGACATTAAGGTTTAACCTTATTGCTCCTCCTTGGCCGTTAAGTATTTTGGAATTCATTATTCATTTAAATATTTTTCAAAAAAAAAATAGTCTTAGACTTTCTTATTATTTTTTATATACTTTTCAAAGTCATTTGAAAATTGAGTAAAGTTTATTCTTTTTCTTTTCAAGCTATTATTCAAAAAAAAACTTGTTCAAAATTAAAAGAATAGTTACCAATAAAGTTTTGAAAATCTATCTAACAGAGTTTGAAAATTTATTTTTCCCCTAAGATTTCAACTAAGTTTCAAAATTGGCTAAAGTTATTTGTCAAAGTAAACTTTTTACTAGCTTAGTTGAAAGAAAATTATCTCTTTAAACATTTAGCTAAGAATTTTACAATGAAAATTAATTATAAAAAGCTAAGTGCTTTCTTTAAAAGTTTTTTTCCAAACTTAATTCAATTTTTCGTACTTAAGAAAATCCCTTCTAAAAACCTTTTAAGTTTAATGAAAAATCTTTAAAAACTTAAGTTTTCAAGATTTTGGCTAAATAGAGTTGTTTTGCACTTAAACTATTTTTACTTAGCAAAATTTTACTAAGTTTTTTCGTACAAAGTTTTCCCCACAAAGTTTTAAAAGCCAGGTATTTAAATGTTGGCTTCAACATTTTTCAAAAGTTTTCCTACAAAGTTTTTGATATATGGCAAAGGGGGAGAGTAGGACAAAAATTCAAATTAAGAATAACAGTTCTCTAATTAAGGGGGAGCCTTAACTTGTACTTAAATTTTAAAATTTCTTTAGCTTGTACTTAAGTTGGTACTTAAGTATGCTTATGTTGTGCTTAAACTTCTTATTTAAAAGCATGCTTATGTTTATTTATGCATTCTGTTTAACTTAACTTTGAATCTGAGTTGTCATAATCAAAAAGGGGGAGATTGTTGGTGCGGGAAGCATCAGACGATCGAACCCAAGTTTTGATAATGGCAAAGGGGTCAAAGTTAAGTCGTCTTGTGATCTAACAAGTTCATGGAGCTTGTAAGAAAGTCCTAAGTGGTACTTAGGCAAAAGTCCTAGCTGCGGCTAGGCAGGTGGAAAATCCTAGGGGGTGGTAACCCTAGGTCATAGGGGGTGGTAACCCTATGCGGAAAGTCTTGGTGGGTCGAGAGCTTCAGGCATAAGTCCTAGGGGGTGGTAACCCTAGGTGGAAAGTCCTGGTGTCACGAACCAGGTGGAAGACTGGATGGGCCGGGAAGCGGAAGTCCAACAGAAAGTCTGAAAGCTTCGAACGCTGTGTAAAAGTCCAGTCAATCTGGAGGATCGCACTGCAACAGGTAAATCTCCTGAGTGGAGTAGGTGAGGACGAATTCCCCGTAGAGGGAACAGTAGGTGTCGGGTCGACCTAGGATTTCCGGTTGGAAATTCGAAGTCAGACCCAGACAGTCCGATGACTGTCGATTATATCATTTATTATATTTCTGTGCTAATTTTGTTTTGCAGGGTTTGTGTTTGGGACTAACACATTTTGCAGGAATAAAGAAGCACATTTGACCTCGGATGAACAGTGTCCGAGGTGCCTCCATGGGGCTTGGAGGTGCCTTGGGTGCGAGACAGAAAAAGCTAGCGTAGCAGAGCTGAGGCACCTTGGACTAGGCTGAAGGCGCCTTGGACCAAGCGTTGGAGGTGCCTTGGATCAGCCTTGAGGCGCCTTCAGTGGGATAAGGCGCGACCAGATCAGAGTTGATCAACGCGTGCGACTCGTTGGCTTGGAGGCACCTCGGACTGCCTTGGAGGCGCCTCTAGCACATTATAAAAGGGGGTTCGAGGCAGCAACTCAAAATAAGAACTACCGAGCAATCCTTACGCTACAAGTTGTTAACGAGACGATCCCGAAGTACTACAACATCATCCCGACGACCCGGAGCTTCAATTTTTCATCTCTCTGTTGTCGGTATTAATTAATTATTGTCTTTTCTGTACTTAGATTGTAATAATTCTCATGATTATAGTTGTTGCCCAACGTAAACGCTCAACAAGTGTGGGCCTTGGAGTAGGAGTCGTCACAGGCTCCGAACCAAGTAAACGACCTGTGTCCTTTTGTGTTTGCTCTGTTTTATCTTTACTTAATTCTGCTGCGTATTCTGACTCTGTTTTTAAATCCAAAACGAAATAGCCACGAGCGCTATTCACCCCTCTCTAGCGCTTTCGATCCAACAGTGTCTACAAGAAGGTTAGTGGGAGCACAATCATCTTTCTCATATTATTTGTAGATGACATACTACTCATTGGAAATGATATCCCTACTCTTCAGTCAATGAAGACTTGGCTTGGGAATTATTTTTCAATGAAAGACTTAGGTAAAACAACCTATATTTTTGACCTTAAGATCTATAGAGATAGATCTAAAAGATTGCATGGCCTAAGCTAGAGTACATACATTGACAAGGTGCTTAAACATTTTGCCATAGAGAATTCCAAGAAGGGATCTTGCCTATGTCACATGATGTGAGTCTTTCAAAGACTCAATGTCCCTCTTCTAAGGTAGAAAGGGACCGCATGGATCAGATTCCTTATGTTGGAGTGTATACTAAAAGTCTAGCTTTTGTATAAACATTTATAAGAATCACATTGGTCAAGTGTCAACATTTATATATACCAAATGTAGATGTTCAATTAATTTATATTGTAGATAACATAGTGTGTGGTGTCACACACAGAAGATTGTGTTATCGGTTCTTTATAAATTATAAACAGTAGCTCACGACTAAGATGGAAAGGAACAAACCATTAGAATAGTCGTAGTGTAATTAGGCATTAGTTTATCTTGACTAATAAATTACACTAGTACACTTTAAGTGTATTGAGCAGGGCCATTTAAGGTAAGTTCTTTTTATACTGATTTAATAAAAGAACTAGATCTTAGTTATTATGGAAGTGTGTGCTCTTAATCCTAATATAATAACAAGCACATATATTTAATATTTATTTATTTGACTTATCAAAGGATGAGATTTAGTTCGATAAATCAAAATGCCCGATAAGTTGGGAAATGATGTTACTTATAGTGTGACTTGTTGATTATAGAAGGAAACTGTGTCCTAGTAATCTAGGTTGATAATGTCCCCAAGAGGAGCTCATAAAGATTTTCATGTTAAACCCTGTAGGTGGACTTAGTCCAACATGATGATAAGGTTGAGTGGTACTACTCTTGCACTAAGATATTAATTAAATGAGTTGTCAGTAACTCACTTAATTAGTGGACATTCGACATCTTAAACACAGGGAGACTAACACACTCATAATAAGAAGGAGCCCAAAAATGTAATTTGGGATTGATGCGGTAGTTAAATAATAATTCTTTAGTGGTATGAATTATTATTGATGAAGTTAACTTGTGTGTTCGGGGCGAACACGGGAAGCTTAATTTCATCGGGAGACCAAAACCAATTCCTCCTCTCGGTCCCTATCATAGCCTCTTGTATATAGAGATTTATACCCACCACATATCCACCTTCTTACCCATCCTAATGGGGTCGGCCAAGCTAGCTTGGAATCCAAGCTAGGGCCGGCCAAGACCAATTGGATAAGCCAAGTTGGTGGCTGACCAAATCTTGGGTCCCTAGCTTAGGTGGCCGGCCACTAGAAAATTAAAAGGAATTTGTATTAAAAATTATTTCTTATGTGGATATCATGTTTTTAAAAGAGAGTTTAAAATTTAAATCTTTCCTTTTATAGCTTTCTACAAAAGATTAAGAAAAGATTTGAAATCTTTCCTTATTTGTAAATTGAAAGGAGATTTTAATTTTGAGAAAACTTTCCTTTTTAACCATGTTCATGATTTAAAAGAAAGTTTAAAAATTAAATATTCTCTTTTATTAGTTTCTACACAAGATTAAGAAAAGATTTGATATCTTTCCTTATTTGTAGATTGAAAAGAGATTTTAATTTTTAGAGATAACTTTCCTTTTTGGAAATTATCCACATGTTTAAAAGAAAGATTTTAATTTATAAAATTTCCTTTTTACTAACCAATCATGAAGGGATTAAAATTATTGAAATTTTTTATAAATTTCTGGAAACAAATTAGGAAGTTTTAATTCTTGTTTTGGGGAGAAAGTGGCCGGCCAAGAAATTTGGAAAAAGAAAATTGATTTTTAATTAATTAATTTTTTCTTTTTCATGGCAAAAGAATTAAGGAAGTTTTTATTAAAATTTCCTTATTTTCCAATACCAAGGATTATAAAAGAGGGGGTAGAGGTGCCTTAATGGCTAACGACTCTATTCTTTTCTTCCTTGGTGTGGCCGGCCCTAGGGTCTCCTCTTCTCCTTCTTTTCTCTTCCTGCTTTGTGGCCGGCGGCATCAACTTAAGGGAAGTCCATGGTGGCCGGTTCTAGCTAGGAGAAGGAGAGAAAGAAGGCTTCATTTCTAATATCCCTTGGAGCTTGGTGGTGGTGGCCGGACTTCTACTTCTCTTGGAGAATTGTGGTGGCTGAATCTTGCTTGGAGAAGAAGGTGGCTTAGGTGGATTCTCATCTCGGTAGATCGTTGCCCACACAACGTCTGGGATAAGAAGAGGAATACGATAGAAGATCAAGAGGTTATTTGCTTACAAAGAAAGGTATAACTAGTAATTGTTTTCCGCATCATACTAGTTTTCTTTGTATAGTTATTTTTGAAAATACCAAACACAAGAGGCATATGATTCTAGAGTTTTCGGATTTGTTTCGAAGTTGTGTTTCTTTTCTTTTATTTTTTGAATTTGTGATTCGATTGTTCTTTTTGGTTAAATCTAGAGTTATTTAAGGAAATTAAATATTAGCTTTCCTTAAAAGGTTTTGTCTAGGCGGCGGTGGTTGCTCCCATATCCAAGAAGGCCATGTACCTCGCCATGAAGTCCTCGAAGCCAATTTTCGAAATTAATATTTAATGAAATTGATAACATAGGTGGATTTAAATCAATAGTGTTAAGTTCCGCTTGCGATTCAAATCTAAACCATTAAGAACATATCAGTTAACTTTGGAATCAATGATGTTAAGTTTTGTCTGCGATTCCTAATTTAACTTCTAAAGAACACAATATGTTATTTAAGGAAAGGTTTGACACTTGTACAAAAATTTTTTTTACAGTGGAACTGGTACGTTTTCCTAGGACTAACCAACACCTTATGCATCTGCTATAGGGTCTATCATGTATGTCATGCTTTGTACTCACCCAGATGTCTCATATGCTTTAAGTATGACGAGCAGATACCAGTCAGATCTAGGTGAAGGTCATTGGACAACAGTCAAGAATATTCTTAAGTACTTGAGAAGGACTCAAGATTATTTCTTGATCTTTGGAGGCGATGAAGAGCTTGTTGTAAAGGGTTACACTGATGCTAGCTTCCAAACAGATAAGGATGATTACAAATCACAGTCAGGGTATGTGTTTTGCTTAAATGGTGGTGCTGTGAGTTGGAAGAGTTCGAAGCAGGACACAGTCGCTGATTCTACAACAGAGGCCGAGTACATTACTGCTTCAGCTGCAACAAAAGAGGCTGTTTGGATCAGGAAGTTCATTACAGAGCTTGGTATTGTTCCTAACATAGCGAGTCCAATAGACCTCTATTGTGATAACAATGGGGCTATTGCACAGGCTAAGGAACCTCGCTCTCATTAAAGATCCAAACACATACTACGGCGATTCCATCTCATTCGAGAGATCATCGATCGAGGAGATGTGAAGATATGAAGAGTACCGACCAATGCTAACATTGCGGATCCTTTGACCAAGGCTTTGGCACAGAGAAGGCATGATGGTCAGATTAGGTTATTAGGTATTCGATATCTCAGTGATTGACACTAGTGCTAGTGGGAGATTGTTAGTATTAGCCCTAGTACCAATTATGAAATGATTGTAAAGGACTCATTTTGTATCATATATCATTATTAATAAAAGGCAAAGTTGGTTATTATATTTATTTTAGTTCAGTGCCAATTGAATAAGTTTAATAATGTCCTTGGATAGTAGGTTTATATCTACAGTATATCAATTGGTTGAATTGATAGTGAGATATTGTAGAGAACACTACTCTTAACTATTCCTAGTCGAGCATTAATATACAAGGATAATATTAATGCGTTGAGACTAGCATATAGGTCGATGGATGACTTGATCTCACAAGTCATGGATATGAGATATCAGGTTGACACATGGGTATATATTAGAGAATATATACTGAATGACCCGCCATGAGAATGTTTCATGAATTGTTATATGAGTGTCATAAACATTCTCATGTGACTATTGGTATGAATAGTCCTTAGACCTGAAGTCACTACGGTTCCCTACATAAGGAGTTGTGTACTTTGGTATTGACAAACGTCACCTGTAACAAGGTGGATAATTGTTGGGTTTTTCGGGCCGCGAAAACCGCTTTTTCGCGTCGTGGAAACCCTGAAACCCCCAGCCATCGGATCCGTGTGAAGGAAAAATAAAACAAAATATGAGTACGAGTTTCTAAAGTCTAGATCTACACTAGATAAGAGTGTTACCCTCGATGCGATACCCTTCGCTATCCCGCTAGTTCAACGGTTTGCCGGATCTCAAGATTGTCAAACTAGACAACCCTCTAGAAGTATCCACACGAACACAAGAAGGAGATCACCAAACTAAAGTGTGCTAGCACCTTAGTAGGGTTCGGCAAGATGAGGAGAGGGAGAGCAAGAGGAGAGCTTGAGGAAGAAGATGATGGAATGAATGAGAATTACTAACAAATGAAACTCTCCATCCAATTGATGTGGCCGGCCACATTAAGAGGTGTTATAACCTCCATGGAATGCCAAGAGTTACAACTCTTGGTAACTCCCATGAGGTGGCATCCTACTTAAGAAACCATGATGATGTGGAGCATCATCATTGGCCCAATCAATGCCAACTCACCAATGAGGTGGCATAAAGTCAAGTCAAACTTGACTCTTCATCTTCCTCTCAAGTCAAGTCAAACTTGACTTAATCTCTCTCATAGTTGATCTAATCCAACCATTTAATTCAAGCCAATTTAATATAATGAATCTAATTCATTTAATTAAATTGATTCAATGAGTCATAATCTAAATTAGACTCATTAAACACATGAATCAACTTGAGTCCAACTTAATTAGCCCAATTAGGATTACTCTTAATCCAATTTGATTCATCACATGAATCTAATCCTCTTGGTTCATCATATGAACCTAATCTCCATCTAATTGTCCTTAGTGTGTGACCCTATAGGTTCTTGTAACGTTGGTAATGCCCCTAAACCCATTTAGGAGCATAAGTAATGAGCGGTATCTAGCAACACATCATTACTACCCAAGTTACAAGAATGTTAAGATCCAACATCACCTTGTGACTACTAATTGTGACTCCTCACAATATATGACAAGTGTCCTTCTATCCTAGACATCTAGATTGATCAATGTGAGGCATAGACTGTGTCATCCTCTGACCAATCTAAATCTTAAACTCCAAGTAGACTCACTAAATCAAATGAGCTCAATATCTTATATTGACTCATTTGGGAATGGCCATGCACTTCATGGTCTCACTCTATCAAGAATATCGATGTCTCTCCCGTCATATAGGAGGGATAAATCCCATCTACATCACTCACATCCCTCTGCCTAATTCGTTACATACCCAGTAATCGCCTTTATAGTCCACCCAGTTACGGGTGACGTTTGACGAAACCAAAGTACATAACTCCTTATGTAGGGATCCATGGTGGCTTCAGGTCTAAGGACTAGTAGTCATACTAATAGCCACATGAGAAAGTATATGACACTCATATAATGATCCATGATACTTTCTCATGGCGGGTCATTCAGTATATATTCTCCAATGTATACCCATGTGACAACTTGATACCTCTATATCCATGACTTGTGAGATCAAGTCATCGAGTTGACCTACATGCTAGTCTTATTGCATTAACATTGTCCCTGAATGTTAATACTCGACTAGGAATGATTAAGAGTAGTGTTCCCTATATCATCTCACTATCGGTTCAACTAACCGATTGACATAGGTGAGAACCTTCAACTCAAGGACGCTATTGTACTTAGTTTATTTGGCACCAATACAAGTAAGTATAATAACCAAAAACAAATGCCTTTATTTATATAAGAATATGATACAACAAGTCCATAATACAATCATCAAATGATTGGCTCTAGGGCTCTAATTAACAATAATAAAGTCGATCACTGGGTATGCAATGAATTATGCGGAGGGATGTGAGTGATGTAGATGGGATCTATCCCTTCCATATGACGGAAGCGATATTTGTGGGCCCCTTGATTAGTAGGACAGAAAGAAAGCATGACCATGCTCAAATGAGTCAATATGAGATATTGAGCTTATTTGATTAAGTGTGTCTTCTTAGAGATCAAGAAACACAAAGGTTGATAATAGGATGACACGATCTATGCCTTATTGATCAATCTAGATATCAAGGATAGAGGGACCAAGTCATACAAGATAATAGCCACGGACAGGTTAGGTCAGATCTTGACCTTCTCGTCACTTGGGTAGCAATGATGCCTTACTAGATGCCACTCATTGCTTATGTATCTAAATGCTGATTTAGGTACATTGCCAACATTACGAGAACCTATTGGGTCACACACAAAGAACAAGTAAATTTGGAGATGGGTTCATATGATGAATCATTGGATTAAGTCTTATCCAAATTGGACTTATTGAGTTAGACTCAATTGGATCTAATTGTTGGATTAAGTCCAATTCAAACTAGACTCAAGGAGTCAATTCAAATTAATAAAATGTGATTCATTAAATTTGAATTGTATGAGATTAATTGAGTAAGACTCGATTGAATTAGACTTGAGTTAGACTCAAGTAAATTAGACTTTAGTTAGACTCAAGTGAGGAGACTTGAGTTAGACTCAAGTGAGGATTAATGAGATATTCATTGAATTTTGAAATTCAATGATACATTTGATTCAATTTTTGAAATTGAAATGAGGAGTTACAAGTGTGTGGTCCTTAATGGAGTGTAAATTCTCATTAAGGCTATTAATGCTAATTAGGTATTTTCATTGGAATAAAATACTTAAGTGTTTTTCTCTTCATTTTGGCTTAATTATCTTCATTCTCATTGCTCCTCTCCTCTTGCGGAAATACACTCCATAGGTTGCTAGCACAACCTTTCTCCATCTTGTGAGTTTGTGAGACAAACGAACGCTTGTTCGTGTGGATACCGTAGAGGCGTGAACGCGAGATCATGCTGTGATCCGAGCTGTCGGGAGTCCGTGAGCATGCTACAAAGGTATAATCTCTCATGTTCCTATGTAAACTTAGCATATTTTTCTTCTCCCTTCACATGGATCTTCTGGAGGAAATAGGGTTTTCTGCTGCGCGTTTGCGTGTTTAGCTACCTATTTCCTTACACTATGCTCCCGGGTGAAGATTCTCATGAATCACAAACGAGGGAAATGCTACCTCATGACAACAAAGGAAAAGCCTCTGCCTCTAAGAAGGAAAATGCTCAAAAATGCCCTTTTCTAAAGAAGTTTTAGAACAAGAACTACCTTGAAGCTTCCGACAATCACAACGAGGTGAATACACAGGGTCATCAAATCTAGAAGATCATCTATGCCATTTTGAGAATGTATCTCTACTACATTGATACACGGATGGTGTTAAGTGCTGAGTTTTCTTGATTACCTTGTCAGGATCAAATCAAATATGGTTCAATAGCCCTGAATCTTTTATCAATTCTTTTGCTAACTTTAAACTGGCATTTCTGCATCAATTAACCAGTAGAAAGAGAGGTATCAAAAGATACCTCTCAATCTGTTCACTATAATGCAAGGGTCCAGAGACACTCGGAGAGTATCTTTAGTGATTCAACTGAGTTGTTTGGGACGTCTCGTGAACTCTTTCAGTAGATGGAGGTTTCTTTAGATCATTAGTGAAAAAGCCTCTTGTGAATTATGAAAAGCTATTAGAAAGGGTTGAAAAATACATACACTTGGAGTAAATCCAACTATTGCGCAAAGGAGATGTTATTGCCTCCCCCAGTCATATAAAAATCCCCTTCATCCTCCCGTTAAGAACTAAATCCCCGCCAAACTCTCAACTATGTCCCAACTTGAAGAGAAAGAAGACCTGTGCAAGATCTAAAACTATTTCCTACATTTGCAACAAGGACAGGCCAAACGTCCTCAGAAGGAATGGATTGTTTATGCACTTATCATCAATTCCAGTCACAAGATACACAAGAGTGCTGGAAACTCACCTAAGAAGTCAGTCGAATCATAAAAAAATAACACTAGGGCAAGAGAACATCGCTCATTGTAGACAAGGGCTCACCTATCAAATATCTTCGATGTAGTGACTGGGAAAGTCGATCAAGCCGGTGGGAGCCAGAGTCCCCTCGACACCATTCACTAAAACTCCAAGATAATCGACAAGATGATCATCGAGACAATTTCCAAGATGGTCATTGAGACAATCGTTGATATGGTCATCAAGATCACCATCAAGACAACCATGGAGGTAACCACCGAGATGATCGTTGAGATTGTCAAAGCAATGTTGCTATATCAAGCGACATCCATATGATTTCAGGTGGCTTCGCAGATGGTGATTCCAGCCATGCAAGAAAATGTCACATAAAAATGTTGGAAAGTTAAGTGTCGGTACTAGTAGGGATCGAGAAAGTGACCCTCTCATGAGTTTTGGGCCCCATGACTTAGGAGTCATCACTCCACATGATGATGCCCTGGTAATCCATGCCCTCATAGCCAATTATAATGCGGCTAGAGTATTTTTGGACACAGGAAGCCCCGTCAATGTATTATACAAAGAAGCTTTTGATCAGATGAAAATAAAGTGGGATGAGTTACCACATGGGTAAATCAACCTTCCTCTCTTGCTAGGAGAAGCACCTTTAAAGAGAAATAGAAGCACCACCTTCACTGTGGTCGACTCTCCATCCTCCTACAATGTTATCCTTGGAAGGCAAGCCATTAGTTCATTCGGTGCAGTGGTCTCCATCTTTCATCAAGAGCTAAAGTTCCCAGTTGTTGATTGGGTTGGTTCAATCAAGGCAGATCAAAATGTCACCCGTAAGTGTTATATGGATACTATCCAAACCGATCATAGAAAAATGCAAAGAACCCAGAAGAGTGAAGTACATTCCATAGAGGAAGTCCCTTTTTCTCGGTCTATTAATGGAAAAGAAGAAATTTTCATTGTACCCGGTTAGCCGACTGCATTACTCAGATAGAAACAGATTTGGTACCTGAGTTAAAAGAAAGACTACTTACTTGTTTCATCTTGAACAAGGACATCTTCGCTTGGTCATTGCATGAAGTCACGTGAGTGTCTCCCACTATAATGAAATATCGGCTCAATATCCTTTCAAAGTTTTAGCTGGTCCAGTAGAAGAAGCAAAATTTTACACTGGAGTAGGATAAAGTGATCCGTGTTGAGATCACCAAGCTCTTAGAAGCAAAGTACATTCAGGAGGTCTAGTTCCTCTCTTGGCTAACAAATGTAGTCCTGATACCCAAGTCAGGAGGTAAATGATGGATTTGCATTGACTTCCAAGATCTCAACAAGGTCTGCCTTAAAGATTGTTATCCCTTTCCCTGAATCAATCAACTCATATATTCAACCTCAGGATGTGAGCTCATTTGTATGTTGAATACGTATCATAGATATCATCAGATCCCATTGGTTGTGGAGGATTAAGAAAAGATTAGTTTCATCACCTTCGACAAGACTTTCTGTTATAATATTGAGGTATAAAGAAATGTAGGAGCAACATATCAATAATTAATGTACATGGTCTTCAAGCATCAAATTGGTAATAATGTCGAGGTCTATGTTGATAATGTTGACCTCCGCAAGTGTACGGAAATATCGCAAGTAATATAAAAGATTATCGTATCCACAGGGACTGAAATAAGCACTAAGAATGTCTCAAAGTGAATTAGCTAGACAATAAATCAATGGATTGACTAAGTCTAAGTGTAACTATGAAAAGTAACAATGAAATAAAAGAATAGGAAACAAGGAATAGGGCAATGATAAGGGATATTCTAGGAGTTTTGGTTTCTTTGTATGGTTCTTCAATGTAAATTATCTACCAAATCCTTTTTCTCAATTGTCCATCATTTGTAGAAGGTTGTCGGTTCTCTCTTGCAATAGAGAACCGACCTAGGACTGAAATTCATACCTAGATTGATCAATTAGGAATGAATCTATGTTTTCCTTACATGAGCTTTCCTGTCACGTGCGTCCCTCGGAAAATAAACATAGGAATCCATAACTCATCAACTCATCAAGATATAAAGATTAATTCCATCTATCTATCCTACCTTCTTGAAATACCTAATTTCCCTTTCAAGATTACCCTCAAGGGTCCTTACACGGGCATGTTCCTGTCACGAAGATCCCTCGAAAAATCAAATGAGGAGCAATCCATACAAGATCCATAAGATATTCAAACATTCAATCAAGCATGGTAATTAAGCCCTAATCACAACAATCCACACAAGAAAGAATGGATACAAAATAGGGAAAAATCATAGAAATAGGAAATTGGCATATCCATAAGAGTTTTACATCAAAATTTCCTTACAAATACTCCCTCCATCCTAGAACAAGAGATCTACTCCACAAATCGAAGAAAGAATTTAAAAGAAACAAAGATTACAAGCATTTCTAATCCCTCAAATCCAAGAAAGGAGAGAAAGAAAACTTATCTACGGAGAAGAATAGTCTTCGGATCCAATCCTTCGATCTTGAAGTCGAATCGGTGAAGATCCTCCCTAGAATCACCGGAAAATCCCTCCAAGATGGAGAGAAATCACCCAAATCTTCCTTTCTCCCAAAGGGGAGAAGATCCCCTTTCAAATCAAGGAGGAAAGCTTATATAGAGGTGAGGTTTGGGCGCCACACGGCCCCGAGGCACGGCCGTGTGAGGTTCACACGGCCTGCCTCACTTCCCTCTCTGCACAACTCACATGGCCGTGTGTGAGACACGACCGTGGCACACCCTGCATCTGCTACCTTCTCATGGCCGTGTAGATCTACATGACCTGGGCATTCTTTGGCACTGGAGATCTCACATGGCTGTGTAGAGTACACGACCAAGCCCTTCATAGTCTCTGGAAACCTCACACGGCCGTGTAGATCTACACAACCATGTAAGTCTTCAACCCTGGAATGCTAGTATGACCGTGTACTGCACACGACCTGCTCCTGCTGGCTCCATAACTTGACATGGTCGTGTGAGGTTCACACGCCCGTGGCAACTTCCTTCTCTGTTTCAGCCACATGGCCAGAAATCTCCACACGGTCAGGGCAACCCCCCATAGCAGGGCCGTGTGGGGTTTTGGAATGATGCCTTCCTCCTTTGCTCTTCTTGCAGATTTGGCCTTGAACATGAAATCTTCACCAAATTCGACTCCTGTGTACAAAAAATGCACAAAAATAGATCTCCGAACAAAAAGAGTAAATATGCTAAAAGGAAAGCTGGAAGTACAAAAATATGTACACAAAGCATGTACAAAGTATGTGAATGTGCGTCAAAACATGCTAACAAGTGTATACAATCTAGGCACATCACACCCCCAGACTTAAACCTTTGCTTGTCCTCAAGCAAAATGTTGCAATCTAAATTCATATTCTCTACAATGTTCTCATATCCCTAATACATTCTCCTAACTCTATCAATGGGTTTCATTAGTAAGCATGATCATGAAAACAAGTTAAGTATGGCTCAAGCATAAGTACCCTGTGCACAATGCGAAAACTGTTGGTGCGGGGAGCATCTGACGATCGAACCTGAGTTTTGATAATGGCAAAGGATTCAAAGTTAAGGTTTGTGGTGATCTAACGTGCTGAATAAGTGTTTCAAGAAAGTCCTAGCTGCGGTTAGGCAAAGGGAAAATCCAAAGGGGTGGTAACCTTAGGTCCTAGGGGGCGGTAACCCTAGGTGGAGGAAAACCCTAAGGGGCGGCAACCTTAGGTCCTAGGGGGCGGTAACCCTAGGTGGAGGAAAACCCTAAGGGGCGGCAACCTTAGGTCCTAGGGGGCGTTAACCCTAGGTGGAGAAAAACCCTAGGGGGCGGTAACCCTAGGTCCTAGGGGGTGGTAACCCTAGGTAGAAAGTCCAGTTGGTCTGGAGGACCGGACTGGCATAAGGTAATCTCTCCTGAGGGGAGTAGGTGAGGACGCGTTCCCCGTAGAGGGAATAATAGGCGTCGGGTCGACCTAGGATTTCCGGTTGGGAATCCGAAGTCAGACTCGGACAGTCCGAAGACTGTCAGTTATTCCTTACTGTGTTTTATCAGATTTCTAACACTATCTTGCAGGGGATTTTGCTCGGACTAACCTGGTTTTGCAGGTGAGGAACCTGCTGGAAAAAGGTGGTTCGAGCGCCCGGGATGGATCCGGGCGCCCGGAGCTCCAGGCGCCCGGAACAGGTCCGGGCGCCCGGGACCAAGTTTTATCCCTGCAGCGACTTTGCCACGTGGAGCATCCTGGTTGGTTGGCCACGTCACACTCCAGGCGCCCGGAAGGGATCCAGGCGCCCGGAATGTCATATAAAAAGAGGGTCGAGGGTGCAACCAAAGTATAACACATTCTAAGCTTTCTTCTGTGAAGTGCTGCCAACGAGACGACCTTGAAGTGCTACTACTCGACATCGACAACCCGAAGCTCAGACTCTTCGATCTTTTGTTGTCGGTATTAGTTTACTTATTGCATTAATTGTAATTCAAATTGTAATCTTTCCGATATATAGTTGTTGCCCACCGAAAGCGGTCAAGGACCGCGGACCTTCGAGTAGGAGTCGCCATAGGCTCCGAACGAAGTAAAACACCTGCGTCTCTGTGTGTTTGATTTTACTTTCCGCTGCGTTTCTATTCTGTGTTTTAATTCGTTAAAATAGCCACGAGTGCTATTCACCCCCCCCCCCCCTCTAGCGCATTCGATCCATCAAAAACAACTCAAAACTCTTCAAGTTTCAATCTATGTCCTAGTCAAGTCATCATCAAGTTTGAATTCCTAATGTTTCGGGTGATAGACAAGTAACCATTGATAGACACTTACTTGCCACACACTGTAACGCCCCGCCCCTTCCTGCTTAAGCTGACGGGGGTTACTTATCTTCTCTTCATAAAAACAGCGGAAGTCTTATCTATAGTATATATTTTTTTCTTTTTAAACTTTTCTTTTACTTTTCAAATCATCATCGCTAACTACCTATCATATGAGTCACATAACATGCTTAACATAAATTTAACCCATAATACTAAAGAGCATGATGAAGTGTCATAGAGTCATAAAAGAAACAACATGAACATAATTCTTAATAACTAGAAGCAGGTCTTCCTCTTTAGCCAAGTCACTACTACACACGTCCTCCTTGCCCCCTCCTGCTGCTCCCTTAGTACATCCATTCTTTTCCCTTATCTGTGGTACAAGGAAAGTAAGCTGTGAGCACTCAAGGCTCAATAAGATCCTTTCCTACTCACGAAAACCGTATAGCATAAATAAAGCTTCAAGGCATAAAGCATAAAGACAACTTATCATATCATGTATAGAAGCATCATATCATAACATAATCATATGGTATCATGGCATATCCTAATAAAGTCATAATGTGCATCCTAACATAACATAATCATGATCATAACATATTCTAACAAAATCGTAAGGTTCATCCTAACATAACATAACATAATCATATGGTATCATGGCATATCCTAATAAAGTCATAATGTGCATCCTAACATAGCATAATCATGATCATAACTTATTCTAACATAATCGTAAGGTTCATCCTAACATAACATAACATAACATAATCATAGGCATCATGGTGTATCGTAACATAATCATAATATGTTATGCAAGATGACTTTCAAAAACATGATTCATGCAATAACATATGCAACATGTCCTTTGAAAACTTATTACTTGTATACTTAAACATATTCATAACATGATTAGGGCCCCGGCTTGTACCACATACATAAATGCGCGCGTCCCATGTAGGTCCAAGGTAGCAAGTCTTGAACCCTACAAGGCATACATAACTAGGCCCGTTTCTTAGTCCATCGACCTAGGGGCACTTAGGAGCTCATCCCTAACGAGGCCCGTTTCTTAGTCCATCGACCCCGGGGTGCTTATGGAGCCCACCCTTGGTACAAGCCATATAAAGTAAAGTAGCATGTCATACATATCATGATTCTTATCATTTCTTGCACATCATATTTCTTATCATATCATACCATATAGAATTTTGGGCACACAGCTCATCATAATGGTATGTAAAATTTGGGCACACAGCACATCATAAATACATGCATAGTTTGGACACACAGCTCATCATAAATAGCATGTAAACTTGGGCAGACAGCTCATCACATATATCATGCGTAAATTGGGCACACAGCTCATCATAAATAATACACAGCATAGCATAAGGGTTTCCATCATGTATAGATCATAAATGTGCATAATTAAACATAGAAGCATAGCAATCTCATAAACATGGCATATAAGATACATGGGAAACATAATTAGATTCCTAACCCTAATGTCTTATAGTGGCCGAAACATATAGATTGGGTTTTAGGTAAAAACTCCATACCAACATGTGAACCCTAAAAAAGTATCATTTCCTATTCCATAAGAAAACACCATGAGCAAGTTTAGTTAGAGTTCTAGGTTTTCTTATACTTACAACTTATCATGGCCAAAACTTATCAAACATTCATTGGGTTAAAAATTTTCATTCAAGCTTGTGAACCCTAAACAACTTCATAGCAATTAATTCAAGGAACAACATGAGCATAGTTGAGTTAGGTTATAAGTTTTCTAGGCCCTTAAACATGACATGGCTGAAACTTGTAGGACTTAAAGCTAGGGTTCAAGTGTCCTAAAAGCATGAGAACCTTAAACAACTTTCATAGCAAATATTTCAAGGAACAACATGAGCATAGTTGAGTTAGGTTATAAGTTTCCTAGGCCCTTAAACATGTCATGGCTGAAACTTGTAGGACTTAAAACTAGGGTTCAAGTGTCTTAAAAGCATGAGAACCTTAAACAACTTTCATTGCAAATATTTCAAGGAACAACATGAGCATAGTTGAGTTAGGTTATAAGTTTCCTATGCCCTTAAACATGACATGGCCGAAACTTGTAGTGTAACACCCACGAAATTATACGATAGGTATATGAATATTATTTTCCTTAGAGCATAAAGAAATGAGAAGAATAGGAGAAAAAGGAAAATAAAAACAAAAGAAAATATAGAATAAGAAGAAGTGACGTCAAGGATTGAACCTTGAACCTCCTACAATTTATGGAGATAAATTGATGAATGATAACCATTAGGATAAGGAGAAATAATTGGATAGAAAGGAATGAAAAATTTAGTTAAAGGAGAAAAGAAAACTAAGCAAAAAGAGCAAGAGAAAACCAAGTTGCTTACCTTCTTTCCCCTCTTGGTTAAGAAAAGGAGCAAGCAAAAGAGGGATTGTCTACTTCCCTCCCTCTCTCTATTTTCGTGGGAATTAAAGGAGTGGGGGAAAAGAGGAGTTGAGGGAATGAATGAGGACATGTTTCATTTGGCAAAGGGATAAATAGGTTTAGAGAAGAAAAACAAGGGATTAAATTTATTTTCTTCTTCCTCTTTCTCCCTTCTTCATTCTTCACCGAACCAAGAAGACTTCCCTCTCCTCATTCCAATAGCTAAGTTAAGTTCTTCTCCAAGGAAGCTAATTTCCGAGAAGAAACCTTCAAGTTCTAGCCCTTCCAAGCAAAGTAAACAAAAGGAGGTACAAGAAGAAGAAGCTTCTTCCTTCCTTGGCACCTAGAACACTTTTCTCTCTAAGGAAAACCACAAGCGAAAGGATGTAAGTTTCCCCTCACCTGTGGTACAATAGCTCTTGTTGTTCTATGAAGATTTGGTTACATAAAAATCTAAGAAAACATCATGAAGAATTCCAACCAAGATAAATCCAAAGGAAGGACCTAGGGAATGAAAAGATCTAAATTTGATATGCTCGATATTTTTCTTGTAACATGTATTTTATGTTAAGGTTTTATCTCATGTCTCTATGTTAAAATGTTTGGTAGAACTTAGATTCATGAGTATTCGGCCATGGTAGAACTAAGGGCCAAGGAGAGCTTTACTTTAAAACTAAGCATGCCATGATCTCCCTAAGATAAGATATGAAACTATTATGATATGCCCATGATTGTATGTTAAGTTGAATTCTATTTCATGTCCATTAAGGTTCGGCCATGTTTAGTTTTTGAAGCCAAGGAGAATTTAAAACAAGTCTAAGATGCTCAAGACCTTCTTGATGAAATGTTATGAAACTAACTTAATGTTCTTATGTCTATTGTTGCATGGAAATTGAATTACATGCCCTATAACATTCGGCCACATCATGTTCAAGGGCTTAGGAAACTTAGAACCTAACCCAACTATGCTCATGATATTCCTTGAAATGTTTACTATGAAAGTTGTTTAAGGTTCTCATGCTTTTAGGACACTTGAACCTTAATTTTAAGTTCTATAACATTCGGCCACATCATGTTCAAGGGCTTAGGAAACTTAGAACCTAACTCAACTATGCTCATGTTATTCCTTGAAATGTTTACTATGAAAGTTGTTTAAGGTTCTCATGCTTTTAGGACACTTGAACCTTAGTTTTAAGTTCTATAACATTCGGCCACATCATGTTCAAGGGCTTAGGAAACTTAGAACCTAACTCAACTATGCTCATGTTATTCCTTGAAATATTTACTATGAAAGTTGTTGAAGGTTCTCATGCTTTTAGGACACTTGAACCTTAGTTTTAAGTCCTATAACATTCGGCCACATCATGTTCAAGGGCTTAGGAAATTTAGAACCTAACTCAACCATGCTCATGTTATTCCTTGAAATATTTGCTATGAAAGTTGTTGAAGGTTCTCATGCTTTTAGGACACTTGAACCCTAGTTTTAAGCCCTACAAGTTTCGGCCACCTCATGATTAAGGGCTTAGGAAACATAGAACCTAACTCAACTATGCTCATGTTTTTCCTTGAAATATTTGCTATGAAATTTGTTTAAGGTTCTCTTGCTTTTAGGACACTTGAACATTAGTTTAAGTCCTACAAGTTTCGGCCACATCATGTTTAAGGGCCTAGGAAACTTAGAACCTAACTTAACTATGCTCATGTTATTTCCTTGAAATGTTGCTATGGAAGTTGTTTAGGGTTCACAAGCTTGAAGGATAATTTTTAACCCAATGTATGCTTGATAAGATTCGGCCATGATAAGTTGTAAGCTTAAGAAACCTAGAACTCTACCTAAACATGCACATGATGTTTTCTTATGGTATACGGAATAATACTTGTTTAGGGTTCACATGTTGGTATGGAGGTTTTTACCTAAAACATAATTTTTAGGTTTCGGCCATTATAAGACATTAGGGTTTGAAAGCTAATTATGTTTCCCATGTACCTCATATTCCATGCTTATGAGATTGCTATGCTTCTATGTTTAATTATGCAAACTTATGATTTATACATGATGAAAACTCTTATGCTATGCTGTGTGTTATTTATG